>NC_135822.1:56508132-56808132 GCF_964213995.1 Mustelus asterias
GTTCCTGATCTCGATGTCTGTCCACCCTGTTCAGACACTGTTGTTCATTTTCTTGTCATCCAGCCTGGGTGGCAAGAATAGATGCACACGCTGCAATATTTCAATTCACGGTCACCTTTCTGAAAATATTAACTCGGCAATGATAAACAACTTTTCATCAGATCCTCAAATGAGTATGGAGTATGTTCTACGTAACCATGGCTTTTTGGGGTGGCACAGTGATTAGCACTGCTCAAAGTGCCAGAGACCCAGGTTCGATTCCTGGGTCACTGTCTGTGGAATCTGCACGTTCTCCCCGTGTCTGCGTGGGTTTCCTCCGGGTGCTCCGGTTTCCTCCCACAGTCCGAAAGACATGCTGGTTAGGTGCTGAATTCTCCCTCAGTGTCACCCGAACAGGAGTGTGGCGACTAGGGGATTTTCACAGTAGCTTCATTGTAGTGTTAATGTAAGCCTACTTGTAACGAATAAAATAAACTTTTTTTAGAGGAAATCCCATCAGAATCGTTAGTTTGAATAAAATAATGGCCTTAACCTTTCTGGAACTTTCTGTTTGCTTTAGAGTTTATGCCCTTTCAGTTTTAATCACCCAGAGTTGGGGGACCACTGACTACATCTACTTTATCTTGAATGAGGGCAGCAAGACTCAGGTTGTTTTTAAACTGTATATTCCACTGAGAGTTAGTATCTTCAGGAGTAGAATGGAGGAAATTGGAAGGGAGCAAAGTAGTGAATGACAGAAAGGTATAGTTTACACCTGTTAATCTTTTTGTACCAAGTGTGCAGGACATTTGTTCAGTGATTGAATGGCAAACTCACTCAATTTCAAACCAGTTCAGGGACCTGACCATTTCTTGCGTTGCAATGATCAATCACCTCAAACAGGACAAAGCCTCACTACCTCCCCCCCCATGACATACAGTGAACAAAGAACAGAGAAAATTACAGCACAGGAGCCGGCCGTTCGGCCCTCCAAGTCTGCACCAACCATGCTGCCCGACTGAACTAAAACCCCCTCCCCTTCCAGGGACCATATCCCTCTATTCCCATCCTATTCATGTATTCGTCAAGACACCCCTGAAAACTCACTATCGTATCTGCTTCCGCCGCCTCCCCCGGCAGCGAGTTCTAGGCACTCACCACCCTCTGTGTAAAAAAGCTTGCCTCGTACATCTCTTTTAAACCTTGCCCCTTAAACCTATGCCCCCTTATAATTGACTCTTCCACCCTGGGAAAAAGCTTCTGACTATCCACTCTGCCCATGCCCCTCATAATCTTGTAGACTTCTAAGAGGTCGCCCACTGTTTCCTTTTATGTTTATTCACTCTGCATGACCTGCTAATTGCAGCGTATGATCCCTGCAAGAATACTGTGCATGCACACCTCTCAAAGGGAGTGTTGCTTGTGCACTACCTGTTTGTTCCCTGTGTGGGTGGCCCTGCAGCTTAGAGGGAACATTGATCAGGAGTGTAATGGAATACTCTCCACTCGCCATGGTGAGTGTGACGCCAACAACACTCAAAATGCTCGACACCATCCAGGACATCATTCTGGGCGGCACGGTAGCACAGTGGTTAGCACTGCTGCTTCACAGCTCCAGGACCTGGGTTCGATTCCCGGCTCGGGTCACTGTCTGTGTGGAGTTTGCACATTCTCCTCGTGTCTGCGTGGGTTTGCTCCGGTTTCCTCCCACAGTCCAAAGATGTGCGGGTTAGGTTGATTGGCCGTGCTAAAATTGCCCCTTAGTGTCCTGGGGTGTGTAGATTAGAGGGATTAGAGGGTTAAATATTTAGGGATATGGGGGTAGGGCCTGGGTGGGATTGTGGTCGGTGCAGACTCGATGGGCCGAATGGCCTCTTTCTGTACTGTAGGGTTTCTATGATTTCTTCTTCTAGGACAAAGCAGCTCCGCTTGATCCTCTACAAGCATTCACTCCCTCCACCACCGACGCACAGTGGCAGCAGTGTGTACCATCTACAAGATGCACTGCAGCAACTCATGAAGACTCCTTCCACAGCACCTTCCAAAGCACCACCTCGAAGGTCAAGGGCACATTGGAGCGTGACTAGTTGTAGCCTCTCTCTCCAAGTTGCACACTATCTTGACTTGGAACCATCTTGCTCTTCCTTTATCATCAACGGGTTAAAATGTGGAATATTGCAAAACGGCACTGTGGGAGTACCTTCGCCACATAGACTGCAGCAGGTCAAGCAGGCACGTCGCCATCTTCTCGAGGGCAACTGGGAATAAGCATGCGCAGCCACACCCATATCCCATAGATGCATTGGCTTGCGTGCTAATGCAGTAAGTTGATTACCGTCATGGTTTAACAGGATGCTTGTTTGTGCTTTTGCCAAAACCATGACTGAATTAAATGTCTTTGAGCTGAGAATTAAAATTTACGTGGATATCGCTCTCAAACACCGTGATAGCCTGTTTGAGTAAAATTAGCAGGTGTTGTAATAAGGGAATAGGATACAAGATTGAAGAAAACTTGTACAAATCATTGGTTAGAACTTGGCTTCCTGAGTCTTTTTTATTCTTACACGGGATATGAGTAACACTGTCTTGGCACAGCATTTGTTGCCCATCACTAATTGCCCTTGAGAAGATGGGGGTGAGCCACCTTCTCGAACTGCATGCCATTCAAAGGAGTTCCAGCATTTTGATCCAGTGACAGCGAAGGAACGGCCGATGTATTTCCGAGTCAGGATGGTGAGCAACTTGTGGGGGACTCGCAGGTGGAGGCGTTCCCATGCATCCGCTGCCCTTGTCCTTCTAGGCGCCCAGAGGCCGTGGGTTTGGAAGATGCTCTTGAAAGAGACTTGATGAGTTGTTGCTGCAGTGCATCTTATAGATGGTACACACTGCTGCTGGCGATGGAGGGAGTGAATGTTTAAGGTGATGGATGGGCTGATGATCAGGCGGACTGCTTTGTCCTGGGATATGGTCCACTCCCTGAGTTGATGCTTCTTGATTCCAGGCAAGTGGAGAGTGTTCCACCACTGTCCTGACTCGCATATTTTAAATGGTAGGCAGACTTTTGTGGAGTCAGGAGATGAATTACTTGCTGCAGGCTCTGACCAGCTCTTGTAGCCACAGTATTTATATGATTGGACCATTGTAACCTTCAGAATGTTGACAGTGGGAGATTCAACGAAGATAATGCCATTGAATTGCATGGGGAGATGGTTAGAGTCTCTCATCATTGCCTCGCCCTCGAAGTGTGTGGTGTTGGTTGGACAGCTGAATACTGAATTTTAAAGCCAGTGAGATTAGATTCACCAGAATGCAGTTGGGATTGGAAAACTATTTGAGGGGCTTAGGATGCTGACACTACTTTCAGTGCAGAGCTAGGAGTATGGTGCACAGTTCTGGTCTCTCTATTACGTAAGAACAACAACAAACAAAGAACAGTACAGCACAGGAAACAGGCCCTTCGGCCCTCCAAGCCAGTGCCGCTCCTTGGTCCAACTAGACCAGTCGTTTGTATCCCTCCATTCCCAGGCTGCTCATGTGACTATCCAGGTAAGTCTTAAACGATGCCAGCGTGCCTGCCTCCACCACCCTACTTGGCAGCGCATTCCAGGCCCCTACCACCCTCTGTGTAAAAAACATCCCTCTGATGTCTGAGTTATACCTCGCCCCTCTCAGCTTGAGCCCGTGACCCCTCGT
Organism: Mustelus asterias; assembly: GCF_964213995.1. NCBI lineage: Eukaryota > Metazoa > Chordata > Chondrichthyes > Carcharhiniformes > Triakidae > Mustelus > Mustelus asterias. The sequence continues at coordinate 56,511,805 of NC_135822.1, forward strand.
GATCGTCACCTCCGACCTGGGAAAAAGCTTCCCACTGTTCACCCTATCTATACCCTTCATAATCTTGTATACCTCTATTAGATCTCCCCTCATTCTCCGTCTTTCCAAGGAGAACAACCCCAGTCTACCCAATCTCTCCTCATAGCTAAGACCCTCCATACCAGGCAACATCCTGGTAAACCTTCTCTGCACTCTCTCCAATGCCTCCACGTCCTTCTGGTAGTGCGGCGACCAGAACTGGACGCAGTACTCCAAATGTGGCCTAACCAGCGTTCTATACAGCTGCATCATCAGACTCCAGCTTTTATACTCTATACCCCGTCCTACAAAGGCAAGCATACCATATGCCTTCTTCACCACCTTCTCCACCTGTGTTGCCACCTTCAAGGATTTGTGGACTTGCACACCTAGGTCCCTCTGTGTTTCTATACTCCTGATGACTCTGCCATTTATTGTATAACTCCTCCCTACATTATTTCTTCCAAAATGCATCACTTCGCATTTATCTGGATTAAACTCCATCTGCCACCTCTCCGCCCAATTTTCCAGCCTATCTATATCCTGCTGTATTGCCCGACAATGCTCTTCGCTATCCGCAATTCCAGCCATCTTCGTGTCATCCGCAAACTTGCTGATTACACCAGTTACACCTTCTTCCAAAGAGGATGTGGAGGCACCGGAGAAGGTGAAAAGAGGCATTCGCAAATGTGATGTTATAGCTGAGAACATATAAACTAATGGGAAAGTCTAAACAGACTGTTTTCTGTAGAAAAGAGAAGGCTGAGGGGTGACCTAACAGAGGTCTTAAAGTATGAAGGATTGTTCATAGGGTAGATATTGAGGGATTGTTTCCAGTTATGAGAAGTCCAATGCTAGGGGCCATAAACATAAAGGCAAAATACAGTGGATGCTGGAATCTGGAATAAAAACAGAAAATGCTGGAAAATCTCAGCAGGTCTGACAGCATCTGTGGAGAGAGAATAGAGCCAGTGTTTCGAGTCAGGATGACCCTTCGAAGGGCCATGCGGACTCAATGTTGGTTCTATTCTCTCTCCACAGATGCTGCCAGACCTGCTGAGATTTTCCAGCATTCTCTCTTTTTGCCTTAAATACAAGATGGTTGTTGATAAGACTCAACAGTAAGAATTCAGGAGAGACATCATTACCCAGAACATGGTTAGAATGTAGGGCTTGAATAAGATATTGGTGGATAGCCTGAAGTAGCGTTTATAAAAAAATCACACTCTGGAATCAAACTGTACCACAACCTCCCTGGGGGTGGGGGAGCATGGCGAGGGGTAGCTGGACCATAAGATATAGGAGCAGAATTAGGCCGTTTGGCCCATCGAGTCTGCTCCGCCATTTGATCATGGCTGATATGATTCTCATCCCAATTCTCCTGCCTTCTCCCCGTAACCCTTACTCTCCTTATTGATTAAGAACCTCTGTCTTAAAGATATTCAATGATGTGGCCTCCACAGCGGCAATGAGAAACACAGATTCACCAAACCCTCTGGCTGAAGAAATTCCCCCTCATCTCAGTTTTAAAGGAGCGTCCCTTCATTCTGAGGTTGTGCCCTCGAGTTCTAGTCTCTTCTACGAGTGGAAACATCCTCTCCACGTCCACTCTATCTAGGCCTTTCAGTATTCTGTAAGTTTCAATTAGATTTGTACGAGGGAGGTCATGTCTCACTAATTTAGTTGAGTTTTTTGAGGAGGTGACAAAAATGATTGATGAGGGAAGGGGTGTGGATGTTGCCTACATGGACTTTAGTAAAGCATTTAACAAGGTCCCTCGTGGCAGGCTGGTACAAAAGATTAAATGTCATGGGATTGGGGTGAACTAACTAGATGGATTCAGAACTGGCTTGGCCATCGAAGACGGGGTAGTGGTGGGAGGGTGTTTTTCTGAATGGAGGTCTGTAGCTAGTGGTGTTCCACAGGGATCAGTGCTGGGATCTCTGCTGTCTGTAATATATATAAATGACTTTTGGAAGAAAATGTAGCTGGTCTGATTAGTAAGTTTGCGGATGATACTAAGATTGGCGGAGTTGCGGATCGTGATGAAGATTGTCAGAGAATACAGCAGGATATAGAGGGGCTGGAAAACTGGGCGGAGAAACGGCAGATGGAATTTAATCTGGACGAATGTGAGGTGAGGCATTTTTGGTAGATCCAATTCAGGTGGGAGCTATAAAATAAATGGTAGAACCATCAGGAGTATAGACTCAGAGATCTGGGATACAGGTCCACAGATCCTTAAAGGTGGCAGCACGGGTGGTAAAGGTGGTGAGGAAAGCATGTGGCATGCTTGCCTTCATCGGATGGGGCATCGAGTATAAAAGTTGGTAAATTATGTTACAGTTTTATAAAACATTGGTTGGGTCACATTTGGAATACTGTGTCCAATTCTGGTCACCACACTATCAGAAGGACGTGGAGGCTTTGGAGGGAGTACAGAAAAGGTTTACCAGGATGTTGCCTGGTATGGAGGGTATTAGCTACGAGGAGAGATTGAATAAACTGGGGTTGTTCTCCCTGGAAAGACGGAGGCTGAGGGGGCGACCTGATAGAAGTTTATAAAATTATGAGGGGTATAAATTGGGTGAATAGTTGGAAGCTTTTTCCCAGGGCAGAAATGACAATTACAAGGGGGCACAAGTTCAAGATAAAGGGGGGAAAGGTTCAGTGGAGATGTGTGGGGGAAAGTTTTTTACACAGAGGGTGGTGGGGGCCTGGAATGCGCTGCCAAGTGAGGTGGTTGAGGCAGATACATAAGCAACATTTAAGACTTGCCTAAATAGACACATGAACAGACGGGAATAGAGGGATATACACGATTGATCTAGGTAGGACAATGTGATTGGCGCAGACTTGGAGGGCCGATGGGCCTGTTCCTGTGCTGTACTGTTCTTTGTTTGTGCTATCCCCCTCAGCCTTCTAAACTCCGTCGAGTATAGACCCAGAGTCTTCATCCTCTCGTGGATTGGAGGGGGGTGGCAGTTGATCTTGTTCTGTTTGATCGAGGCAAGTCTAATGATTCACATGTCACTTCTTATTCAAATCCGATAAGCACTGTCCAATTTGAAATAATGGGTCCAAAGGTTACGGACAGTGACGACAAATTTTCCTTTGGAGGTGAGCGGAAGGTTAGTATCTGGGCAACGTTTGTTACACTTTTACGGTGCATAGCCATTTTTAGAAAGTCCTCCAGAGTTGTTACTCTTTGCCCATTTTCTTTTCGGAAAGCCGTGTTTTTGTATCCTGATGGACACAAAATGTGAACATTGTCGCTGCCTGCAAACAGTCAGGAGGATGTGTGCAGAACTTTACAGGAATTAGATCAAAATAGACTCTAGTTATGTTCTTGCGCGTGGATTTTGTTTTGTGTATCTTCATGTAAACTCGGGGATCTCATTATAAAATTCTAACCGGACTAGACAGGGTAGATGCAGGGGGGATGTTCCCGATGGTGGGGGGAATCCAGAACCAGGGGTCACAGTCTGAGGATTCGGGGTAGACCATTTAGGACGGAGGTGAGGAGACATTTCTTCATCCAAAGAGTGGTGAGCCTGTGGAATTCATTACCACAGGAAGTAGTTGATGGCAAAACATTGAATGTATTCGAGAGGCGGCTGGATATAGCATTTGGGGCGAACGGGATCAAAGGTTATGGGGAGAAAGCAGGATTAGGCTATTGAGTTGGACGATCAGCCATGATTGTGATGAATGGCGGAGCAGGTTCGAAGGGCCGAATGGCCTCCTCCTGCTCCTATCTTCCATGTTTCTATCAAACTTTGTCTGTGTTACTATTTAACATTCATTCAGTGTGTGGGTCATCTATACCCAACATTTATCCAAGCAAAAAGATCCCATGATACAGAGGTTAGTCCTGTCCTTCATCTGATTTGTGTTACCACATTGCATATCCAGTTAAATTCTGACTGTGTGTGTGGAGATTTCTGCTGTTAATATGTTGATCCACTTACAAATTCTTCTGCTTTGCTGAGTGGTGATTTAAAGCTGATGAAGACAAAATATTTTGGGCACAGGAAAAGGGCCTATCTACATGGCCCTTTGATTGAACTCAAAATCATCTCAACTCGCCTTCATTCTCCTTTTGTTCAGAGGTGTCCCTTTCCTGTCTGTTAGACTCTCTTTACTTTTTGAAGTCATGCTGCCAAGCATTTGCTCACTTGTACTTCTCCATGTGTGACTTCTCGAACCATGCTACACGGTTCTAGTCAGCATTCTCTTAAAGCACTTCACTATTGCAGCATTGCTTGGGGGGGAATATTGGCCTCTGACAGTGCGCTGTCCCGTTTAAGTTGTTGGGTTGCCTGCAAATCCAGCAGCTTGTGTGGAAGTGATAAAAAAATCGATGCTGAAGGAGGATCTTCAACCCGAAACGTTCGCTCGCCACATGGGCTGCCTGTCTAAAGTTTATTTACTAGTGTAGCAAGTCGGCTTACGTCAACACCGCAATGAAGTTACTGTGAAAATCCCCCAGTCGCCACACCCCCGGGGCCTGTTCGGGTAACACTGAGGGAGAATTTAGCACCAAACCAGCACATCTTTCGGACTGTGGGAGGAAACCGGAGCACAGACAGTGACCCAAGCCGGGAATCGAACCCGGGTCCCTGGCTCTGTGCGGCAGCAGTGCTAACCCACTGTGCCTCCATTATGATCACTTCCTGGATTAGTGGTTCAGCAGGAACTGTGTCAATATTCCAGATTTAATTTGGATGGTCCAATGCAGAGAGGGGCGGAGGGGGGGGGGAGCGGGCGAGGGGGGAAGAGTGTTCAAGGGATCTGGGAAGAAGATGAATAGAATGTTAGAACTATTGGCTTGTGTGGAGGGTAAATATTAATCTGAGAGTGTTGGGCTGAATGATTGGCTTTCTTTTATCGTTAGTTATGTGTAATAATTTGAAAGTCTACTTATTACCCAAGTTGATTTCTGCAATTTAATATTATATTACTCTTTCAGCTCCTAAACTATAGTTTACCCAATCTTCCTGTAACTTTTTTGGGGGGCATTTTGGTGTGTTTTCCAATTATCCGCAGCACTAGACATGACATCCATACTTCATCAAGTTGGTCTGACCAAATGTTAAGAGGTTGCTGGTGATTTCCAAATCAGCGTGTTTGAACTGTGTCAGAAATAGCTGCTGGCCGCCTCGTTGAATCCATATTTAAGCAAAGCTAAGTCTCCGTAAACACTTGGCTTTTCCCTGCCTTGTAAATACATTGTTTGCTTTCAAGGACTCTGAGCCAAATAAATTTGTTTCCAATGAAAAGTGATTTGTAAAGGTCAAAAGTAATATTTTTGAAATAGGGAAAAAAAAGTTTTGTGACGTGTTGTTTGGGAATGTACTGGTGTAGAAGGGGCGGGTGTCATTCAGAAACTTAGCTAGGGGTGAGTTCACCCAACTTAGTGTTTGGCTTGGGAAAGTTGTTTAAGGGGATGCAATAGGAAATATTTGCAGATGAAGTATTTGATAGCTGTCTGTGTGTGTATATCTGTGTGTGTCTCTCTGTGCCTGTGTGTGCACGTGTGTTTGTGTATTTGTGTCTGTGTGTATATCTGTATCTGCCTGTGTGTGTGTATCTGTGTAAATATCTCTGTCTGCACGTGTGTGTTTGTGTATTTATCTGTGTTTGTGAGAGTCTGTGTAAATATCTCTGTCTGAACACACATCTGTTTGTGTACTTATTTCTGTGTATATCTGTGTGTCTCTGTGTGCGTCTGTGTAAATATGTGTCTCTGCACATGTATTGTGTATTTATCTGTGTGTGTAAATATCTGTCTGAATGCGTGTTGGTGTAATTATGTGCATATCTGTGTAAATATCTGTCTGAATGTGTATGTTTGTGTGTATCTGTGTGTCTGTGTAAATATCTTTGTCTGCACGTGTTTGTGTATTTATCTGTAAATATTTGTGTCTGCACGTGTTTGTGTATTTATCTGTGTAAATATTTGTGTGTCTGCATGTGTGTTTGTGTATTTATCTGTGTGTATGTGTGTCTGTGATTGTATGTGTTTAGATAATTCATTACCGTGTGGTTAATTACTTTGTATTCTTGTTTCGATAGCTATGTGGGAAATCTCTCCAGAGATGTGACGGAAGCCCTCATTCTTCAACTCTTCAGTCAGATTGGACCGTGCAAAAGCTGTAAAATGATTGTTGAGGTACAGTTGCTTTTTTTTTTAAAAAGGCATTTGTCATATTCATTGAAAGGATGCATTTAATCCAAATATTACTGATGGGAAATGATCTGTTTAAGTCATTTTCAACTTTTATTTAAAAGGTCCCAGAAATTTGGATTGTGATCTATTGCAATGCAAAACTGAAACTGATTTGATTTATTTTTGTCACGTGTTAGCATACAGTGAAAAGTATTGTTTCTTGCGCGCTATACAGACAAAGCATACTGTTGATAGAGAAGGAAAGGAGAGAGTGCAGAATGTAGTGTTACAGTCACAGCTAGGGTGCAGAGAAAGGTCAACTTAATGCAAGGTAGGTCCATTCAAAAGTCTGACGGCAGCAGGGAAGAAGCTGTTCTTGAGTCGGTTGGTATGTGACCTCAGACTTTTGTATCTTTTTCCCAACGGAAGAAGGTGGAAGAGAGAATGTCCGGGGTGCGTGGGGGTCATTAATTATGCTGGCTGCTTTGCCGAGGCAGCGGGAAGTGTAGACAGAGCCAATGTTTGGGAGGCTGGTTTGCTGCTCTCTCTCCACTTAAAAATAGAATTAAATCTTTAGTTGCCAAGACAGGGAGGCTGAGCTAGCATACAAAGCACGTTTTAAAACGTCAAAGCTTTTTAAGACAATGTTGCTGCAATAAGTCACGGTTTACAACAAGAATTAATGACTGTGGTGAGACCTCATTTGTGCAATGCATTCACAATGCATCGCAATTTGATACTTCGAATACAAGGATTTAGTTTATCTGCCTAATGTACTAATTTGCTCGGCTGAGATTGAGAGCAATTGTTCACTCATGCTTTCCATTTGTGATATCTTTCCTTCACATCCTACATCATGTTGCATAATTTCTGTCCTGAGCACATTTCTGTGTCTCCAGAGTTGGGGATAATCTGAGATTTAATTCCTAGTACGTGTTGTCCCAAGCTGATCTTAACCAGGGAAACGTAGAATCCATACAGGAGACCATTCGGCTTGCATTGAGCCTGCACCGACAACAATCCCACCCTATCCCCGTAACCCCACACATTTACCCTGCTAATCCCCCCCCCCCAAAACTACGGGTCAATTTAGCACGGCCAATCAACCTAACCCGCACAGCTTTGAAACTGTGGGAGGAAACCGGAGCACCCGGAGGAAGCCCACGCAGACACGGGGAGAATGTGCAAACTCCACACAGACAGAAGCTATTTTATTTTAAGTTTTTAAAAAAGTTTATTTATTAGTGTCACAAAGTAGGCTTATATTAACACTGCAATGCAGTTACTGTGAAAATCCCCTAGTCGCCACACTCCGGCACCTGTTCGGGTACACTAGGTGAGAATTTTAGCACAGCCAATGCACCTAACCACATTTTTCAGACTGTGGGAGGAAGCCAGAGCACCCGGAGGAAACCCACGCAGACACGGGGAGAATGTGCAAACTCTGCACAGTCACCCGAAGCCGAAATGAATCCAGGTCCCTGGTGCTTGTGAGGCAGCAGTGCTAACCACTGTGCCACCGTGCTGCCACACGAGCAGAATCTGATAGCCAAGTTCCGCACACATGAGGACGGGATCTTGGGTTCATGTCACACTATCCGTAATCCCCACGACTTGCCTGGGCTTGCAAAATCTCACTAACTGTCCTGGCTGGAGACAATACACATCTCTTTAACCTGTGCTTAACTCTCTCTCCACTCACATTGTCAGCACCTGTAAAGACTTGATTACCTGTTAAGACTCGCATTCCAACCATTATCTTGTAATTGAGTTTGTGTCTATATAATGCCCTGTTTGTGAACCGAACTCTTCACTCACCTGATGAAGGGGCAACGCTTCAAAAGCTCGTGCTGCCAAATAAACCTGTTGGACTTTAACCTGGTGTTGTGGAATTGAGGGTGTCAGGTTAGGAACTATTCTTGAGCCTCATGGTCAAAGCATGCAAACACTTGGTGCCCAGGTTTGCAGAGGACTAACGGCTATGTTTGCAGTTTTACCCTGAAAAATGTCAGCACATTCCGAAGGGAAACAGAGGAGAGATGATTTAATTCACTGCTGGCGTTCTAGACTTGATTGTTCATAGAATCCTACAGTGCAGAAGGAGGCCATTCGGCCCATCGAGTCTGCACTGACCACGATCCCACCCAGGCCCTATCCCCGCAATCCCATGCATTTACCCCAGCTAGTCCCCCTGACACGAAGGTGCAGTTTAGCACAGCCAATCCACCTAACCTGCATATCTTTGGACTGTGGGAGGAAACCGGAGCACCCGGAGGAAACCCACACAGACACGGGGGAGAACGTGCAAACTCCACACAGACAGTGACCCGAGCCGGGAATCGAACCCGGGTCCTTGGCGCTGTGAGGCAGCAGTGCTTGCCACCGTGCCGCCCCACCACTGTGTCACCGTGCCGCCCAGGTATGGGCGCTCCCGTTCAGTTTATGATTTCCTCGTAACTTCTGAAATCGCAGCTCTTTTTGAGATTTGTTGAATTTTCCTTACCCGTCTGTTTTGGTTCGCAGTCCAATCCCTCCCCCCAAGCAAAGCCCCTATTGAAAGAATCAACCTGGTTTTGTTTTCCTGTTCTAACAGACTGGCAACGATCCCTATTGCTTTGTGGAGTTCTACGAGCACCGACATGCAGCAGCTGCATTAGCAGCTATGAATGGACGGAAAATTATGGGTAAGGTAAGCTATCATCTAGTGTAACGGTGAGTTGGAATGAGTGTGATTGCGTTGGTATGACTTTGCCCTCTTGTATGCTCTGCTGTCTTAAAAAAATACTCACTACTTTAGCACTTCAGTCACAAGTAACTTAATTTTAAAAGTTTATTTGTTAGTCACAAGTAAGGCTTACATTAACACTGCAATGAAGTTACTGTGAAATTCCCGTAGTCGCCACACTCCGGCGCCTGTTCGGGTCAATGCACCCTAACCAGCCCGTCTTTCAGACTGTGGGAGGAAACCGGAGCACCCGGAGGAAACCCACGCAGACACGGGGGAGAATGTGCAGACTCCACACAGACAGTGACCCAAGCCGGGAATCGAACCCAGGTCCCTGGCGCTGTGAGGCAGCATTGCTAACCACCATGCTACCCCTTGTGTTAGTTAACAATAAATGTCAGAGTCCAACCTTTGGTGTCAGGTTTCTTCATATAAGCGATCAATTTGAGACCACCAATTCCCATATCACCTCAGTCCTCTGTAAGGCAATCTCTTCATGAGGGAAAGGTTGCTCCAGAACCACTCTGGGCCAACGATCCATCGATGGAAAAATAGGCACGTTTTGAGGATGCAAATTGGGATTGAAATTCAAAATACATCAGGGCTAATTATAGCCAGGATTAAAACGGGTCTTGGGAATTCAACAATGAAAGAAATGTGCCATTGGAGCACAACTTTAACATTCTGTGTGAGAGAAGTAACAGCTCTCACATTATTTTAGGAATGTACATTGAACAGGGAAATTCCTGGAAGACGAGTGCAGATATGGAAGAATCATAGAATAGAATCCCAGCAGTACAGAGGGAGGCCATTCGGCCCATCGAGTCTGCACTGGCCACAATCCCACCCAGGTCCTATTCCCGTAACCCCGCACATTTACCCTGCTAATCCCCCTGACACTAGGGTCAATTTACCATGGCCAGTCAACCTAACCTGCACGTCTTGGGACATATTTCTTGATCTCACATTTTCCATTTGTTTAAACTGACGGCCTTCCGAAGGCTGGGGAAAGGAAGAGTAAATTCTGAAATTAAAACTGAAGTTATTCCTGGAACCAAAGGCAGCTTGGTTTTGGTGGCGGTATCAGAGATTTAAGTCCGAACCATTACTCCACAATTGGGATTGTCACTCAATAACCACTGCCATTGAAGGCCGTGAGCTTCTGGGCAGTTTCAGGCGTAATATTCCTAAGATGGAGATGAAGAGACTCATTTTCCCGTTGGGGATTGTTCATAGAATCATAGAAACCCTACAGTACAGAAAGAGGCCATTCGGCCCGTCAAGTCTGCACCGACCACAATCCCACCCAGGCCCTACCCCCTTATCCCTACAGATTTACCCACTAATCCCTCTAACCTACGCATCTCAGGACACTACGGGGCAATTTTAGCATGGCCAATCAACCTAACTCGCACATCTTGGGACTGTGGGAGGCACCCGGAGGAAACCCACGCAGACACGAGGAGAATGTGCAAACTCCACACAGACAGTGACCCAAGCCGGGAATCGAACCCAGGTCCCTGGAGCTGTGAAGCAGCAGTGCTAACCACTGTGCTACCGTGCCGTTGCAGAATTCTCTCCCCCAAAACAGCAGTGGAGGCAGTATCATAAAATCCTTACAGTGCAGAAGGAAACCATTTGGCCCATCGAGTCTGCCCCACCCAGGGCGTATTCCCATAACCCCAGACATTTACCCTGCTAATCCCCCTGACACTAGGGTCAATTTAGCACGGCCAATCCACCTAACCCGCACATCTTTGCGTGAGGAAACCGGAGCATCCCGGAGGAAACCCACACGGACACGGGGAGAACGTGCAGACTCCACACTGATGGTGATTGAGGCCGGGATTGAACCCGGGTCCCTGGCGCTGTGAGGCAGCAACGCTAACCACTGTGCCGCCGTGCTGGCATGTTTTAAAAGGCTGAGTTTGATAGGTGCTTGATTAACCAGGGAGTCAAAGGTTATGGGAGATAGGCAGGGGAGTAGAGTTGAGGCCACAGTCCAATTGACCATGATCTTGGCAAATGGCAGAGCAGGCCTGAGGGGGCGCATGATCTGCTGCTTTTCCGAGTTCACATGTTCATAACACGCCTTGAATTTTGCCTGCCGTCGTTTTTACTGTTGTGAATAGAATTGGGTCCAGGATTGTTCATCAACATCGCACCCAAGACTGGTCCTCATTTTGTTTGTGCTGTTGCTGTCAACTCTGCCAACCTGTTCAATAGCCTGAATGTGAGCCATTTTGCTTAAAGCCTCTCGGCTCAGATTGTCAAAAGGTGTGGCAAGAATCTTGCTTGAGCTTTGAGGCGGTGGAAAGATAAAAATGTGAATGCTGAAAATCTGGGGAGGGGCGGGCGGGCAAAGAGCGTGAAAATGCACCAGGGGCTTTGTGTATCAGAAGGACAAAGCTAAGTTCGTGCAAAGCTTTCAGCTGTTGTTCCGCAGTGCTGAGACTCAATTCTCGATAGCTGTGCCGAGTGTAGGCTGTTGGTAGTGGTAGTAAAATTCCAATACTCGAATCATAGAATCCCTACAGTGCAGAAGGAGGCCATTCGGCCCATCGAGCCTGCACCGACCACAATCCCACCCAGGCCCCATCCCCATAACCCCAAGTATTTACCCTGCTAATCCCCTGACACTGGGGTTAATTTAGCATCACCAATCAACCTAACCAGCACGTCTTTCGGATGGTGGGAGGAAACTGGAGCACCCAGAGGAAACCCACGCAGACACGGGGAGAATGTGCAGACTCCACACAGACAGTGACCCGAGGGCCCGGAATTGAACTCGGGGTCCCTGGCGCTGTGAGGCAGCAGTGCTAACCCACTGTGCCACCGTGCTGCCCGTACGTGTTGAATGGATGTCTTGCACAGGGACGCATAAGTAAATCTGCTTTCTGAAGCTAGAACTAGAGGGCACAGCCTCAAAATAAAGGGGGGGTCAGTTTAGGACAGAGTTGAGGAGGAACGTCTTCTCTCAGAGGGTGGTGAATCTCAGGAATTCTCTGCCCACTGAAGTGGTGGAGGCTACCTCGTTGAATATGTTTAAATCACGGATAGATGGATTCCTGATTGGTAAGGGAATTAGGGGTTATAGGGATCAGGCGGGTAAGTGGAACTGATCCACTTCAGATCAGCCATGATCTTATTGAATGGCGGGGCAGGCTCGAGGGGTTAGATGGCCTACTCCTGCTCCTATTTCTTATGTTCTTATGCTTGCAAACCATATACAAATATGGAGTGTTCCCATTTTAACAACAGCAAAGCAACAGATGTGCTTTAGTGTTTCGTTCTGTGGAAAAAAATTGGGATTGAAACCTTAGTTTGAGTGTAGATTTAACTTGCCACACTGGACCTATTTGAAAGGTTAAGACTTGTTGGCGGTTGCAGCAACGAGCAAAACTAGCTGTGAATTTTTAAACTATTGTACATCTGTTTAAATTGTAAAAATTTTTTTGAACAAGCCACTTTATAATGCATCCTATGTAAAAACAAAAACCCGAAAATACTTATTAACGCCCGGCCTATGATGTTATATGCCTTCAGGTTGGGGTGTCACAGTTAGCTGTCATGTCCTCTGCCCCACATCTTGCTTCTTCCGCCTCACAATTGCATTCAGCCCCACACCTCAAAACAGTAAGGAAAAACTTTCTAATTGTGACAAATGCCATGTACAGAATCAATTTTTGTATGCCAGTAGTTCATCGCACCCTATCATAATAATAGAATTGCTGCTGCCCGTATATTCTGTGTATAAGAGCCTCGATAATGTGTCTTGCCTCCCTTCAACTTTCAGTCATTAATTGCATTATGATTAAAAAAGACTGGCAGTCCGATGTCAGTGCCAGTTTTTAAAGCAAAATGTAGCTTCGTCACTGTATACAATTGTTTATTTTTCTCATTTCTTACTTATTAATCTAATCCATCAGCTGTTCACAAAGAACAAAGAAGTTTACAGCACAGGAACAGGCCCTTCGGCCCTCCAAGCCTGCACTGACCATGCTGCCTGCCCTTCTGGGGATCATACCCCTCTGTCCCCATCCTATTCATGTATTTGTCAAGATGCCCCTTAAAAGTCACTATCGTATCTGCTTCCACTATCTCCCCTGGCAGCGAGTTCCAGGCACCCTCCCCCCTATGTGTAAAAGAAAACTTGCCTCCTACATCTCCTTTAAACCTTGCCCCTTGCTCCTTAAATCTATGCCCCCTAGTAATTGACTCTTCCACCCTGGGGAAAAAGCTTCTGACTATCCACTCTGTCCATGCCCCTCATAATCTTGTAGACTTCTATCAGGTCGCCCCTCAACCACCGTCGTTCCAGTGAGAACAAACCAAGTTTCTCCAACCTCTCCTCATAGCTAATGCCCTCCATACCAGGCAACATCCTGGTAAATCTTTTCTGTACCCTCTCCAAAGCCTCCACATTCTTCTGGTAGTGTGGCGACCAGAATTGAACACTATATTCCAAGTGCGGCCTAACTAAGGTTCTATAAAGCTGCAACATGACTTGCCAATTTTTAAACTCAAAAGCCCCGGCCAATGAAGGCAAGCATGCCGTATGCCTTCTTGACTACCTTCTCCACCTGCATTGCCACTTTCAGTGACCTGTACACCCAGATCCCCTCTGCCTATCAGGGTTCTGCCATTTACTGTATACTTTAAACTGCTATCCAAATATTGCTTCCAAAAGAGGCATTGTGGGTAAGATCCACCAGTTGTAGGTGGCCACATTTCAGTGAAATGTGAAAGCGAAGCCCTCCATTAGCATTTAACCACTTGCAGGGAGGTAACTTAAGCAGACAGGGGTAGACTAAACTTTTGTGAGAGGATGTGCAATGCTTTATTGAATAAAATGTCCATTTTGTTCTAATCTCTCTGAAATAATTTTCAGGAAGTCAAAGTGAATTGGGCCACAACTCCAAGTAGCCAGAAGAAAGACACAAGTAGTAAGTATTGCACTAAGTGTTTGTCTCTTGAAACTCAACTTTTATTTGGCCAGTGCGGCAGGCACGCTGCAAAATGTTTGAAGGGTGCAGCCTTTGCCTCACTGGTTTGTCCACTTGTGTTTCTAAGCAGCTTTTAGGGTCATTCTCATTAGAAAACCGGGGGGGGGGGGGTTAAATTGAAGTTGAGGTCAAGGTGACTACCCTTGACATCAGCATTTGACCGAGTGTGGCACCGAGGGGCACTAGCAAAACTGGGGTCAGTGGGGAATCGGGCAAAACGCTCTGCTGGTTGGAGGCATGACTGGCGCAAAGGCTGTGATTGTTGAAGGTCAATTATCGCAGCTCCAGGACATTGCTGCAGGAGTTCTTCAGGGTTAGTGTCCTAGTCCAACCACTTTCAGCTGCTTCATCAATGACCTTCCTTCCAACATGAGGTCAGAAGTGGGGATGTTTGCTGATGACTGCACAATATTCAACACCATTTGGCATACCTCGGATACTGGAGCAGTCCACGCCCAAATGCAGCAAGACTTGGACAATAGTCAGGCTTGGGCCGACAAGTTGCAAGTAACATTTGAGCCAAACAAGTGTCAGGCAATGACCATCTCCACCAAGAGAGGATCGGACCATTTCCCTCAGCATTCAATGGCATTACCATCCCCCACTATCAACATCTTGGCGGGAGAAACTGGACCAGCCATATATATATACTACAAGAGCAGGTCAGAGGCTGGGAATCCTGTGGCAATTAACTCATCTCCTAATTCCTTAAAGCCTGTTCACCATTTACAAGGCACAAGTCAGGAGTGTGATGGAATACTCCCCACTTGCCTGGATGAGTACGGCTCCAACAACACTTAAGAAACTCGACACCATCCAGGACAAAGCAGCCCCACTTGATCAGCACCCCATCCACAAACATTCACTCCCTCCACCACCAACGCACAGTGGCAGCAGTGTGTACCATCTACAAGATGCACTGCAGCAACTCACCAAGGCTCCTGAGGCAGCACCTTCCAAACCCACAGCCACCACCATCTAGAAGGACAAGAGCAGTAGATACGCCAGAACATCACACCTGGAAGTTGAACCTCCAAGTCACTCACCACCCTGACTTGGAAACATATCAGCCATTCCTTCACTGTCGCTGGGTCAAAATCCTGGAACAGCACTTTGAGTGTCTCTGCGCCATAGGGACTGCAACAGCTCAGGAAGGCAGCTCACTACCACCTTCTAAAGGGCGCAACTAGGAATGGGCAACAATGTTGACCTAACCAGTGATGCCCAACATGAATTAATTTTAAAAGTTAGAATTTAAAACACAAAAAGTGATTGGCAAGAAACGGTGTATCTTCTTTTATCTGGTTATGTATAATGTTAGAGAAGGTGATTTGGAAGAAATACTAGATCTTCACTTGCAGTTTCAAGATGGTATGTTTTCCAAAGTCAACGTCAAGTCATCTGACCGTTGTTATCCATGTTTGGGTCATTTCATTGGCACGAAAATCTGAAATTTAACCAATGCTACTCGCAAAGATGGAATTTCCTTCTTCTTATGCTGTCACAAATCATGGCATTATTGTTCTCAACAGTTCCACTGTGCAGTAGGTCACAGGAAAGACAGCTTTACCCAAAATAAAGTTTAAAGTTTATTTAAAGTATATTCCTCTAGTCTTTCCCCTTGTTTTTGTGGCTATGACTCATCTTTCATTCCCTCACCCTGCAGTATAAATATCTGTTTTAATAACAACAGATTAAAGTCCAACAGGTTTATTTGGTAGCAAATGCCATAATGGCATTTGCTACCAAATAAACCTGTTGGACTTTAATCTGGTGTTGTTAAAACTCTTACTGTGTTTACCCCAGTCCAACGCCGGCATCTCCACATCACAGTATAAATATCCCCCATTTTCTATGCCTTTCAGCTTTGTCAAAGAGTCAATTGGACTCGAAACGTCAGCTCTTTTCTCTCCTTACAGATGCTGTCAGACCTGCTGAGATTTTCCAGCATTTTCTCTTTTGGTTTAAAGTTTGCTTATTCGTCACAAGTGGACTTACATTAACACTACAATGAAACACTACTGCGAAAATCCCCTAGTCGTCACACTCTGGCGCCTGTTCGGGTAACACGGAGAATTTTAGCATGGCCAGTGCACTTAACCAGCACGTTTTTCTGATTGTGGGAGGAAACCGGAGCACCCGGAGGAAACCCACGCAGACACGGGGAGAATGTGCAAACTCCAAACAGACAGTGACCCAAGTTGGGAATCGAACCTGGGTCCCTGGCGCTATGAGGCAGCAGTGCTAACCACTGTGCCGCCCCAGTCAAGAATTGCCCTCAATCAACAAAGCTCACTTTGTTAGAATTAGCTGGGCTCATTTAGAGTAGGAGAGACTTCCTTCGCGAAACGTGTGTCATGAATTTGGAGAACCATAAGATCCAGCTGTAGTAATACCTGTGCTATTAGGCATTCTGTGGTGTTTGAAACGTCCAGTACTTCCCCGGAGCGGAGAAGCTACGGCATCTCCTCCGGAGCCTTCAACATGTCATTGATGAAGACGAACATCTCGCCAAGGCCATCCCCACACCACCACTTCTTGCCTTCAAACAACCACGCAACCTCAAACAGACCATTGTCCGCAGCAAACCACCCAGCCTTCAGGAGAACAGTAGCCACGACACCACACAACCCTGCCACAGCAACCTCTGCAAGACATGCCGGATCATCGACACAGATGCCATCATCTCACGTGAGAACACCATCCACCAGGTACACGGTACATACTCTTGCAACTCGGCCAACATTGTCGACCTGATACGCTGCAAGAAAGGATGTCCCGAGGCATGGTACATTGGGGAAACCATGCAGACGCTACGACAACGGATGAATGAACACCGCTCGACAATCACCAGGCAAGACTGTTCTCTTCCTGTGGGGGAGCACTTCAGCAGTCACGGGCATTCAGCCTTGGATCTTCAGGTAAGCGTTCTCCAAGGCGGCCTTCACGACACACGACAGCGCAGAGTCGCTGAGCAGAAACTGATAGCCAAGTTCCGCACACATGAGGACGGCCTCAACCGGGATGTTGGATTTATGTCACATTATCAGTAACCCCCCACAGCTTGCCACCTGGACTTGCAGAATCTCACTTGCTGTTCTGTCTGGAGACAATACACATCTCTTTAACCTGTGTTGAATGCTCCCTCCACCCACATTGTCTGTACATTTAAGACCTGGCTGGCTGTAGAGATTTGCATTCTAATCAGTATTCTGTATTTTGATTTCTGTCTCTGTGCCCTGTTTGAGAACAGATATCCACTCCATCTGACGAAGGAGCAGTGCTCCGAAAGCTTATGGTATTTGCTACCAAATAAACCTGTTGGACTTTAACCTGGTGTTGTGAGACTTCTTGCTATTAGGCATTCCACATGCGTGTTGTAATGTCAGTCTTGTGCCTACGTACATTTGCAACTTGTAATTGCTGTCCATCACTTGCGAGGAAGGCAGCCTCTTTGAAATGTATCCTTGTTGATTGCTCTGATCAACATTTTCAAGCGTGTGAAGGACCTGTCCTCGTTCCAGCTGTGTGTCAGCATCGACAATCTTGACAAACAGGAGTTTTAGCATGTTCCGAATGCAGCAACCTGACAATTAAACTATCAGGTGTCACTACTGAGCACACGGATCGGACCCAATGGCAAAGCATCTGGCACAGAAACCTTATTAACATTGTCGCTTATGTTTCCAATCTGCCTTTCCACAAAATGCATTTGGCAGGAACAGTGTTGGAATGGACTGATCTCATCGTGCATCATTGATTTGTAGCTGTTGTTGGCCTATTGTCGGTAATTAGCAAAACCTGTTTTTCAAGCTCAGGCCTTCAAGGGAAGATCCTTTTAATATACATTCCAGTTGTCTTTGTGCCTTTATGCACGCAAGTGCTCTTGCTTTTGTCAATGTGTACTTCTCATGAAGTTCTGCACCGCAATCTCTATTGGCCTGTGATAGATTTTACAGTTTCAGCCCTGAGTACTGATGAGAACCATAGAATCCCGACAGTGCAGACGGAGGCCTTCCGGCCCACCGAATGCACCGACTCACCGAAACAGCATCTTACTCAGGCCCACCCCTCCCGCCACCCCTATCCCTGTAACCCACCTAATTTGCACACCTTTGACACTAAGGGGCAATTTAGCATGGCCAATCCACCTAATCCGCACATCTTTGGATACTAAGGGGCAATTTAGCATGGCCATTCCACCTAATTTGCACACCTTTGACACTAAGAAGCAATTTATCATGGCCGATTCACCTAACCTGCACATCTTTGGATACTAAGGGGCAATTTAGCATGGCCAATCCACCTAACCTACACATCTTTGGACACTAAGGGGCAATTTAACATGGTCAATCCCCCTAACCTACACGTCTTTGGACAGTGGGAGGAAACTGGACACCCGGAGGAAACCCATGCAGACGTGGGAGAATGTGCAAACTCCACACACACAGTCACCCGAGGCTGGAATCGAACCTGGGTCCCTGGCGCTGTGAGGCAGCAGTGCCAACCACCGTGCCAGTGTACCGTCCGAGAAGGGAGGCATGTTGCCAAAACCTCTCGGCTTGGGCACTCATCAGGAAAATCGCAAGAATGCCAAATTTCAAACCTATGGTATAAATTGCTGTGATGGTTTGAAATTTGGGATTCTTGCATTTGTCCTGATTTTGAGTGCAAGATGAAAAACTTCAGCAGCATGCCTCTCTTTTCAGCAGTATCCATATTCTGTGCTACCAAGTGACATTTTGGGGGGGCTTGTAAGCTTTTGTGTTTTGTTTTAATTTTGGAAATTTGCATTCTCCAATTTTCCACAGATCATTTCCACGTATTTGTGGGCGACCTGAGTCCAGAAATCACCACAGAAGATATAAAAGCAGCTTTTGCACCATTTGGAAGAATATCGTAAGTATACCTTAGTGAGAGCTCTTTTCGCTGTTCGACATTAGAATGTTAAATAATGTTTAAAGCAGTAACCCGTAACCATTTCAGTGTTGCTGTGTGAATTGGAATGCAGTGGCATCCTTCCCATCCTCAGAACCCTCTAACTCCCTGTTAAATGTCAGTGCATTTTAAAATGCTGCAATTCCCTAAGCAAGCGCGCAGTCTCGTTTCACCCACCTCCGCGGTAGACTGCAGCACTTTGTTTGGTTGGCGTGCTTTACGGAGCATTTCCACACAATATTTTAACTGGGTTCAACTGCCCGTTGTGAGACACCATTTTGCAGCTGGACTCAATAAAACTCCGGGGCTGAAAACCGAAGTCTCTCGAACTAAAAACAAATTGTTCTGCGGGTTTCAAAGATGTCTAGGGCGTAAAAGTTAAGAACAGATCATCTCCTGTTAAATTCTATCCTGAGACGCGGGGATGGAGATAGCGAAAGGGCTTCCTTGAGCTCTTGAGAGCTTTCCCTTCAACTTGGTAACTTGCTTTTGCCTCTGCAGAGTTGCTGACGTTAAAAACAAAAGTATACTCGTCATTGGGAAGACTTTGCAGCAAGCTATTGAGTAGTTGATTTGAGGCAATGCAGAGCTTAAAATATCAATTTTTAAGCTTATCCAAACATCATCTTTGCTGATAAGAAAGCAAATTGAATGTTGGCATTTATAGCCAAAGGAATAGAATATAAAGGTAAGGAAGTATTGTTGCAGCTGTACAAGGCATTGGTGAGGCCGCACCTGGAGTATTGTGCACAGTTTTGGTCCCCTTATTTGAGGAAAGATGTAGTGGCATTGGAGGCAGTTCAGAGGAGGTTCACTAGATTGATTCCAGAGATGAGGGGGTTGTCGTATGAAGAGAGATTGGACAGTTGAGGCCGATACTCTCTGGAATTTAGAAGAATGAGGGGAGATCGAATTGAGGTTTACAAGATGATAAACGGTATGGATAAAGTAGACGTGGAGCGGATGCTTCCTCTTGTGGGGCATTCTAGGACGAGAGGCCTTAGGATAAGGGGCAGCAAATTTAAAACAGAGTTGAGGAGAAACTACTTCTCCCAAAGGGTTGTGAATCTGTGGAATTCGCTGCCCCAAAGTGCGGTGGGTGCTGGGACAGTGAGTAAATTTAAGGAAGAGTTAGACAGATTTTTAATGGGTTGAAGGGTTATGGGGGAGAAGGCAGGAGAATGGGGATGAGGAGCATATCAGCCATGATCGAATGGCGGAGCGGACTCGATGGGCCGAATGGCCTAATTCTGCTCCGATATCTTATGAACTCCAACAAGTATATGGCATCTCTCCTCCTGAGAAAGGCAGTCAATCCTTTAATTAAATAGGTTTTTTTTTTATAAAGTAAAAGTTTCTGGAGCTCTCTGGTGGCTTAAATTACAGTTAATTTGCAAGGTTTTCAGAATAATAAAATGCCGCGGCACGTATTCAGAGAGCACCTTTCTGCAGCTCTTGCAGCAGGTAAAGAGAGTACCGAAAAAACGAGGGTGGCTCAAGATGGTGAGGGGTCAGCTGCCTTAAAATCTTCCACCATTTCGGCTAATTGTAGGAACAATTTAAATAATTGTTGCTTCATCCAGACATCAGCTATGCAATGTTGGGGCTAGGTTCAATAACCTGGCTGCTCACACCATCCTTCTGTGTTCTAAGGCCTTAAATCTCGATTTTTGTTTCAGGTTTGTGTTGATAGTTCCCTTTTAAAAGTTTATTATTTATTTATTAGTCGCAAGTAAGGCTGACATTAACACTGCAATGAAGTTACTGTGAAAATCCCCCAGTCGCCACATTCCGGCGCCTGTTCAGGTAACACTGAGGGAGAACTTAGCACCTAACCAGCACGTCTTTCGGACTGTGGGAGGAAACCGGAGCAGAAAACCCATGCAGACACGGGGGAGAATGTACAAACTCCACACAGACGGTGACCCAAGCCGGGAATCGAACCCGGGTCCCTGCCGCTGTGAGGCAGCAGTGCTAACCACCATGACGTCCCAAAGTGCCTTCACCTTTTAGTAAAACATTGTATCCTGTAGCCGCCAATAATGGTGTTTAATTAAGTCCAAAAGTAACCGCTTGCAGATTCCTTTAAATGGGCTTTAACAGCGAATAGTTGTAAGCTGCTTGATTCTGCAAGCCTTTACCTTGTTTAAACTTCTGTAAGGTTATTCCAGTGGAAAGCCGTTGGCTAACAGCCCTATTTAGTGCGGAGGGATGGAGAAGCTGGTAGGTAGTTTGGGTAGATTTCTCAGACAGTTTCATTTTTTCTTTGTTAAGTCAAAACTGCAACCTGTGTAATATTTGAACCATTTTAGTTTGAGTGAGCTCGAATATTTTTGCAACTGGAATCAAACATTGCAGTGCTCTTAGATTCTTTGATCATTGTGTCCCCCTTAATAAAAGGGTAGGTGATCGCCTCGTGATATTATCGCTAAAAACTATTAATCCAGAAACTCAGCTAATGTTCTGGGGACCCGGGTTCGAATCCCGTCACAGCAATTTGAATTCATTTTTTAAAAAATCTGAAATTAAGATGAGTGTGAAACCATTGTCGATTGTCGGAAAAATCCATCTGGGTCACTAATGTCCTTTCGGGAAGGAAATCTGCCATCCTTACCTGGTCTGGCCTACATGTGACTCCAGAGCCACAGCAATGTGGTTGACTCTCAACTCCCTCCAAGGGCAACTAGGGATGGGCAATAAATGCTGGCCCAGCCAGCGACGCCCATGTCCCAGGAATTAATATAAGGGGAAAAAACAAACTTGGGAACTAGGCGACTATCGCAATATACTGGAGTTTGCACGGCTGCAAATTGGAGAGAGGGTTTTTGTTCGGCACTTAGTTGTATATATTTGGGGCTTGTGACCTGAGAGTTTACTCCTCCAGTCAGAAGGCTTCATAGTTTGGTGTGTTAGAATAATTTGGCATGTTCGAAGTGAGACCTGGAGTTGAATGTAGCACCAAAGGGAAATTCTTCCCGTTGGGTTTACCAGGCTGATTCCGGGGAAGGCGGGACTGATGTATGAGGAGAGATTGACCAGGTTAGGATTGTTTTCACTGGAGTTCAGATGAATAAGGGGGGATCTCACAGAGACTTATAAAATTCTAACAGGACTGCACAGGGTAGATGCAGGGAGGATGTTCCCGATGGTGGGGGGAGTCCAGAACCAGGGGTCACAGTCTGAGGATTCGGGGTAGACTATTTAGGATGGAGGTGAGGAGACATTTCTTCACCCAAAGAGTGGTGAGCCTGTGGAATTCATTACCACAGGAAGTAGTTGATGCCAAAACATCGAATGTATTCAAGAGGCGGCTGGATATAGCACTTGGGGTGAATGGGATCAAAGGTTATGGGGAAAAGGCAGGATTAGGCTTTGAGTTGGATGATCAGCCATGATTGTGATGAATAGCAGAGCAAGCTCAAAGGGCCGAATGGCCTCCTGCTCCTATCTTCTATGTTTCTATGTTCAGGATCCAAATGAAGAGGGTTGATGTAGTCTTCATGTCATTCCCAGTGGGACTAGATTCACACTGTAAATTACTCCTGGATCTAGCACACACAACTTGCAGTGCAGAATTAACAATCGCATTTCACTTTTTAATCCCAACTATTCATGTTATAACATCTGGCCCCTCAGGTGGATATCAAAGATTCCAGGGCATTTTTTTTAAAAAAAGGGGCAAAGTTTATAAAGTCTGTTTGTTAGTGTAACAAGTAAGGCTTACATTAACACTGCAATGAAGTTACTGTGAAAATCCCCCAGTCGCCACACTCTGGGCACCTGTTCGGGTTACACTGAGTGAGAATTTAGCACCTAACCAGCACATCGTGTAGATCATGGTGGGGAAACCGGAGCACCCAGAGGAAACCCACGCAGACACGGGGAGAACGTGCAGACTCTGCGCAGGCACTGACCCAAGCCAGGAATTGAACCCGGTCCCTGGCGCTGTGTGATGGCAGTGCCACCGTGCCTCCTGCAAGGGAGTTCTCCCAGGGTTTGGATAATACTTGTCCCTGATGCAACGTCAGTAAAATAGATGGTTTTCTTATTCAATTCCTTGCTGTCTGTGGACCATGTTTTGAACAAAATTGGCTGCTGCATTTTGCGAGGCTACAACAGCGGTTATCGTTCAAAAAAAAACGTTTTGCGGCACCCCAGTGCTGCGAAAGGTATTAGTTCTTCGGTGGAAAGCCTGGAGTACGTGTTGGCAGTGTATTCTGCTGGTTAGCCCTGCTGAATTTCCCTGTAAGAAGTCTCACAACACCAGGTTAAAGTCCAACAGGTTTATTTGGTAGCAAATACCATAAGCTTTCGGAGCACTGCTCCTTCGCCAGATGGAGTGGAAATGTGCTCTCAAACTGTGTCTGTTTGCACTGTTTGAGAGCACATTTCCACTCCATCTGACGAAGGAGCAGTGCTCCGAAAGCTTATGGTATTTGCTACCAAATAAACCTGTTGGACTTTAACCTGGTGTTGTGAGACTTCTTACTGTGTTCACCCCAGTCCAATGCCGGCATCTCCACATCATGACTACCAATTTCCCTGTGACCAGCCAAGGTGGCCCAATCATCAAGTGATGATCAGTGATGTGTTCCAACGGAGAGGGGGCAGGGTGGGTGGGGGGGGGGGGTCATGTTCTCTGTGCACAGTACAATGCGCACAATCATAGGTAGCTGTTGTGAGCAGTGTGTGAATTAGCAACTCAACTACTTCCCAGAAAGTAGAACTGAGTCCGTTTTGGAAGATAGAAGTTCTCCTGCGCTCATTTTGGGTCAGTATTTGACATGGGCGGGGATTGTGGTCGGTGCAGATTCGATGGGTCGAATGGCCGCCTCCTGCGTCGTAGGGATTCTATGGTAAAACTTCATTTGTTTCAAAGTGTTCTGCCCCATAAAAGCTGGGCGGTATTGGGTCAGGAAAGCACCACCGCACCCGAGAGTGTTTATTTGAGTTGCATGGAAAGTCTGATTTTCTTTTTAAAAACAGAAACACTAATTGATGTTAGTGAATTATTTTGCTTGGATTTGTTTGTTCCCCGTTAAGTAACATTCTCCTTGTTAAATGTAACTCTATACTTTGCTGTATTTTTCTAAACCTTTTTGTTTTCAAGTTTTCTGTTCAGGTAAGTACAATACAGTTCATTTTCATTGATACTCTAAAAGGTTTGAACAGCATTTTGCATAGACTGTATCAGCAGGGCTCAATAATTTCGATGTTTCTTGGGCAATTATTCTTTTACTTTAAGCAACTTAACCTTACCTTAAATATAGTTGGTGACAGGTTAGAATGCCATTTCCTGAGAGACACACTGACACTTGGTAGATTCATTAAAACTGACAGCACAGGAGGAAGCCGTTTGGCCCCTCTGGTCTGCTGGCTCTTTGAAAGAGCAGTCATGCTTACTGCTACACCTCCATGTAATCGTTAGCAACCACGTTAAGTTCCTTATCCTTGAGTACTTGTCCAATTTCCTTTTTAAAATTATTGATGGAACCCACTTTTACCTTTTTTAGGTAGAACGTTTCAGATCGCGAGAACTGATTGAAAAATTTCTCTTCTGCCCTTTTGGTGTTTTCCAATGATTTTGAATCCCAGATCTCTGGTTATTGACCCATTCTCCAGTGGGTGTAGGGTTTCCCTAATTACTGCCAACAAAACGCGACCATAAACCCCTATTCCACCACCTCTTAAACCCAACAGTCCTGACCTTTCCATCTTCTCTTTATAACTGAAGTCCCTCATTCCTGGTAAAATTCCTCTATCTTTCCAAAGGCTTTCCCCATCGTTTCTGAAGTGTGGGGCACAGAATGTGGGCCACGATACGTCAGCTGAGGCCTGACCAATCATTTATAACGTTTTGCTTTTATATTTTTTTCCCTCTATTTATAAACCCAAATAGCCCATCTATTACTTTAGTCGCCATATTAATTTGGATGTAATGTGCTTTTTTTTTTACTGACCTTATCAACTTTGTACAGTTCCATCTTCACACTGAGGACATCTTTCGTTGTGTTGTGTACCATAGCTACCATTCTAAATGGGATAGATTCGGAATAGATCTGGCAGCTCAAAATTGTGTACTCATCCACTGAGCATCAGCAACAGCTGAATTGTATGCCACTATTATTTACCCTCATGGCCTGGTATATCCCTTAACTTATATACCCTTATATAACAGTTGGGGAGGCAACCCTGGATTAATGAGTGCAAACGAGCGTGCCAGAAGCAGCGACAGGCTAAAATGGAGGTGCCAATCTCCTGAAAATACAGCACAGAACTACAGACATGCGAGGCAGGGGAAGCCACGTGCTGTGGTTAGAAATAAGCAATTCCGCAATCAATGCATCGGATCAAACCTCTGCAGACCCGCCACATCCAGTCATGAATAGTGGTGGACGGTTGAATAACTAATGGAAGAAGACAGCTCAGTGACCACTTCCATTCTCAAAGGTGCAATAAAGAACAGTACAGCACAGGCGGCCCTCCAAGCCTGCGTCAATCATGATGCTTGCCTAAACTAGAACCGTATGCACTTACGGAGCCCGTATCCTTCCATTCCCGTCCCATTCATGTATTCATCTAGTTGCCCCTTAAATGCCGCTATCGTACCCGCTCCCACCACCTCCCCGGGCAGGGCGTTCCAGACATTCACCACCCCCTGTGTAAAGAAACTTGCCTTTCACATCTCCTCTAAACTTTTCCCCACGCACCTTAAACCTATGTCCCAAAGTACTTGACTTTTCTACCCTAGGAAAGAGCATCTGACTATCCACTCTGTCCATGCCAATCATAATCTTGTAAACCTCTATCAGGTCGCCCCCTCAACCTAGCACCTAAATTCAAAAGGCAAGACTGTGAAGTGCTTGCAACTATTTTCAACCAAGTGAATGATCCATCTTGGCCTCCTCCTGTAGTCCCATCAACACAGAATCTGGTCTTCAGCTGAGATTCACAACAGAGACAGTAAATGCTTTCTGATCCAATATCATCCCAGCTATATTACTGAAGACCTGTGCTCCAGAACCAGCTGTGTCTGTAACCAAGCTATTCCAGTACACCTACAGTACTCGCATATCCCCGACAGGTTAGAAAATGGCCCAGGCACGTCTTCTCAAAAACAAGGCAAATTCAATCTGGCTAATTATCAATCTGCTCTCAATTATCAGCAAAGAGATGGAAGGTGCCGTTGACAGTTTTATCCAGCGGCACTTATCCAATAAAGAGCTGCTCATCGATGATCAACTTGGCTTCCATCTGCATCATTGGGCTCCAGACCTTATTACTGTCTTGGTCCAAACGTAGACAAAAGAGCCGAATTCCAGAGGTTAAGGTGAGAGTGACTGCACTTGACGTCAAGGCAGCACTTGACTTGATTATGGCATCATGGAGCGCTCGCAAAATTAAATTTGATGGAAATCGGGGAAAGCCCTCCACTGGAGACATAGCTTGCACAACGGAAGATGCTTTTGGTTATTGGAGACCAATCATCTCTGCCGCCGTGCCCCCCCCCAGGACATCACTGGAGGAGTTCCTCAGGGAAAATGTCATGCCTCTGTTCAAGACAGGAGTCGGGCAGAAAGCAGGAACAGTCGGCCAGTTTTGCGTGAACATTTGTCATTGGGAAAATGCTGGAATCCATTCCTAAAGAGGTAGCAGGATGTTTAGAAGAATCCTAATACAATCGGGCAGAGTCAACATGGTTTTATGAAAGGGAACTTTTGTTCGATAAATATATTAGAGTTCTTTGAGGATGTAACAAGCAGGGTGGATAAAGGAGAACCAGTAGATGTCATGTATTTCATTACCAAAGGTGATACGTTAGCGATTACTGTACAGGGTCGTGTTAGGGGTGATATATTACCATAAATGTAGGAGGATTAGCTAGCTCACCCACCTAACCCGCACATCTTTGGACACTAAGAGGCAATTTAGCATGGCCAATCCACCTAACCCGCACATCTTTGGACACTAAGAGGCAATTTAGCATGGCCAATCCAACTAACCCGCATATCTTGGGACTATGAGAGGAAACCAGAGTACCTGGAGGAAATCCATGCAGACACGGGGAGAATGTGCAGACTCCACATAGACAGTTACCCAAGGCCGGGAATCGAACCCAGGTCCCTGGCTGTGTGAGGCAGCAGTACTAACCACTGTGCCGCCCAAAGAGATCTCTTAATGCCAGTCTCTGACTTAAGACAGATGAGGAGAATTTTTTTTTTCCAGATTGTGAATGTTTGGAATTCCCTCCCCTGGAGAGTGGTGTAGGCTGGGTAATTGAATATATTCAAGGCTGATGTAGATATAGATTCTTAAATAAGAGGGGAGTCGAGGGGACAGGCAGGAAAGTGGAATTGAGGCCAAGACCGGATCAGCCATTTTCTTATTGAATGACTGAGCAGGTTCAAGGGGGGGGGGCATATGTCCTCTTCCTATTTCTGATGTTCTTATAGATACTGTGACTTTAAAAACACATCAGAGGCTTGCTATTTGTGGTGAGTCACTTACTTTCTAACTTGCCTGTTCAGCATCTACAAGACAAAAGTTAGAGGCAAGATGGCATACTCACCATTTGCTTAGATGAGCACTGCTCCAATAGCACTTAAGCCCAACACCGTGCAGGATGTGGCAGCCAGCATTGCACTGTATTCAATCCCTCCACCACCACGTGCCATATCTACAAGGTGCACTGCCGCAACTTGCCAGGGCACCTTCAATGTCACCTTCCAAGAACACCATTGAGTTACAGAATTGTTACGGCGCAGAAGGATGCCGTTTGGCCCATCGTGTCTGCACCAGCTCTGAGTGAGCCATTAGCCAAGTGCCTTCGCTTTCTCCCCGTAACCTTGCACAGTCTTCCTTTTCGGATCAGTGTAGTTCCCTTTTGAATGTTTCAGTCGAACCTTCCCACCACCACCCTCCAAATTTCACACTGTAACCACTCGCTGTGTAAAATAAAGTGTCTTCACATTTTACTTCTGTTTCTTTTACCTCTACTGCCTATAAGTTCATGAGATATAGGAGCAGAATTAGGCCACTTGGCCCATCGGGTCTGCTCCGCCATTCGATCATGGCTGATATGCTCTTCATCCCCATTTTCCTGCCTTCTCCCCATAACCCTTCAACCCATTAAAAATCTGTCTAACTCCTCCTTAAATTTACTCACTGTCCCAGCATCCACTGCACTTTGGGATAGCGAATCCCACACATTCACAACCCTTTGGGAGAAGTAGTTTAGAATCATAGAAACCCTACAGTGTAGAAAGAGGCCATTCGGCCCATCGAGTCTACACCGACCACAATCCCACCCAGGCCCTACCCCCATATCCCTACATATTTACCCGCTAATCCCTCTAACCTACGCATCTCAAGACACTAAGGGGCAATTTTAGCATGGCCAATCAACCTAACCCGCACATCTTTGGACTGTGGGAGGAAACCGGAGCACCCGGAGGAAACCCACGCAGACACGAGGAGAATGTGCAAACTCCACACAGACAGTGACCCAAGCCGGGAATCGAACCCAGGTCCCTGGAGCTGTGAAGCAGCAGTGCTAACCCACTGTGCTACCGTGCCGCCCTCAACTCTGTTTTAAACTTGCTGCCCCTTGTCCTAAGACTATGGCCTCTCGGCTTAGAATGCCCCCAAGAGGAAGCATCCGCTCCGCGTCTACTTTATCCACACCTTTTATCGTCTTGTATAAAGCCAAGGGTGGAAAGCCTGTGGAAACACCACAAGCAACATCCGCACCAAGTTACTCGCCATCGGACTTTGAAATTGATTGCCATTTCTTCATTATTGCTGGGTCAAAATTCTCGAAGACACTCTCCAGTAGCGTTGTGGATGTACCGTCACTACCCAGGCTGCAGCAATTCAAGAGACCGCAGGAAGCAGGATGGACAATACATGCTGACCTCGCCAGCAGTGCCTACATCCCGCCAATGGAGGAAGAGAACATTGCGGTGCCACTTTAAGGATTTGTCTATACGGACGCCAAGGTCCCCCTGCTCCTCTGCACTTCTCAGAGTTGTGTTGTTTACAGTAAACTGTCCTTCCATATTAGTCCTCCCAAAATGAATCACTTCACACTCCTCCGTGTGGAACTCCAGCCACCAAACGTTTGCTCACTTCACCGTCCTGCCTGCCTGTCTGAAAAGCGTAGCTGTCCTAAGCAGAATCTGCGATGGTGCTGAGTTTTGTGTCATCCGTAAGCGTTATAACGCTGCCCTCTACACCCAAGGCTAGCTCATTTAATTAATAAGTGCAAAATCGACCCTTGGCACCTACCACCCAGTCTGGTCGACATCCATCCAACAGCACCACTTTCCTATCCCTGACCCACTTGCGTATCCTTCCTGCGGAGGAACCCCACAGACTTCCATTTTAATCATCTGGTTACTCCATTGCTGCTGCATTTCTTTTCAGTGCCAAAAGCTTTTCGGCCTTTTTCTTTTGGCAACCGCCACTTCAACTATGGGCTGGGTGCAAGGGAATGGTTGCAACTCCGGAGGAGGAATAGTTCTGAGGGAGAGATTAAGTAGGGCAGCTGCTGTCTCCTCCAGCGGGCCTTGGATTATTCCTGCTGTGGCCCCAGTTATTGAAACGGGAGGTGGATGATGAGAATGACGCTCTTTGCAGCCGAGGTGATGCCATTCTTCCAGCCAAAGCAAGGCACTTCACGCTTGGAACAAGTAGCTTGAGCTGCCTGATGGAAGCAGAGGGGACAATCTAAATAATTTTGACTTCGTGAGGTGAAAAGTTGTGAAGTAGTGCACGTTGATAGTCTTCAAGGTTTCTTATGGGAGAGGAATGGTGCAAATGGATCTTCTGGAGGAGGCTTTTCCTCCTGCGTCATGAATCATTTGTGACGGAGAGTGAGTAACAAGCTGCCGGTGCCTTGCTGGTAAATGGCAGGTGTGTGTGAGCGCATGAACTTGTCTCCTTCCCTATCTTATTGCTTAACACCAGTGACAGATTCCGAGCTAATGGTGACTGCCCGCAGTGCTGTTGATAATGGAATCCCACAGTGCAGGAGAAGGCCATCTGGCCCATCGAGTCTGCACCGCCCACAATCCCACCCAGCCCACAATCCCACTTATTTACCTTGCCAATCCCCCTGACACTCGGGTCAATTTAGCACGGCCAATCAACCTAACCCGCACATCTTTGGAGCGTGGAAGGAAATCGGAGCACCCGGAGGAAGTCCACGCAGACACGGGGAGAACGTGCCGACTCCGCACAGAGCGGGAATCAAACCCGGGTCCCTGCCACTGAGAGGCAGCAGTACTAACCACTGTGCCGCCTGCTGCCCCAATATGTTTAACTTTGAAAAGTGCAGCTGCCTTGCAGGACCATCAGCGCAGTTATCAGCGTTTAAAAACCTGAGGGTGTTGCTTCGCCACGGCCTAACTCATTTTAACAGCGATAAGTCTTTGTTCATGTCTTTGTTATCTCTAGGTGGGACTATCCCCATGCAATTCTGGTTGGTCTCACACGTTCGACCCTCCAGAAACTTGAAGATCACACCCAAATCTCTAGCGTGCACCCAAATTATACTCACCTATCATCCTTGTACTTGCTGAGCTTTGTTGGCTCCAGCCTTGATTTAAAAATTCTCGTCAGTGTTTTATAAATCTCTCCCCATCCCTCCTATCTCTGCAATCTCCACTGTTTCTTCAGAAGGAAGTCTTCAAATGCCGACAATAAACATATGACTAAACTTACTCCAACTTGTAAATCAAAGGTGTTTAATAAAGAAACTTCATAACTCCAAACTTGGGGCCTCGCCCTGGGCCACTCCAAGCTCCCCACAATTCCAAACAGGTTCTTATTTATAGTGTCAGCTGACCATCACATCATTCTGTAATTGGTTCCATGGTTTACTGGGTCAGCTGACCCTGACAGCTTGTTACCATTGGTCACATTACATCCAATGCAAAGTTGTCACCAGTTACATTCTAACACACAACCCTCCAAGATATCTGCGCTCCTCCAACTTTGGCCTCTTGACCATCTCCAATTTTAACAGCTCCACCTCGGTGATTGTACCTTCAGTTGGTCACCCCCTCCCTGCACCTCTCCACCTCACTCTCCTCCTTTAAGACACCTGTTGAAACCTACCATTTTTGACCAGACATTTTGGTCATCTTAATCTAATATCACGATATGTGGCCCGACCTCGCGTCTTGTTTTATTATCCTGTGACAGACTTTGAGAAGTTAAAGGTGCTGTGTGAATATAAGTTGTATCTAACAGCGTCTGCATTATTTTTTATACTGTTCTGTCTCTCCTGTCTCAGCAAGGATCTGTGTTACGGGAGTTGCACATTTAACAAGGAAATCCTGTCTTTTTTCTAAGAAATGAATAGATTCAAAACTCCATACCATACATCCTTGTTAATAATTCATATTTGTTTAAGTTTCTCTAATCACAATGATGGCATTCGGTCGCTCATTAGAATCAAGTGTTGTTACTGCATTAAAACCCCCAGTTGTGGCTAGCGCATTTGCGTACTGTTTAGTTGGTTTTCATCTTGCGACGCCAGTGATTTTTAATGTTTAAACCTCTCTGCGGGGTGCCTGTACTTTGGAGTGGCTTGCAGGATTGAACCTCCAACCTTACATGTTCAGGGCATCCTGAACCATCTTCCGTAAGGAACAGCTTGTCGCAGCTTGTCCCAGGCCGTGAAAGTGGGCAGATTCGTCTGGGGAAAGAGGGCAAGAATTCTCTAGCTCCCTCGCAGAGTTTATCTTGACCCGAAGTGATAAACTAACTCTGCTTTCTCTGCGGAAGACGGGAACAATGGCGAAGTAACCTGTGTGTGTTCATATTGAATGTTTTGAAGGCGATCTCGGTGTGTCTTACACGGTTGAAATCATCGGCCGGTACTCACAGGGCTCGAGGAATTCTGATGCGTTCCTCTCGTTGTCCTGAACCAGTCAGTGTGTTTGCAGAATGTTGTCCGTCTGTTCCACATGAAAGGTACACCTTCTTCTTATTAATGTGACACTAGACTATTAATTCAGAAACCCGGCTAATGTTCTGGGGACCCGGGTTCGAATCCCGTCACGGCAGATGGTGGAATTTGAATTCAATAAAAAAATATCTGGAATTAAGAATCTACTGATGAAACCATTGTTGGAAAAACCCACCTGGTTCACTAATGTCCTTTAGGGAAGGAAATCTGCCGTCCTTACCCGGTCTGGCCTACATGTGACTCCAGACCCACAGCAATGTGGCTGACTCTCAACTGCCCTCGAGCAACAAGGGATGGGCAATAAATGCTGGCCCAGCCAGCGACGCCCATGGTCCATAAATGATTTTTTTTTAAAATTAGCTTCCAGAACAGCATTACAATCTTAGCTTTGAGACGAGCATTTTATCATGTCAAATCTTCATCCATTTCAGCTTGAGGCGGTGTCGCGGAATTAGTTATTTGTTAACCGTGTGGTCCGGAAGCAAATCACATCGTGGTTAGGTTTAACACCCTACCGATCGGCTATTTGGCCCTGGCTTTGGTTGCTAATGGGTTGTCCTGCAGGGCATCTGGCTAGTATGCAGGCTCGAGCTTTGTGCAGCCTGTTTCCATAAGGAGGTTTCTGCCTGTGTTACGCCATTGCAATTAGAACAAAGGAAGTGAGCACAGTGCCATGAAATGCCGGCACAGAACTCTGAGCTGTGCCCTTCAGTGTCCCAAGTCCAGTGGGACAGCAAGTCAGCTGTTTTCTGTTTCAATTGCAAATCTCCTGCGGCGAGTGCCTCTTGCGAGTTGGATTGAGGGGCCTTGCAGACCTGGGAGCTGACCAAGCACCCACCCCTTGCTTTGGGCACTGTGTGGTACTGGAAATCTAACCTGGGGAATGGATGGAGGGGGGGGGGAAGAAATGCATCGGATTCTTCATTATTTTCTCAAGTTGACGTATTTTTAAAAGTTTATTTATTAGTCACAAGTAAGGGTTACATTAAGGCTTGCAATAACACTGCAATGAAGTTACTGTGAAATTCCCCTAGTCGCCACACTCCGGCGCCTGTTCGGGTCAACGCACCTAACCACGTCTTTTGGACTGTGGGAGGAAACCGGAGCACCTGGAGGAAACCCACGCAGACCCGGGGAGAATGTGCAAACTCCGCACAGACAGTGACCCAAGCTGGGAATCGAACCCAGGTCCCTGGCGCTGTGAGGCAGCAGCGCTAACCCATGCTGTCGATATTCTACGGATAAAATGTATAGAATTACACATGTTGCAACCTGGTCGCTGCTTCATAACCTTTTTATTTTAAAAAAAGTGCACTCGATGGTCCCGAGATTTATATGGGCTGACAAAAAAAAACAAGTCGGGTGTTGGTTACCTTCAGGGTGGACCTTTCAACCAGTGGGTTTGAACTGGTCGGAGCAGTACACGTATCAGATTAAGCAGCATGTGTATTCATACAGCGTCTGCCCTCTACTCTCGGTCCACACACAAGAGTTGGCATTTTCACGTGCGGTTGCGTGGTGATCACACACGGACTCCCAAATCCATTTCCTTTTTATACAGACGCATGTCATAGATGTTACCAAAGCATTCACGCCTGAAGGTTTTATTTATTTAAAAAAAAGCTCTTTATTTATCCGAGCAGTAGAATAGCAAGTGTATTTCCAAAATTATTTTTGAGTTAGCAAATTGCCTGAGAAACATTTTGTACCAAACCATCCGCACAATTGGCAAAAAAGTTTGGGGGGGGGGGGTTGAAAAAGGAAAATACGCCATAGTTGGGTTCTAAATCAATATCCAATAATAGGGCTCTGGTTATTTTACAGAATGTCTCTGAAGAATCAACAGGATTTCCATGGCTAACTGCAAGGGGCTGTCACAGTGGATAATCGTTTACTCAGTTGTAGATCTCTTATTTCTTTTTTTTTGTCTTTTGTATACAGATATAATTGTTTTTTTCCCCCCCCCCCCACTATTTGTACTTAAAATAGCTCTCGGTCGATTCTTTTGGTCTGCTCTAGATCTGATCCTGTCTGTGTATAATGTACTTTTCGTATATTGATGCTAGTCTGCGTAGTTCTGTTAACGCTTTTGGAAGTACAGTGTCTTATTAGTGTTTTCACTTTCTCTGAAGTATTGCAACCGTTTCTGAAAATCTGAATTTCTCAAAATTTACAGCTGCCCACAGTCCAAAAACGGGGTAACGAATTCACCCTACCGAGAAACTAAAAGAATTATTAACAGGCGATGTATGCCTTTTAATTCCTATTTTTTATTTTTCTAGTTTTTTTTTTCTATTTCATATGCTGTATTTTTAAGACTAGGTAGAAAACTTGTTGGCAACAAGTGCTAAGTAATGTGCATGGTTAAGGAAAGCCATTCGGTTAATCTCGCAACCAACAATGTGTTCCTTTTCCTTTCTGATTCGGCCTGGTGACTCTCACAACTCGGAATGGCTGCTTTGACCATGCCTAGCAGACGTTTTACTTTTTTTAAAAAAAAAAAATGAATGAACTTACAAACTATTTGAATAGCTTTTAAAAGAAGGACATAAGTTCTGTAACGGACGTTAGCCAGCTCAGCTACAAGTTTGCATGTTCGCCACATTAAAGTTAATAATGCTGTTATTATAAAAAAAAATGAAATAGCCAGTCACCGATGTTGTAAAATAGCGGACGAAGGCGTAGTTATAGCGGGGAGGGAGAAAGGTGCTTTTAGAATATGGCGCTCTTGCAATAAGTGGTCCCTTTATCAAAGGTGAGGTGTGATGAGTTGGCGATTATAAGCTGTGTGTGTTGTGTGTGCGTGTCTGTGTGCGTGTGTTGTTCCTGTTCTTTATTCTCTACGAGTTTGCTCACTCCATCAGGAAGCCGGTTTATTCATTATGCCGTACCCATTTGTGTTTGCAGCGATGCTAGAGTGGTCAAAGATTTGGCGACAGGAAAATCCAAAGGGTATGGCTTTGTATCCTTCTACAATAAATGGGTAAGTGCATGTCCACGCCTGGCTCGGTTACGACACGCCATTTGAGGCCAGCCACTGCGTCAGTCAGGGAACGCTTTGACAGGCCCCAAGTGTTCAGTTTGTCTAGGGAAAGAACAGGAATCGCTTCGACAGATCCCGAGTGTTCAGTTTGTCTGGGGAAAGAACAGGAATCGCTTCGACAGATCCCGAGTGTTCAGTTTGTCTGGAGAGGGAACAGGAACCACTTCGACAGATCCCGAGTGTTCAGTTTGTCTGGGGAAAGAACAGGAACCACTTCGATAGATCCCGAGTGTTCAGTTTGTCTAGGGAAAACAGGAATCGCTTCGACAGATCCCGAGTGTTCAGTTTGTCTGGAGAGGGAACAGGAACCACTTCGACAGATCCCGAGTGTTCAGTTTGTCTGGGGAAAGAACAGGAACCACTTCGACAGATCCCGAGTGTTCAGTTTGTCTGGAGAGGGAACAGGAACCACTTCGACAGATCCCGAGTGTTCAGTTTGTCTGGGGAAAGAACGGGGACCGTTTGCCTGAGTGTGAACCAAGCAGAGAACTACAAACAAACTTAAGTTTTAAGCTTATTTATTAGTGTCACAAGTAGGCTTACGTTAACACCGCAATGAAGTTACCGTGAAAACCCCCTAGTCCCCACACTCCTGTTCGGGTTACACTGAGGGAGAATTTTAGCACCTAACCCGCACGTCTTTCGGACTGTGAGAGGAAACCAGAGCACCCGGAGGAAACCCACGCAGACACGGGGGAGAACATGCAGACTCCGCACAGACAGTGACCCGAGCCAGGATTTGAACCCGGGTCCCTGGCGCTGTGAGGCAGCAGTGCTAACCACTGTGCCACCCTAAACTACTGTAAAAACCAAATTGCAGTGACGTCTTGAATATGGTTATGCCCTTGCCCCTCCCCATCTGTCCGACTTTTCCAGTGTTCTATCTTTTGTCCTCTTTTTGATACGTCTCACGGGCTCCACCTTCAGTGGCAGAGTCTTCGCAGTCGTAGCCCGACACTTCTGGTTGCCCTGCCCGAGCATTTGACCCCATTTGACAGAAGTCTAATTTAAAACCTTGATGTTCCTTTCGGTATCCCTCTTGCCAACAGTCCGTGCCCAACTATGTACATTTTCAACTTGGTGAAGCACGTTGGGGTTTGAATTGCAGTGAGGATGTCGTTTAGGTCCTGATTCCTGTTGCGGATCCAGAACAATGACCGAATGCTTCCACACAGAAGAAAAGGAGACTAGGTTTGAGCTGATGGGCCTTTTGCCAGACTCTTATGCTAGTTAAAGAGGTCTATCTGTTGGTTAAGGATGAATGAGTGGAGTTAAAAAGTCT
Source organism: Mustelus asterias (assembly GCF_964213995.1). Taxonomy (NCBI): domain Eukaryota; kingdom Metazoa; phylum Chordata; class Chondrichthyes; order Carcharhiniformes; family Triakidae; genus Mustelus; species Mustelus asterias. Next base: position 56,547,965 of record NC_135822.1, read on the forward strand.
ATTTATTAGTGTCACAAGTCGGCTTACGTTAACACCGCAATGAAGTTACTGTGAAAACCCCCTAGTCCCCACACACCTGTTCGGGTTACACTGAGGGAGAATTTTAGCACCTAACCAGCACGTCTTTCGGACTGTGGGAGGAAACCGGAGCACCCGGAGGAAACCCACACGGGGAGAACTGACAGTGACCCAAGCTGGGAATCGAACCTGGGTCCCTGGTGCTGTGAGGCAGCAGTGCTAACCCACTCTGCCACCAAAATGAAGGGAAATGGCAAAATTGAGGAAACAGTGGGCGGGATTTTCCGGCTGCGCTAGCCGCAAGGCCGGAAATTCCCATCCGAGGCCAATGCTCTTTTGCATGGTTCCCCGAATATACCATCCTGCCTGCCGTGGCGGGCGAGGCGGGAAAATTCCGCCCCTTGTCTTGTCAAGTGGCTGACATTTTATGAGAAGCACCGATAAGTTTCCACTGTTCATACCCTTTATGTTGTTTATTTGTGAACGTTTTGGTTATTTGCATCCGTTTACTGAAGCTTCTTTGTCCTTTCGCTTCGAATCGCAGGACGCTGAAAATGCCATTCAGCAGATGGGGGGGCAGTGGCTTGGAGGAAGGCAGATCCGAACAAACTGGGCAACCCGCAAGCCTCCTGCCCCAAAGAGTACATCAGAGCGTAAGTTCAGTAAGCACACCGAATTGGCGATACAGTAACTGCAAGTGGCGGGCATTGCATCGAAGGCGAGAAAGAATCGAGCTTTTGCCACAAGGAATGTGTGTAAAAACAAATGAAATGTGAAAATCCGAGGCGCCTGTTCGGGTTACACTGAGGGAGAATTTTAATACGGCCAACACACCTAACCGGCACGTCTTTCGGACTGTGGGAGGAAACCAGAGCACCCGGAGGAAACCCACGCAGACACGAGGAGAATGTGCAGGCTCTGCACAAACAGTGACCCAAGCCGGGAATCGAACCCGGGTCCCTGGCGCTGTGAAGCAGCAGTGCGAACCACTGTGCCACCGTGCCGGCCTAAACTACTGCAAAGACCAAATAGTTGTTGCCTTCTGCAGTGATGTCTTGAATATGCTTATGCCTTCACCCCTCCCCCAATCTGTCCAATACACTGTTTGCCTTGGCTGCTAGCATCTTATCCAGAGCCCAGCGTGGTTGAGAGTTTTGTTTTATGCCTGATGCGATACTTTGTGGGAAATTGGGGATCTTTATTTATTAGTGTCACAAATAGGCTCACATTAACACTGCAATGAAGTTACTGTGAAAATCCCCCAGTCGCCACACTCTGGGGCCTGTTCGGGTTACACTGAGGGAGAATTTTTAACACCTAACCAGCACGTCTTTCAGACTGTGGGAGGAAGCTGGAGCACCCGGAGGAAACCCACGCAGACACGGGGAGAATGTGCAAACTCCACACAGACAGTGACCCAAGCCGGGAGTCGAGCCCGGGTCCCTGGCGCTGTGAGGCAGCAGTGCTAACCACTGTGCCACCGTGCCCCCCCCCCCCAACCTCACTTCCTGGATGAAGTAAATTGTAATGACAAGAGGTGGATTTCCACGTATCCTCTGCGGGCTCATTTTGAGAAAAGGCAACTCTCAAAATATAAAAATCGACCTTTTCAAATGCTCGGCTGTGGCCCGTGACTGTAGCTTTTCATCCTGTTTGATTTGTGCACTTTTTCCCCTTTTGCAGCAAGCACCAAACAGCTCTCCTACGAGGAAGTTGTCAATCAGTCCAGTCCCAGCAACTGTACTGTCTACTGCGGTGGCATAGCGGTTGGACTTACAGGTAACACTCAGTATCTGAAATCTGAGTTGGACTGCGCGGCTACTGTTGTGGGGAAGAGACGGGTGAATGGCTCAGAAAGATCATCTGCTAAAAGACTGTACCATGGTGGCTGCTTGATGAGATGTTTCCGTTTGATGGAATCATAGAGTCCCTACAGTGCAGAAGGAGGCCATTCGGCCCATTGAGTCTGCACCGACCACAATCCCACCCAGGCCCTGTCCCCGTAACCCCGTCCCCTGTCCCCGTAACCCCGTCCCCTGTCCCCGTAACCCCGTCCCCTGTCCCCGTAACCCCGTCCCCTGTCCCCGTAACCCCGTCCCCTGTCCCCGTAACCCTGTCCCCGTAACCCCGTCCCCTGTCCCCGTAACCCCGTCCCCTGTCCCCGTAACCCCGTCCCCTGTCCCCGTAACCCCGTCCCCTGTTCCCGTAACCCCGTCCCCTGTCCCCGTAACCCCGTCCCCTGTCCCCGTAACCCCGTCCCCTGTCCCCGTAACCCCGTCCCCTGTCCCCGTAACCCCGTCCCCTGTCCCCGTAACCCCGTCCCCTGTCCCCGTAACCCCGTCCCCTGTCCCCGTAACCCCGTCCCCTGTCCCCGTAACCCCGTCCCCTGTCCCCGTAACCCCGTCCCCTGTCCCCGTAACCCCGTCCCCTGTCCCCGTAACCCCGTCCCCTGTCCCCGTAACTCCGTCCCCTGTCCCCGTAACCCCGTCCCCTGTCCCCGTAACCCCGTCCCCTGTCCCTGTCCCCGTAACCCCGTCCCCTGTCCCTGTCCCCGTAACCCCGTCCCCTGTCCCCGTCCCCTGTCCCCGTCCCCTGTCCCCGTAACCCCGTCCCCTGTCCCCGTAACCCCGTCCCCTGTCCCCGTAACCCCGTCCCCTGTCCCCGTCCCCTGTCCCCGTCCCCTGTCCCCGTCCCCTGTCCCCGTAACCCCGTCCCCTGTCCCCGTAACCCTGTCCCCGTAACCCCGTCCCCTGTCCCCGTAACCCTGTCCCCGTAACCCCGTCCCCTGTCCCCGTAACCCCGTCCCCTGTCCCCGTAACCCCGTCCCCTGTCCCCGTAACCCCGTCCCCTGTCCCCGTAACCCTGTCCCCGTAACCCTGTCCCCGTAACTCCATCCCATTTACCTCAGATAGTCCCCCTGACACTAAGGAGCAATTTATCACGGCCAATCCACCTAACCCGCACATCTTTGGACATGATTTGTGCTTCACACATCTGCATCCGGTAGGACTAGGGAATGCCAAAATGGACAACAGATGTAGTTGTGCTGACATTGCCTGCACTCTGTGAAAGCAAGGGGAAAAGCCCTGTTTTACTCATGAGATTATGGGGGCAGAATCCGTTTTTGTTCATGTGCATTCAGTACGCTCTCATGCAAACCGTGAGCATTGCCTTACCCTAATCAGCATTAAAAATACCTCCTGCCATTCCTTCATCCACGTACTGAATCATAGAATCCCTAAGGTGCAGAAAGAGGCCATTTGGCCCATCGAGCCTGCACCAATCACAATCCCAACCAGGTCCTATCCCCGCAATCCCCACTTACCCTAGCTTGTCCCCCGATACTAATTTAGCACGGCCAAATCCACCTAACCCGCCCATCTTTGGAGTGTGGGAGGAAACCGGAGCACCCGGAGGAAACCCACGCAGACACGGGGGAGAAGGTGCAAACTCCACACAGACAGTGACCCAAACCGGGAATCGAACCCGGGTCGCTGGCGCTGTGAGGCAGCAGTGCTAACCCACTGTGCCACGGTGCTGCCCTATTAACACACAGGGTGGCCTATATCCTTGTCAGTATGACAAGCGTTTTAAATGTGCATTAATCTCAAATCCTCAAATGTATTGCGGAAGTGTTGGTTAAGCGTGACATTTAAAATTGACATTTGTCTTCTTTAGAGCAACTTATGCGGCAGACGTTTTCGCCCTTTGGACAGATTATGGAAATCAGAGTGTTTCCCGAGAAAGGATATTCATTTGTACGGTAGGTTTCAGCCCTTGAATCAGTCGCATTTAGAATTCATTTTCATTTTCACCAAGAGCCAATGGCTGGTAAAGGGCACACTTGGATTCATATCGCTGCTTGGTTAAGTCCCTCAGAACCTTCCCAAAGTGCTTCTTTGTAAAAAGAGTTTATAAATACTTTAAATTGCAGTCCCTGTTGCTGGTGTAGATGGCCATAATAGTCAGCTTGAGGACAGCCAAAGCAAACAGCAGTGAGATTTATTTCTGAGTGAGACCAGTTAATTTGTTTTTTTTTTAAATGTTGGTTGAGGGTGGAATGTTGGCCGAGGCACAGCGCTCCTTGCTGGTGAGGGCGGCACGGTAGCACAGTGGTTAGCACTGCTGCTTCACAGCTCCAGGGACCTGGGTTCGAATCCCGGCTCGGGTCACTGTCTGTGTGGAGTTTGCACATTCTCCTCGTGTCTGCGTGGGTTTCTTCCGGGTGCTCCGGTTTCCTCCCACAGTCCAAAGATGTGCGGGTTGGGGTTGATTGGCCATGCTAAAATTGCCCCTTAGTGTCCTGGGATGCGTAGATTAGAGGGATTAGCGGGTAAAATATGTAGGGATATGGGGGTAGGGCCTGGGTGAGATTGTGGTCGGTGCAGACTCGATGGGCCGAATGGCTTCTTTCTGTACTGTAGGGTTTCTATGATTTCTATGGTCTATTTGGTCAATGGGATCTTTATTGTCGTTTCCTCAAGTCCTCGAATGTGCTAGCGGCTCATAGAATAAGTTTTAACGTTTATTTGTATGTGGACTTTAAGAAAGAGGTTGTGCTGGAATCTTTGAATGGCGTCAAGATAGATAAGTCGCCGGGTCCGGATGGGATGAACCCCAGGTTACTGTGGAAGGCGAGGGAAGAGATTGCAGAGCCTCTGGCGATGATCTTTGCGTCGTCGATGGAGACGGGAGAGGTATTGGAGGATTGCGGATGTGGTTCCTATTTTCAAGAAGGGGAATAGGGATAGCCCAGGAAATTACCGACCGGTGAGTCTAACCTCAGTGGTTGGTAAACTGATGAAGAAGATCCTGAGGGACAGGACATATGAGCATTTAGAGAGGTTTAGTATGCTCAAGAATACTCAGCATGGCTTTGTCAAGGGCAGATCGTGCCTTACGAGCCTGGTGGAGTTCTTTGAAAATGTGACTAAACACATTGACGAAGGGAAGGCAGTAGATGTGGTTTATATGGATTTTAGCATGGCGTTCGATAAGGTCCCCCATGCAAGGCTTCTAGAAAAAGTGAGAGGGCATGGGATCCAAGGGGCTACTGCACGGTGGAACCAGAATTGGCTTGCCCAAAGGAGGCAGAGAGTGGGTATAGATGGGTCTTTTTCTAAATGGAGGTCGGTCACCAGTGGTGTGCCCCAGGGATCTGTTCTGGGACCCTTGCTGTTTGTCATTTTCATAAATGACCTGGATGAGGAAGCGGAGGGATGGGTTGGTGGCGTTGTGGATAGTCTGGAGGGATGTCAGAAGTTACAGAGGGACATAGATAGGATGCAAGACTGGGCGGAGAAGTGGCAGATGGACTTCAACCCAGATAAATGCGTCGTGGTCCATTTTGGCAGGTCAAATGGGATGAAGGAGTACAATATAAAGGGAAAGACTCTTAGTACTGTAGAGGATCAGAAGGACCTTGGGGTCCGGGTCCATAGGACTCTAAAATCGGCCCCGCAGGTGGAGGAGGTGGTTAAAAAGGTGTGTGGTGTGCTGGCCTTTATCAATCGAGGGATTGAGTTTAGGAGTCCGGGGATAATGATGCAGCTATATAAGATCCTCGTCAGACCCCACTTGGACCCCAATGTGCTCAGTTCTGGTCACCTCACTATAGGAAGGATGTGGAAAAGATTGAAAGGGTGCAGAGGAGATTTACAAGGATGTTGCCTGGATTGAGTGGCATGCCTCATGAGGATAGGCTGAGGGAGCTCGGTCTTTTCTCCTTGGAGAGACGAAGGATGAGAGGAGACCTAATAGAGGTGTATAAGATGTTGAGAGGCATAGATCGGGTGGACTCTGAGGCTTTTTCCCAGGGTGGAAATGGCTGCTACGAGAGGACACATGTTTAAGGTGCTGGGGGGTAGGTACAGGGGAAATGTTAGGGGGAAGTTTTTCACACAGAGGGTGGTGGGCGAGTGGAATCGGCTGCCATCAGTGGTGGTGGAGGCGAACTCAATAGGGCCTTGAGACTCCTGGATGAGTACATGGGACTTAATAGGATGGAGGGTTATAGGTAGGCCGAGAAGGTAGGGATATGTTCGGCACAACTTGTGGGCCGAAGGGCCTGTTTGTGCTGTAGTTTTTCTATGTTTCTATTTATTAGTGTCACAAGTAGGCTTACATTAACACCGCAATAAAGTTACTGTGAAAATCCCCCAGTTGCCACACTCCGGCGCCTGTTCGGGTTACACTGAGGGAGAATTTAGCACCTAACCGGCACGTCTTTCAGACTGTGGGAGGAAACCGGAGCACCCGGAGGAAACCCACACAGACACGGGGGGGAATGTGCAGACTCCGCACAGATGGTGACCCAAGCCGGGAATCGAACCCAGGTCCCTGGTGCTGTGAGGCAGCAGTGCTGTCCTATACACGTCCAGCAAAATTAGATCGTAGTTTGGACTGAGTATTGACTGTACGTAACTATCCAAACATAACTTTTGCTTATGTCATATGTTAGTCACAGAATCCTACAGTGCAGAAAGAGGCCATTTGGCCCATCGAGTTTGCACTGACCACAATCCCACCCAGATCCTATCCCCATAACCCCATGCATTTTACCTTAGCTAGCCCCCCTGACACTAAGGGGTAATTTAGCATGGCCAATCCACCTAACCAGCACATCTTTCAGAGTGTGGGAGGAAACCGGAGCACCCGGAGGAAACCCACGCAGAGAATGTGCAAACTCCATACAGACAGTGACCCAAGCCGGGGATCGAACTGGATCCCTGGTGCTGTGAGGAAGCAGTGCCTGTGCCACCCTGCTGCCCTCATTTTTTTTAAAAAAGAGAATCGATTTTTCTTCGCTGCTGAGGTTAGATTAGTGGTGTACGGCAGAGTAGTACACAAACTCCATCAATTGCTCATTTCGCTGCGTAAGACTCTCATCGCTAATGGTCGAAGCTTTTTAGAAAGTTCTGGAAATGGTAACGGGCAGTTTTTCCAAAACAGCGTGTGTGTGTGTGTGAGCAGTCATATCATGATGCAGTGTAATTGTAAATCGAGCATTTCACACCAGCAAGGCCGTATCACAGCCTGATCAACTCAGTGTTGGCGCTGCTTTATAACCCGCATGTGGAGGTTCTTGAGCTGCAGTTTGAAAAGCTGGTCTCTATCAAGTTTGACGGGTGAAAAATAATGGTGGCTTTCCCGTCTCTCTCTCTCTCTTTGGAGAATTTGTGAAGGAAGTTGATGTGCTTCAGGAGATAATGCCTGGAATACCAGCGGTTAGCAGTCACTGATTTAACTTAGACCCATGTGAGATAAGGCATCGTCAACTACGGACTGAAAATGAATTGTATGTTTTTGCTCGGCACGTGGCGTCCGACACTGGATATCCGACCAGCTTTTACCAGCAAGCTTCTGCGTTGAGGAACTTCCACGTCTGTTGAGGTGCTCTTGTGAAAGGTGAAACGAAGGTGGAAATGATGGAGTGAGGGGGATGATTGGGCTAAGGGGAGGAGGGCGATTCGTCATAAAGCAGAACAGGAAGCTAAAAGGGAGAGTTATAAAAGCTGGTCTAAACTCCAGAGTTGGGCAGTTAGCTGCCAACCCAACATCAAATCTGTTTTCAGTCTCTTGTCGGAGCCTTGTAGGTCTACCCTCTCGGGACGCATCCTGCCAAGCATCATGCTCCCTGACTCTCTGCCTTTCCGGAGTAAAACATGATCTGTATTTGCTGTAGCATGGAAGGCAGGGATAAGCTGATCTTGCTCTGTGCTCAAGAACTCTTTTGCTTTGTGTTTCCTTAGTTTTTCATCACACGAAAGTGCTGCACACGCTATTGTGTCCGTCAATGGAACCACCATAGAAGGACACATTGTCAAATGTTACTGGGGGAAAGAAACGCCTGACGGAATGGGTCAATTTCAGCAGGTGAGTTGAAGTCCGATTCTGATTACAGAAGATGCTGGAAAAAAATCTCTGCAAGCTTGCCAGCGTCTGTGGGGAGAGAATAGAGCCAGCGTGTCGCGTCTAGGTGACCCCTTTGTCGGAGCTGAAAGCAAGAGAATCAGCAGAGATTTATACTGGTGAGGGTGGGGAGGGGGTAATGGACAAAGGGAATGTAAATGAGGATACAGGAGGCTGAGAGGGTGCCAAAAGTGTCCATTACGTGATCAGGATGCGTCCTGCCATTCACTCATTCTGATCACTGAATGGATATTTTTAGCACCTTCTCAGCCCTCACATTTACATTCCCTCTGTCCCATACCACCCCCCCTCCCAACCCTCTGAGTATAAATCTGCTGATTCTCTTTGCTCTCAGCTCTGACTAAGGGTCATCTAAACTCAAAACATTGGCTCTATCCTCTCCCCACAGATGCTGTCAGACCTGCTGAGATTTTCCAGCATTTTCTGTTTCAGATTCCACCATCCGCAGTGTTTTGCTTTTATCCGATTTTTATTAGCTACTTTAAGTATCTTGAAGCAAATGGGTGACTGGCGAATGTTTGATTTTCCACCGAACTTGAGTAACCAACGTGAATGTTTGGTGAAGCTCTGTTTATTTGGGATGGATGTGTAATTTGCGAGACAGCGATCGAACTAAGTTGAGTGTTTTTAGAGTGTAATACATTCTAATAAATGCAAGATGCTGATGAGAACTTATTTGGGCAGCACTGCTTGATTGGACACCAAATGCTTTATCTTGCCAAGTAGTTGGTGCCTTATTCGAAAGAGCATTGATAGATTGAACCAGTCACGCAGTCAAATTAATCATCTGTGCCTCGAGACCTGAATGGCTGGAAACTTTATATCTGGAGCTGTTGTCCAACTGACAAATTGGACAAGTCATGTTGCAGCTTTATAGAACCTTGGTTAGGCCGCACTTGGAATATAGTGTTCAATTCATGTCGCCACACTACCAGAAAGATGTGGAGGCTTTGGAGAGGGTACAGAAAAGATTTGCCAGGATGTTGCCTGGTATGGAGGGCATTTGGCTATGAGGAGAGGTTGGAGAAACTCGGTTTGTTCTCACTGGAATGACGGAGGTTGAGGGGCGACATGATAGAAATCTACAAAATTATGAGAGGCATGGACAGAGTGGATAGTCAGAAGCTTTTTCCCAAGAGTCAATTACTAGGGGGCATTGGTTGAAGATGCGAGGGGCAATGTTTAAAGGAGATGTACGAGGCAAGTTTCTTTTACACAGAGGGTGGTGGGTGCCTGGAACTCGCAGCCAGGGGAGTTACTGGAAGCAGATAAGATAGTGACTTTTAAGGGGCGTCTGGACAAATACATGAATAGGATGGGAATAGAGGGATATGGTCCCTGGAAGGGGAGGGGGTTTTAGTTCAGTCGGGCAGCATGGTCGATGCAAGCTTGGGGGGCCGAAGGGCCTGTTCCTGTGCTGTAATTTTCTTTATTCTTTTGACCTGGGAGCAAGTAAGTTTAAAAGTAAAATTGAAAGAGCAAAAATAGGAAAAGGAAGGTGTTTGCTTTGATTGTAGCACATGCAGGAGTAAATCTCTGAACGGGATAAGAGTATCAAAATGGCTGTAAAAAGGTTTTTAAATTATTCTTTCATGGGATGTCGCTGGCAAGGTCAGCATTCTTAGAATCCCTACAGTGCAGAAGGAGGCCATTCAGCCCATCGAGTCTGCACCGATAACAATCCCACCAGGCTCTATCCCTGCAATCTCTCATATTTACCCCACTAATTCCTCTAATTTATGCACTAAGGGACAATTTAGCATGGCCAATCCACCTAACCTGCACATCTTTGGACACTAAGGGACAATTTAGCATGGCCAATCCACCTAACCTGCACATCTTTGGACACTAAGGGACAATTTAGCATGGCCAATCCACCTAACCTGCACATCTTTGGACACTAAGGGGCAATTTAGCATGGCCAATCCACCTAACCTGCACATCTTTGGACACTAAGGGGCAATTTAGCATGGCCAATCCACCTAACCTGCACATCTTTGGACACTAAGGGACAATTTAGCATGGCCAATCCACCTAACCTGCACATCTTTGGACACTAAGGGACAATTTAGCATGGCCAATCCACCTAACCTGCACATCTTTGGACACTAAGGGGCAATTTAGCATGGCCAAACCATCTAACCTAAACATCTTCGGACTGTGGGAGGAAACCGGAGCACCCGGAGGAAACCCACACAGACACAAGGGAGAACGTGCAGACTCCACACAGGCAGTGACCCAAGCCGGGAATTGAACCCGGGACCCTGGAGCTGAGAGGCAGCAGTGCTAACCCACTGTGCCGCCTATTGTTGTCCATTGCCAAGTACCCTTGAAAAAGAAGGTGGTACCTTCCTGAACCACTGTGATCCATCTGTAGCGTTTAGGTCAACTGAGTGGTTTGTTAGGCTGTGTCAGATGGCAATTAAGAGTCGACCACATTGCTGTGGTTCTGGATTCGCATATGGGCCAGACCGGGTAAGGACGGCAGTGAACCATTAGTGAACCAGATGGGGTGTTTTCCTGATCACCGATGATAGATTCACGGCACTAATACTAAGACCAGATTCCAGTTTTTTTTTCCCAATTGAAACTTTTAAGTTCTGCTGTGGTGGGATTTGACCCTGTGTCCCAGAGCATTAGCCTGGGCCTCTGGATTGCTATTACCGCTATGCCACTCTCTCCCCAATACATGAACAAAACATGAATTGTTTTTTTTTCATATTCTTCATTGATCTATGGAGTATAACATTTCATGGAACTTGCCATAGCCTGATCTTAGTGACCCACTGGGGCGCAGTGAATTTAATGGGGATAGTATTCTGTGGAACACCATCCTCAGCGGTGAGACATCTGCTCGTGACTCCACATTGGTCCATTTATAGGGGGACACGGTGGCACAGTGGTTAGCACTGCTGCCTTACAGCCCCAGGGACCCGGGTTTGATTCCCGGCTTGGGTCACTGTCTGTGCGGAGTCTGCACGTTCTCCCCGTGTCTGCGTGGGTTTTCTCTGGGTGCTCCGGTTTCCTCCCACAGCCCAAAGATGTTAGGTGGATTGGCCATGCTAAATTGTCCCTTAGTGTCGGGGGACTAGCTAGGGTAAATGCATAGGGTATGGGGATAGAGCCTGGATGAGATTGTGGTCAGTACAGACTCGATGGGCCGAATGGCCTCTTGCACTGTATGATTCTGTAAATAGCGGGTAGTAACTGACTTGAATTGATATATTATTGTCACATGTATTAACATACAGTGAAAAGTATTGTTTCTAAGCATACTGTTCATAGAGAAGGAAAGGAGGGGGTGCAGAATGTAGCGTTACAGTGACAGCTAGGGTGTAGAGAAAGATCAGCTTAATGCGAGGTAGGTCCATTCAAAGGTCTGATGGCAGCAGGGAAGAAGCTGTTCTTGAGACGGTTGGTCCATGACCTCAGCCTTTTGTATCTTTTTCCCGACGGAAGAAGGTGGAAGAGAGAATGTCCGGGGTGCGTGGGGTCCTTAATTATGCTGGCTGCTTTTCTGAGGCAGCGGGAAGTGTAGACAGAGTCAATGGATAGGAGGCTACTGGGTGTTTAGGACTGAGACAGGGAGAAACTGCAGAGAAAATGGTTCTCGGCTGACAACAGTCAAATCTGGAACTGTCCTGTGTCCAGGTGCAGGTTCCAGCAATGGTATTTCAACGTAAACGGAGTCCATTTTCGGAAAATGTTACCATCGCGCTTCTCCTGACACCTCCCCACCCAAACCCCCCTTTTGCTTTGTTTTATTTTTCAGCAAAGTCAGATGGGTTATGCTCAGCCGTGGAGCCAGTTTGGCCAGTGGTATGGAAATACTCAGCAATTCAGCCAGTACATGCCTAACGGCTGGCAAATGCCACCGTACGGAGTTTATGGACAAGCCTGGAACCAACAAGGATTCAGAATGGAGTAAGGCAACACCTTGTATTTTGGGGTTTTTTTTGCTGTGTTTATTAGCACGTTGGGTTGTTGGGTATTTATCAGTCCGTGAACAGGACTATAAGTCAGAAGGTTTCAAGAATTGCTTTTCCTTCTGCAAAAGATTAAGTAGAGTTGGCGAAAGAGTAGAGGTTTAGCATACAACAGTTTTGGGTGTGTCTCAGTGAGAGATCCTGTGTATGCTTGGCCCTGTTTGCTTCAGTCTGGGCAAGGACTTCATTTTACGATATTTCTGCCTCTGCAACTAATTCTGCTAAGCTTAACAGTTGACTGCTGACTTGCCTACATGCGGAATCAGAAGGCTAGAAATTGACTGCATTCCTGAAGGGTACGCAATGCAGGCAAACAAGTTTTTCGTAACAGCAGCAGCAAGGAATGTTTTTCTGGACTGAGAGCCTGCGAGACAATAACGAGATAAGGATTGAAATATAGTTTTAGTTTCTCGGTTTGCTTTCGAGATCCGTCCAGTGCGTTCAGTTCAGTACAGGGGTTGGCTGAGAAGCCAGTCTCCAAGTTCGCTTTCCTTTTTGCCTCTGTCATGTCAATCTTTTTTAAGCTCTGTTCAATAAAAGAAAACCATTTTTAAAGCCCGTATCAGCGCTGTCCCCTCGTCCATTCAGAGGACCCAACAATCAGTGTTCCCTGACTTGGCCTGGAACTGCTTTTTTTAAATCTTTCACGGGATGTGAGTGCCACCAGATCATACCAGCCTTTTTATTGCCCATCCCTAATTGCCCTTGAGAAGGTGGTGGGTGAGCCGCCTTGGAACATTGCAGTCCCTGTGGTGTAGGTACAGCCACAGGGCAGTTAGGGAGGGAGCTCCAGGATTTTGATCCAACGACAGTGATGGAGCGGCTGATGTGTTTCCAAGTCGGGACGGTGAGTGACTTGGAGGGGGAACTTGCAGATGGTGGTGTTCCCCATGTGTCTGCTTCTCGATGGAAAAGGTCGTGAGATCGACAGGGTCTGTTCTTCCAACGTTGGCCTCTAGTGCGCAGGCAGCAAAGTATGGAATCAAATCGTAGCCTTGAGTTGTTACGAAACGATGACCAGAGTGAGGAATTAATGTTCAGTCTCCCAAACACAGTGCTAAGTTATGAAACGTCAAAAACACACCAATGCCTCCAGTTGCCCGCAGAGGGAAAAAAAGCATTCCTTTTTAAGGCACATGGATTCCCGTCTGATCATTCTGAAAAACGTGGATCATGTCTAATTCTGTATTTGAGTATTTGAAACAACTTGTTCGCTGCTACAGCCTCTCTCACGATAAAGTGGCGATAGGTAAGGGCGGCACAGTGGGTTAGCATTGCTGCCTCACAGCGTCAGGGACCCGGGTTCAGTTCCGGCCTGGGATGACCGTGTGGAGTTTGCACGTTCTCCCCCCCCCATGTCTGTGTGGGTTTTCTCCGGGTGCTCCAGTTTCCTCCCACAATCCAAAGATGTGTAGGTCAGGTGGACTGGCCATGCTAAATTGTCCCGTAGTGTCCAAAGATGTGTAGGTCAGGTGGATTGGCCATGCTAAGTTGCCCCTTAGTGTCCCAAGATGTGCGGGTTAGGTGGATGGGCCTTGTTAAATTTTCCCTCAGTGGCCAAAGATATGCAGGTTAGGTGGATTGGCCATGCTAAATTGTCCCTTAGTGTCCCAAGATGTGCAGGTTAGGTGGATTGGCCATGCTAAATTGTCCCTTAGTGTCCCAAGATGTGCGGGTGAGGTGGATTGGCCATGCTAAATTGTCCCTTAGTGTCCCGAGATGTGCGGGTGAGGTGGATTGGCCATGCTAAATTGTCCCTTAGTGTCCCAAGATGTGCGGGTGAGGTGGATTGGCCATGCTAAATTGCCCCTTAGTGTCAGGGAGGTTAACAGGGTAAATACGTAGGGTTACGGGTTTAGGGTGGGATTGTGGTCGGCGCAGACCCGATGGGCCGAACGGCCTCCTTTCTGCACTGTGCGATTCTCTGTGCAAGCATTTCAAACCCTTTAAGTTTAAGATGATTCAATATATATCATCTACACTTTGTAGCAGCCTTAGAGAGGGGGTAGACCGTGGGGAAGAGACTTATGCCCCTTCCTATTTCTTTTAATTGAATATAAAGTCAGCTGTTTTGTGTGGCCTCTCACCGGTGTTTTATCTGCTTCTCTCTTGCAGTCAGACACCATCCACTGCTGCATGGATGGGTGCGAACTACGGAGTCCCGCCTGCGCAAGGCCAAAGTCCGAGTGTGATAACCAACCAAGCAGGATTTGGCATGGCAGGCTACCAGACCCAGTGAGCAGAAAGGACTCTCTCTCTCTCTCTCTCTCTTCCTACCTTATAGCCAGTGGTTTCCTGCCACAGCGGACACGTCAAGCCTTTGTTTACTTAAAAGATGTTTTTTTTTTCAAAGCCAGATCAATGAAAGATGTCAACTGCGTTGTATTTATTTCAAAAGGAAAAAGATTCATTTAAAAAAAAAAAATCATGGAAATTCGTTTCATCCGAGCTTCTGTCTAAAGATGCTGGATGTCTGCCAATTTTTGTGTCTAGTTTTCTTCAACGACAAAATTAAAATCTTATTTCCTATGGCCCTTGGAGAGAACATGCAAAAAGCAGGGATTTCTAAGTCAGGCTGCCACTTTTATAAAACGCGGCAGGCGAATTGCACAACCTTAAGACGCCGTGTTTCTATACGGATGCCGGGCAGCTTAGTTAAGCATTCCACAAATTTGATTTCTACCTATCAAATCTAATAATCCTATGTTTTCCACATTTCTATTGTACGAGGCCATCCTTTGTAAATGTTAGGAGGTTGTTCGCAGAGGGGGGAAAAAAATAGATCCCCCAGAACACAGGAGGGGGGGGTTAAAAAAAACAAATGAAATGGCGAGACCCTGGTTCCCGCAGCATGTACGCAGCATAGTTTAACGCAATGAAATACTATAGTAAATGTTTACTTCTGTGGTTTTTTTTTTTGTTATTTTTGCAGTAGTATTTTAATCATTTCATTAAAAAGAAACCAAGCAAAACCGTGGCGATGTTGTAGAGAAAGCACTTCTCTGAGTGTCGGATTCCCCGTTGCTCTCCCAGTGTCACCCCAAAGCGCGTTCAAATCTCCTGGGAAAGGGGCTCCCCCCCCCACCCCCCACCGATCCGAGTAACGCTCCCCTCAGCACCGCCAGGCACCATCCTCAGGAACTTGTCCGGGTGCGTGCAGGCAAATGGCAAGACAGCCGAGGCTCCCCGGATCCGAATTTGGGTTCCTGATTTTTTTATTTCTTGTTGTTTTAAACGTACATGGAACTACTGGCAAAATAGAAAATGGCGCCGTTTGTGTCAAATTGTAGTTGGGGAGGGGCGGTTGGTAGGTCGGGGTGAGAAAATCCTGAAGCACTCGTGCGGGTTAGGTGGATTGGCCATGCTAAATTGACCCTAGTGTTAAGGGGGATTAGCTAGGGTAAATATGTGGGAGTCACAGGAATAGGGCCCGGGTGGGATTGTGGTCGGTGCAGACTCGATGGGCCGAATGGCCTCCTTCTGCACTGTAGGGATTCTATGATGATTTAATGGGGGGGAAGGTTAACCTGTTTTGCCAGAATTTGCAGTCTGCACGAAAAGATGATTAGAATATACGCAACCTCGACTGTTAACCCAAGGTAGCTTTTTGTTTCTGGTTGGGGGGAAGGGGGGGAATCCTACTCTTGGCTTTGTATTTTGGTCTGTACGGTTTTGTGACTTCAGGGGGCTGATGGTAGGAATCACGTTCGCTGTCATGGGTTGACTACTGACTTGGGTACTGGCTCGTAAACGCTTCAGGAAGTTGGCGGCAGTGGTGTCTTAAGGCTGCGATTCATTGGGGGGGGAATCATTGTGCGTCCCGAAACAGAGTGAACAGTCCGCCGACATGAATAGTAATTTGAGAGAAAGGGAGGGGGGACAAAATTCAATCCTGTCAGTGACGGCAGTCGCAGCGCTGGCTGGTTAACCAGGGGGGATTAGCTGGCGGCACAGTGGGTTAGCACTGCTGCCTCACATGCGCCAGGGACCCGGGTTCAATTCCCGGCCTCGGGTCACTGTCTGTGCGGAGTCTGCACGTTCTCCCTCCGTGTCTGCGTGGGTTTCCTCCGGGTGCTCCGGTTTTCTCCCACAGTCCAAAGATGTGCGGGTTTAGGTGGATTGGCCGTGCTAAATTGACCCCAGTGTCAGGGGGATTAGCAGTGGGGTTATGGGATTAGGGTGGGGATTGCGGTCGGGTACAGACCTCGATGGGCCAAATGGCCTCCTTCTGTACTTGTAGGGATTCTATGATTAACCAGATGGTTATGGGTTCTGCTGCATGGGCTGTGGGGTGGGGGAGTCCGGGCTGACCGAACCCCCCCCCCCCCAATGTAGCAAGTCCATCAGCCACAGTTGATATGTTTTGTCTGTTCTTGGCTAAATCGCAACTTCGGAGCACCTCAGGAGAAAAAAAGAGCTTCAAAGGAAAATCTCTTGACGTATCACTTCAAAGAGTGTCCCGAACGATGTGGTTTTCTAGTGTAAATGATCGGCTATGCTCGCAATACTGGCTGCATATGCATATAAGAGGTACTGTAAATGTATTTTGTTGCAGATCAGTTGTACATTGGTTTTAAAATGCTCTGCCCCAGGCTCGCTGGGGAGAATTTTGCGTTTCCCCGCCAGTTGCGTCCCGGGCAAGGCGATTGTCTTGGAAGTCCTTCCGACTGCGATTTCTCTTCCGTAGTTCAGGGAACCAGGAAGACGGCGAGCTTTCTTCACCGTCGTCTTAATGTGATTGTCAGGTTTGCCTGGACTGCAGGGTCAAATAGGGCTGTGCCAATCCAACCGATTTAGAACAGTTTCAGCGGGCAGAAACGGAGCGAGACGTGACTTGCGTCACTCGGTGTGGGAGTGCTTTGTGTGCGGCGTACGCGGAGGATTTGGTCATTCGAATGCTCTTCTGCAGAGAAACCTGTGGCTGCAGCGGCGAATCGCCATGTTTAGTTTCTCCCTTTTTAAAATCTCCCAGCTTAACAACTCCCCTACGTACTGGTGGGAAGACTCTGGGCCGTCTGTGACTTAACTCACAGATGACTTGCGTGCAAATTCTTACCAGGTACGCTCGATGCACAATTTTAACCAGTTTTCAAGTGGGGTTAATGTATTTTTTATTGGATTGTTTGGCAGGGTTTGTGTTTTCCTTTTCACGATAGATCCCACATTTAGTTGCTGAAGTGCGTAACTGGTTGGCCCAGCCCCAGGAGTTTTGAGTCAGTTGTCTTCTTGGAAGTGGAACTGGTGCGCTGCAGACGAAGTTGTGGATCGTTTTGTTGTTACGAAATCCTGATCTCTTGAGCACTGGAGACTGTATCCCTTTTTGTCGACCTTACAAGGGGCTGGCACTTGGAAATAACTGCACCAATTCCAACTGCCACGCTTGCACTCAGTTAAGTGGTTTGTACAGAACTTTGTTTTTTTAAGTTTGCATCCAACTGTATTAAGGTTCACTGGGCGTTGCGAGGCAATTGGAACAAATGTGAACTGAGATTATTTCCAAAGATGGTGGCGGTTGTTTCAATTTCACGTGCTCGCTCCCAATTCTCCTCCCACCTCACCCCCTACCCCCCCCTCCAAAAAAAAGTCTCCCGCTTGCACACAAGTCAGAGCACAAGAAAAAGTTTCAGATGATAACTTTTTGTCACGGGACAAGGCTGTATCGACGTGCATCTTCCTCCCAGATTTTGGTGCTGTAATTGCGGGAGAGTGGGGGTGGACGGATCACTGCCGTCCCCGGAGTCGTCGTCCTTCCCGGGAGTGGGTGGTGGCAGACGAACACTGCAAGGCTTCCCGCGAAGGGACGCCAGGGCGAGCAGGTTTAGACGGGTTGGGGTTTTAACAAGGAAGAAAGAATGCAGCCGAAACGGGCCACGTAAAGAAAAGGGATAAAGTCTCTCGTTTTCTGTTTAAACTGCGTCAGCGTTTTTTGGAGAAAGGAAAAAAAAAACTTCACCTCAGGGGAATTTTATTCCAGGCAAAAATCACAAGAACTAGGTTTGTGAAGGACCAGTTGACTTGCATTCGGATTTGTTAACTGCACGGCCTTGTTGGTATTATAACTGTAGCAGTTATTAACAGTCAATAAATAAAACGGTCGTTGGGCCATCATACTGAACTCCTTTATTCTGTTTAATCACAGCTGCTCAGTACCTCTTGCTGCTTAGTGCTATCTCACAACTGAAGAAGTGAGGTTTGTGGCCCCCCGCTTGCTTTGATATTGGGAAATGTGTGAATACATGTATGTACGCAGTGCCAATTCACACCGAGCCGTGTTAAGGGGCACCGTTGATCTTAAAAATTCGGCACAGTGGTGAGCACTGTTGCCTCACGGCGCCAGGGACCCGGGTTCGATTCCCGGGCTTGGGTCACTTGTCTGTGCAGAGTCTGCACGTTCTCCCCGTGTCTGCGTGGGTTTCCTCCGGGTGCTCCGATTTTCTCTCTCAGTCCGAAAGACGTGCGGGTTAGCACTGCTGCCTCACATCGCTAAATTGTCCCTTAGTGCCCAAAGATGTGCAGTTTAGGTGGATTGGCCATGCTAAATTTCCCCTTAGTGTCTCAAGATGTGCGGGTTAGGTGGATTGGCCATGATAAATTGTCCCATAGTGTCAGGGGGATTCGTGGGGTAAGTAAGTGGGGTAACAGGGATAGGGCCTGGGTGGGATTGTTGTCAGTGCAGGCTTGATGGGCCAAGTGGCCTCCTTCTGCACTGTAGGGAATCTATGAAAATTCCCTGTTCTATGCTATCGCACAGGGATACTTTGATGGCAACGCTTCTTTGCTGCAGCTTTCCTGGCGAGTTTGTTTAAAGTTTATTTGTTAGTGTCACAAGTGGGCTTACATTAACGCTGCAATGAAGTTACTGTGAAAATCCCCTAGTCACCACACTCCGGTGCCTGTTCGGGTTACACTGAGGGAGAATTTAGCACCTAACCAGCATGTCTTTCAGACTGTGGGAGGAAACTGGAGCACCCGGAGGAAACCCATGCAGACACGGGGAGAACGTGCAAACTTGACACAGACAGTGAGTGACCCAAGCCAGGAATCGGAATCGAACCCGGGTCCCTGGCGATGTGAGGCAGCAGTGCTAACCCACTGTGGCACCGTGGAATGCTGCCTTCCATCTCCCCAGCTTCAGTCCACAGTGTTGCTGTACATTCCAAATGTTAAACTCGGAAACCTAGCAGCAAAGGGTGAGGGAAAGAGAATTTAATGTTTGTGATAACGGCACACTTCCTCACTTAGCAACCAACATGCACTGCTGTCGGCTTTATATTTATTTATGAGTGTCACAAGTAACCTGACATTAACACTGCAATGAAGTCACTGTGAAAAAAATCCCCGAGTCACCACACTCCGCCTGTTCGGGTACACTGAGGGAGAATTTTAGCACCTAACCAGCACGTCTTTCGGACTGTGGGACGGAACCCACGCAGACACGGGGGAGAAGGTGCAGACTCCGCACAGACAGTGACCCAAGCCGGGAATCGAACCCGGGTCCCTGGCGATGTGAGGCAGCAGTGCTAACCACTGTACTACCTTCAGGTACATGCTGGTGGGGGACAGCTTTCTCCACATAGGAGCAGCACAGAACACTCGCAGATTAAACCCAAGGTATTCTCTTTGATTTGATTATTTATTATTGTCACATTTAATTTGATTTGTCACGTATTGGGATACAGTGAAAAGTATTGTTTTTTTTGCGCGCTATACAGACAAAGCATACAGTTCATAGAGAAGGAAAGGGGAGAGTGCAGAATGTAGTGTTACAGTCATAGCTAGGGTGTAGAGAAAGATCAACTTAATGCGAGGTAGGTCCATTCAAAAGTCCAACAGCAGCAGGGAAGAAGCTGTTCTTGAGTCGGTTGGTACGTGACCTCAGACTTTTGTATCATTTTCCCGACACAGGAAGGTGGAAGAGAGAATGTCCAGAGTGCATGGGGTCCTTGATTATGCTGGCTGTTTTGCCAAGGCAGTGGGAAGTGTAGACGGAGTCAATGGATGGGAGGCTGGTTTCCGTGATGGATTGGGTTACATTCACAACCTTTTGTAGTTTCTTGCGGTCTTGGGCAGAGCAGGAGCCATACCAAGCTGTGATACATCCAGAAAGAATGCTTTCTATGGTGCATCTGTAAAGGTTGGTGAGAGTCGTAGCTGACATACCAGATTTCCTTCGTCTTCTGAGAAAGTAGAGGCATTGGTGGGTTTTCTTAACTATAGTGTCGGCATGGGGGGACCACGACAGGTTGTTGGTGATCTGGACACCTGAAACCTTGAAGCTCTCGACCCATTCTACTTCGTCCCCATTGATGTAGACAGGGGCATGTTCTCCACTACACTTCCTGAAGTATGTATTAGTATACAGTGAAAAGTATTGTTTCTTGCACACTATGCGGACAAGGCATACTGTTCATAGAGAAGGAAAGGAGAGAGTGCAGAATGTAGAGATCGATGTAAGAGAACTGGTAACAGTTTACCAAAGATTCCGTGATTAATCTGAGAATTCATTTGGTTCCTAACTCTCCCTCCTTGTATCTACTTCCAAGCTCATATTAGTTAAGGTGCAAAATATAATCTGAACACACACACACACACACACACACACACCCCCCCCGCCCCCGAAGGTGAAGCTGTGAAGGGTTCAAGGTGAAGAAATCAAATTCTAGTTTTGAGAGTCGAGCTGTGCAAGGTTACAATTTGTGAATTTACAAGGGTTGCTTGGGAAGTGAGGATTCAATGGAGATGAGATTGGATAGGGAATTCCACTTGGGAAAATTGAAATGCAGTTCAGAACGGTTGAGTTTTCGATTCAAGCTTTTAGCAATTGGGTTTAGATTATTATTCTCTGATAGAACCCTAATCTGCTCTGTGCATTATCCAGTTGTCTCCGGAACAATGTCAGAGATTTCCCCTGCCCGGAAGGTAACTCCAGTTCCCTTTGTTTATTTACGTTTTTTGAACTCATTTGTATCCAGTTCCCAAGTGAAACGTTGAGCAGTGGCACAGCGGGTTAGCACTGCTGCCTCACAGCGCCAGGGACCTGGGTTCGATTCCCAGCTTGGGTCACTGTCTGTGCGGAGTTTGCACGTTCTCCCCCGTGTCTGCGTGGGTTTCCTCCGGGTGCTCCGGTTTCCTCCCACAGTCCGAAAGACGCGCTGGTTCGCTGCTGAATTCTCTGTGTACCCGAACAGCTGCCGGATTCTGACGACTGGGGGATTTTCACAGCGACTTCAGTGCAGTGTGAAATAAAGATTAATAAATAAAGTTTATTTCCTTCATTCTCCACTAACAGGCCTTCCTTCAGCTGTCTGGGCCCCAAGCACTGCATTTTCTTCCCTAAATCTCTCACACCTCATTTTCTGCCTCTTTTTTTAAAAAAGAAGATTCTCCTTCAAGCTTAGCTGCTTGACCAAGTTTTTGATCACCTGAAGCAAAAACAGAACATGCTGGAGAAACTCAGCCGGTGTCTCAGCATCTGTGTGGAGAGAATAGAGCAACGTTTCGAGTTTGGATGACCCTTCGTCAGCTGAAGAGAAGGTCTCACCACCCTCAGAGAGAAAAGAAATTCTTGCCTCTGGCCTAAATGAATGACCCCTTATGTTTTGTGGCCCCTAATACTAGATGCTCCCATAATAGGAAAAGTCCTCTCCAAACTGACCCTGCAACAATCCCTCAGGATCTTGTACGTTTCACTAAAGTCGCATCTCTTCAGTTCTGACGAAGGGTCATCCAGACTTGAAATATTGGCTCTATTTTCTCTCCACAGATGCTGTCAGAGTTTCCCCAGCATTTTTCTGATTTTGTTTCAGACTCCAGCATCCAGAGGGGAGGTGATGGCCAAGTGGTATTATCGCGCAACTCCTAATACAGAAACCCAGATAATGTTCTGGTGACCCTGGGTTCGAATCCCCGCCACGGCAGAGGGTGGAATTTGAATTCAATAAAAAAAATCTGGAATTAATCTACTGATGACCATGAAACGATTGTCGGAAAAACCCATCTGGTTCGCCGATGTTCTTTAGGGAAGGAAATCTGCCGTCCTTACCCGGTCTGGCCTACATGTGACTCCAGAGCCGCAGCAATGTGGTTGACTCTCAACTGCCCTCTGAAAGGACCTAGCAAGCTACTCCGTTGAATCAATCGCTACAAAGTCTCAACAAAGAAAAGAAACCGGGCGGACCACCTGGCATTGACCTAGGTGGCATTGTGGTCCTGTGGACCCACAGCGCATGGACTGCAGGGCGATTCAAGAAGGCAGCTCACCACCTCAAGGGCAACTGGGGATGGGCAATAAATGCTGGCCAGTCGACGACATCCATGTCCCACGAATGAATAAAAAGAAAACTCCTCAGTATTTTGTCTTTATTTTCATTACCTGACCCACATGGCCGTTTCTCAGATTTGATCTGATAATTACTGCACAGCACCTTGGGGCATTTTGTAGGGTTGACGGTGATATATAAATGCAAGTCGTTAATGGGTTTGTGGAAGTTTAGATTTACAAATTTCCTTAAAAGGAAAATCCAGCCGGCTTATTGGTTAGCATTTCTCCCTTTGCCCATGTTGGTAATTTTCATAAAGATAATCAGATTTATTACAAAATACTGATTGAATGTTCTTTTATGAATTACCAATGCAAGATGAAAAGACCTGTGCTTTGCTGGGTTTTTGTTGCATCTCTTCCTGTGTTTTGTTCTTTTTGTTATGTTCTTACCCTTGTTGATCTTTAGCCAGCCCAGTCCCTCCTTTCCATTAATGTTCCCCATGAAGTGGAGCCTACAATGGTGGCGGCATCTTGGTATCTTCTTCTATACATGTTTGCAGAAATCACCCATGCGATTTGAATCCATTTCATATCCTCATGCAACGGCGGCACAGTGGTTAGCACCGCTGCCTCGCAACACCAGGGACCCAGCTTCGATTCCTGGCTTGGGTCCCTGCGGAGTCTGCACATTCTCCCCCTATGTCTGCGTGGGTTTCCTCCGGGTGCTCCGGTTTCCTCCCACAGCCCAAAAGACGTGCTGGTTAGGTGCTAAATTCTCCCTCAGTGTAACCCGAACAGGCGCCGGACTGGGGGATTTTCACAGTTACTTCATTGCAGTGTTAATGTAAGCGTACTTGTGACACTAATAAACTTTTTTTAAAAAATAAGCTTTGAAGAATTTTACTTTGCATCAGTTCCAACTTCCTTCAAAGTGTTAAATGTTTGTTGAAGGCGATGCAGGTTGATGGGTTGCCTGGGCAGGACAGCGTAGTTTTGGTGTTTCTCCTCAATTGAATCGCTTCTCAAAGTGCGTGGAAGATTATACACTGCAAGTAGAGGGTAAGGTTGTTTTCGGAGGCAGCCTTTAGTGGAAGCGTAATCCTAACATGAATCACTGCCTTCCCAAGAAAATGTGGAATGACCTTTTTTGTTTAAAGTTAGCACTGTTGAAGAAACTTTCAATCGTGAGGAAAAATATCTATGTTTGATAGATCCAAACAGTTCTCATAGAAATCATAGAAACCCTACAGTGCAGAAGGAGGCCATTCGGCCTATCGACTCTGCACCGACCACAATCCCACCCAGGCCCTACCCCCATATATTTTTCCCGCCAACCTACGCATCTCAGGACTCTTAAGGGGCAATTTTTAACCTGGCCAATCAACCTAATCCGCACATCTTTGGACTGTGGGAGGAAACCGGAGCACCCGGAGGAAACCCACGCAGACACGAGGAGAATGTGCAAACTCCACACAGACAGTGACCCGAGCCGGGAATCGAACCCGGGACCCTGGAGCTGTGAAGCAGCAGTTCTAAAATTGTGAGTGGGATAGTTTTGTAATGGAACTGTTATAATTCAGGTCAGAAACTTCAAAGTGTTTTTCCCCCTGGTTCATAAGTTTTGCACTTCAAATTTGGCTAGGGTGAGCATGAGATGTTTCACTTCAGGTATGATTCAAGTGACTCACTAGGGAGCTTTTATCAAACAAAGTTTATTTAAGAATCTAGTTAACATGTATAGTAAGAAAATTAGCAATAACTTTTACCAATTACAAACAAGAAAAATAACCATGATATTGTATAAACCGTAACAGCTAAGTACAGTTCCAACCAAACACATCCCATAAACCAAATCCTTGCCATAGGTTTCGCACAGAAAATATGAATGCTCGCGTGATGCTGAAACTTAGTCCTTTGGTTGGATAATTGAAACTCTGACTTCCCCAGCCTTGTAGCTTCTAGCAGCCCTCTTGATATACACACAGATTGAAGTCAGAACAGCTTCCCAAAACATCAAGGAGAGAGAGAATTTAGTTGCCAGCTAGCAAACCACCAACAGCAGAATTTTCACTCCAGGAAGGTAAGCTTCCAGCTAGCTGGCAGACTTTTCAATGCCTCCTGGACTTGCACAATCTCACTGGCTGTCCTGTCTGGAGACAATACACATCTCTTCAACCTGTGCTTAATGCTCCCTCCACTCACATTGTCTGTATCTTTAAGACCTGGTTGGCTGTAGAGATTCGCATTCTAATCAGTATTCCGTAACTTGATTTTGTGTCTCTGTGCCCTGTCTGAGAGCCGATTTCCACTCCATCTGATGAAGGAGCAGCGCTCCGAAAGCTTATGGCATTTGCTACCAAATAAACCTGTTGGACTTTAACCTGGTGTTGTTAAAACTCTTACAGACTTTTCAGTACCAGGGAGGGAGAGAGAGAAAAGCACAGATTGCCACTTGAGAACCATGACAGCTTCTGACTCTAAAACCAAAACTGAAAATGTATCCTTGGTTTCTCCTGGGGAGGAACCACCTGACTTTGACTTGTCAACCAATCTTCCCCCCTCACAACGCAGGGTCATAAAAGATCTCAGAAAGTACCTGCTGCCCCAAATAAAAATAAACAAATCCCCATTTAAACCATTGAAGCAGCAATGAAAGGACTTCTAACCAGACACCTCAGCAACAATGAAACCAAAAGGCCTGCTTACAACTACAGAGAACATGATTTTTAAAATACTTTTTTTCCTTAAAGGTACACAGTTATAAAGCAGAGGTTGATTCCCCCCTCTGAGAACCAACACCGAACCGTCCAGAGGAGTACCTTCCCCTGTAATCTGTACAAAGTGAGAGAGAAGTGGTGTAACCTGCTCTTCAGCAACTTCGAGTGGTTAAATACAAAATAAATCCCTGACACACACTCAAATCAACACACAACAATTTATTTATCTATCTAACTAAGTGAGCAAATTAACCAAACTATTAACAAACCAAATAAATCCCATTAACTATTCCTGAATAAAACAAGATTCTAATGGTATACTGTTCATACAAATACAAATCCCACTCATTAACAAAATAGAATTTAGTCACTCTCGAAATTACAACCAGGTTTTGCGCCTTCTGGAATATTCTGGGCCTTCTCTGTTGATTCTTCTGTCTGGAACTTCTTTCTTCTTTGGTACCTTTACTATCTAGATGGTGCTTTCTCTAGGACATAGTTGAAGCTATGAGAGCCAGCGATTCTCTCTCTCGAGCTGTGAGCTGTTAGCTCTGGCAGGTGGCAGTTGCTCTACCTCTTTGTTCCACTGCCGCCTCCTTTTATACCCGTGATGACATATCAATATTTCACGCAAATAGGATTGGTCCGAGGTTGTCAAAACCATCGGATTTAAATTTAATAGGTTTTTGGTATCTAAGTGCCTGATTCAAATTGATTGGCTAAATTCAAAAGCATGTTGTCTTGGTAACGCTGCTGCTTGGCCTTTAGATATAAATGTTTCAGTTTGGGTACTCAATGTACTTGAATTTTTTTTAAATCTCTAAGCACACAAAAAGCACCACTTTTTAACTTCCTACCTCCCAATCTACAATTACTCTCCCAACTTCGCAACAACACTGGCATCACAGAAGGGAAGCAGTTCAGGAATTTGTTGTATTCCTTCCTCATGGGCATAATTTTCTGGGCATTGCCCTAGTTTATTCAAGGGTGGAACAGCCTCGCTCTTTGAGTGGTCTGCTGCTCCTATTTCTTACGATCTTTTGATAATGGGAGCTGGAGGCAAATTGATGACACTTTAATGTGGTCCTGGTGGATGCAAACACTGAAACAGAGAAATAGTACCTGGCTAGGTTGCTGGCTGCATACGCAATATTCCCAATTCAGATGAACATGCAAATTAGGAGCAGGAGTAAGCAATTAGGGGCCAATTTATCTCAACATTAGAAAAGGAATTCAAATGTAGATATGTACTGATTGCAGAGCTCCAAGGTGGAGTAGGATCTAGGCATCCTTTTTTTAAACGTTTACTTATTAGTGTCACAAGTAGGCTTGCAATAACATTGCAATGAGGTTAGTGTGAAAAGCCCCTCGTCACCACACTCTGGCACCTGTTAGGGTACACTGAGGGAGAGTTTAACACAGCCAATGCACCTAACTAGCATGTCTTTCGGACTGTGGGAGGAAACTGGAGCACCCGGAAGAAACCCACGCAGGCACAGAGAGAACGTGCAGACTCCGCACAGACAGTGACCCAAGCTGGGCTTGAGCCTGGGTCCCTGTCGCTGTGAGGCAGCAGTGCCAGCCACCATGCCATCCTACAGCATGGACCGGGAATGGTACGTACAGGTACAGTGAGTAATTGGGAAAGCTAATGGAATGCTATAATTTGTGAGGGGAATAGAATATGAAAATAGGAAGGGTATGCTTCAGTTGTACAGGGCATTAGTGAGAGGGAGGCAATGGCCTAGTGGTATTATCGCTAGACTATTAATCCAGAAACTCAGCTAATGTTCTGGGGACCCGGGTTCAAATCCCACCATGGCAGATAGTAGAATTTGAATTCAATAAGTTATTATTGTCAAGTGTTAGTATACAGTGAAAAGTATTGTTTCTTGCGTGCTATATAGACAAAGCATACCGTTCATAGAGAAGGAAAGGAGAGAGCGCAGAATGTAGTGTTACAGTCATAGCTCGGGTGTAGAGAAAGATCAACTTCGTAAGAGGTAGGTCCATTCAAAAGTCTGATGGCAGCAGGGAAGAATCTGTTATTGGGTCGGTTGGTATGTGATCTCAGACTTTTGTATCTTTTTCCCGAAGGAAGAAGGTGGAAGAGAGCATGTCCGGGGTGTGTGAAGTCCTTAATTATGCTGGCTGCTTTCCCGAGGCAGTGGGAAGTGTAGACAGAGTCAATGGATGGGAGGCTGGTTTGCATGGATTGACTGGGCTACATTCACGACCGTTTGTAGTTTCTTGTGGTCTTAGACAGAGCAGGAGCCATACCAAGCTGTGATATAACCAGAAATAATGTTTTTTATGGTGCATCTGTAAAAGTTGGTGAGAGTCGTAGCTGACATGCCAAATTTCCTTAGCCTTCTGAGAAAGTAGAGGTGAGGCATTGGTGGGCTTTCTTAACTATAATGTCGGCATGGGGGGACCAGGACAGGTTCTTGGTGATCTGGGCACCTAAAAACCTGAAGATCTTGACCATTTCACTTCGTCCCCATTGATGTAGACAGGGGCATGTTCTCCACCACACGTCCTGAAGTCGATGACTATCTGGAATTAAAAATCTACTGCTGACCATGAAACCATTGTCGATTGTCGGAAAAACCCATCTGGTTCACTAAAGTCTTTTAGGGAAAGAAATCTGCCGTCCTTACCCGGTCTGGCCTACATGCGACTCCAGAGCCACAGCAATGTGGTTGACTCTCAACTGCCCTCGGGCAACTAGGAATGGGCAATAAATGCTGGCCAGCCAGCGACGCCCATGTCCCACGAATGAATAAAATAAAAAATTCAATAAGATCATGGCTGATCTGATTGTAACTTTAACCCCACATTCCTGTCTACCTCCAATAACCTGTCAACCCCCCCCCCCCACCCCATGCTGATCAAGAATCTATCCCGCTCTGTCTTAAAAACTTTCACACACTCTGCCTCCACCGCTTTTTGAGGAAGTGTGTAGCACTCTCTGAGAAAATAATTCTCACCTCCAAATGGATGACTCCTTATTTTTGAAGACAGTGGCCCCCTAAAGCTGGATTCTCCCACAATAGGAAACATGTTCTCCACATTGACCCTGTCATGTCCCCTGAGGATCTTGTACATTGCGTTTAATTCGCCTCTTACTCCAAGCTCCAGCTCCAAGCTGAGCCTGGCCAGCTTTCCCTCAGGATATAACTCTCCCATTTCCGGTGTTAATCTCGTAAGCCTTTTCTGAACCACCTCCAACGCATTTACATCCTTCCCTAAATAAGGAGACCAATACTGTACGCAATACTCCAGATGTGGCCTCACCAATGGCCTGTACAACTGAAGCACTGTAAGAAGTCTCACAACACCAGGTTAACGTCCAACAGGTTTATTTGGTAGCACGAGCTTTCGGAGTGCTGCTCCTTCATCAGGTGAGTGGAGAGATAGGTTTTACAAACAGGGCATATATAGACAAAGGCACAATTACAAGATAATGGTTGGAATGCGAGTCTTTATAGGTATTCAAGAATTTACAGGTACAGACAATGCGAGTGGAGAGAGGGATAATCACATGTTAAAGAGATGTGTATTGTCTCCAGCCAGGACAGTTAGTAGCATTTTGCAAGCCCCCAGGCCAAATGGTGAGGGTTACACGTAGTGTGACATGAACCCAAGATCCTGGTTGAGGCCGTCCTCATGTGTGCTGAACTTGGCTATCAGTTTCTGCTCGGCGATTCTGCATCGTTGTGTGTCTTGAAGGCCGCCTTGGAGAATGCTTACCCAAAGATCGGAGGCTGAATGCCCTTGACTGCTGAAGTGTTCCCCGACTGGAAGGGAACACTCCTGCCTGGTGATTGTCGAGCAGTGTTCATTCATCCGTTTTTGGACCGTCTGCATGGTCTCCCCAGTGTACCACGCCTCGGGATGTCCTTTCCTGCAGCGTATGAGATAGACAAC
The DNA here is from genome assembly GCF_964213995.1 of Mustelus asterias. Lineage (NCBI taxonomy): Eukaryota > Metazoa > Chordata > Chondrichthyes > Carcharhiniformes > Triakidae > Mustelus > Mustelus asterias. The sequence continues at coordinate 56,576,809 of NC_135822.1, forward strand.
GTTGGCCGAGTCACATGCATGTGTACTGAAGCATTACCTCCCTTTGGTATTCAATTCTCCTCACAGTAAACACTAACATTCTATTTGCTTTCCGAATTACTCGCTGTACCAGTATGTACCATTTACAGTCCCATGCTGTTGGACGCCTAGACCCATCTACACCTTGGCGCTCTGCAATCAGTATGTATCTACATTTGAATTAGTTTTCCAATATTGAGATAAATTGACCTTAATTTTGTGTTAGCTTGCCTTAATTAATCATAGTTTTGCCACTCTCATTTATTAACATTAACCTTCACTCTCGATTTCATAGAGTCATAGAATGCCTGCAGTGCAGAAGGAGGCCGTTCGGCCCATCAAGTCTGTACCGACCACAATCCCACCCAGACCCTATCCCTGTAACCCAATGTATGTACCATTCTAATCCCCTGACACGAAGGGACAATTTAGCACGGCCAATCAACCTAACCGCATCTTTGGACTGTGGGAGGAAACCGGAGCACCCAGAGAAAACCCACGCAGACACGGGGAGAATGTGCAAACTCCACACACACAGTGACCCAAGGCCGGAATTGAACCCAGGTCCCTGGCGCTGTGAGGCAGCAGTGCTAACCACTGTGCCACCATGCTGCCCCGAATTTTGAGCACATAAAGTTTATTTATTAGTCACAAGTAGATTTACATTTACCGTGAAACTCCCCTGGTCGCCACACGCTGGCGCCTGTTCGGGTTACACTGAGGGAGAATTTAGCACCTAACCAGCACGTCTTTCAGACTGTGGGAGGAAATCAGAGCACCTGGAAGAAACTCACACAGACATGGGGAGAACGTGCAGACTCCACACAGACAGTGACCCAAGCCGGGAATCGAATCTGGATCCCTGGCACTGTGAAGCAGCAGTGCTAACCACTGTGCCACCCATAATCTAGGTTTGGAACAATTGAGCTTTTATTTTAGTTGCGGTCTCCCACCAAATCTCCGGAAGTGTAAAGACAAAATACTGCAGATGCTGGAATCTGAAACAAAAAAGAACGAAAACGCTGGAAAATCTTAACAGGTCTGACGACACCTGTGGAGAGAGAATAGAGCCAACATTTTGAGTCAGGATGACCGTTCGTCAGAGTTCAGGAAATGTATATTGGCCTTGAAGCGTACAATGATTCAAAACAACACCAAAGTTTATGCAGTTAAATGGAGGCCTGTATGAATTTGATCATCTGCATTCCCCAAGTACTTAAATAAAAAATGGTGGACCAACTCAGCAGGTCTGGCAGCATCTGTGGGGAGAGAAACACAGTTAACATTTCAAGTCCATTGACTGTTCTACAGAACTGATTTCCATCCTCCGCAGTTATTTATTTTTATTAACAGCCTCTCTATTCTACACACTCTCCATAAATATCTGAAACTTCGATCAAACTATCCTTACCTTTATAAATTCTAGGATGTAAAACCCCAGTTTGTGTATTCTCGCCTTGTAATTTAACCTTTGGAGTCCAGGTAAATTCTGCACTGCACTCCCTCCTAAGAAGGCAGCAGGGGTGGCACAGTGATTAGCACTGCTGCCTCACAGCGCCAGGGACTCGGGTTCGATTCCCGGCTTGGGTCACTGTCTGTGCGGAGTCTGCCCATTGTCTGCCTGGGTTTCCCCCGGGTGCTCCGGTTTCCTCCCACAGTCCGAAAGACGTGCTTGTTAGGTGCTAAATTCTCCCTCAGTGTACCCGAACAGGAGTGTGGCAACTAGGGGATTTTCACAGTAACTTCATTGCAGTGTTAATGTAAGCCAACTCGTGACACTAATAAATAAACATTAAAGATATGGTGTCTGGAACTGCTCACAATACTGCAGGTGTGGTCTAACCAGGGCTTGGTATAGCTGAAACAGAAGGTATAACTGATTTGTATCATATGTCCTGTGGGTAAAAAGGTCAGCATTCATGAGCTTTTTTCATTCATTCAAGGGACATGGGCATCGCTGGCTGGGCCAGCGTTTATTGCCCATCCCTAGTTCCCCTTAGAGGGCAGTTGAGCGTCAACCACATTGCTGTGGTCACATGTAGGCCAGACCGGGTAAGGACGGCAGATTTCCTTCCCTAAAAGGACATTCATGAACCAGATGGGTTTTTCCAACAATCAACAATGGTTTCGTGGTCATCAGCAGATTCTTAATTCCAGATTTAAAAAAAAATTGAATTCAAATTCAACCATCTGCCGTGGTGGGATTTGAACCCGGGTCCCCAGAAAATGAGCTGAGTTTTTGGATTTCTAATCTTGCGATAATACCACTAGGCCATCGCCTCCCCGAAAAATGATGTTGCCTATTCATGACATTTTAAAGATCTAAGTACCAAGACCCCCCAAATTCTAGTGTTTCTGGCTTTTCACCATTTAGAAAGTTCCCTGTTCTCCCCTTTTGGACCAAAGTAGATGACCTCACATTTGCCTACGTTGAAATCCACTGATTTAATTAATAATTTTGAACTCAATAATTTACTCAATTATTTAATTTTAATCAATTAATCTGTTAATATAGTTCTTTGTAAATTTCTGCAATGCCATCTAAATTTGTCATTGGCAAACTTGAAAATGTGGCTTTCATTAGAACCAGGAGCAGGAGGAGGCCATCTGGCCCCTCGAGCCTGCTCCGCCATTCAATAAGATCATGGCTGATCTTTTTGTGGACTCAGCTCCACTTACCCGCCCGCTCACCTTAACCCTTAATTCCTTTACTGTTCAAAAATCTATCTATCCTTGCCTTAAAACATTCAATGAGGTAGCCTCAACTGCTTCACTGGGCAGGGAATTCCACAGATTCACCCTTTGGGTGAAGAAGTTCCTCCTCAACTCAGTCCTAAATCTGCTCCCCCCTTATTTTGAGGCCGTGCCCCTTAGTTCTAGTTTCATCCGCCAGTGGAAACAAGTTCCCTGCTTCTATCTTATCTATTCCCTTAATAATTTTATATAAGATCTCCCCCCTCTATCTTCTAAATTCCAATCTGCCTAACCGATATATCTTGGGACGTTAAGGGATAATTTAGCATGGCCAATCAACCCAACCTGCACATCTTTGGAGTGTGGGAGGAAACCAGAGGACCCCGGAGGAAACCCACGCAGACACGTGCAAACTCCACACAGTCACCCAAGCCGGTAACCGACCCCGGGTCCCTGGCGCTGTGAGGCAGCACTGCTCACCACTGTGCCACCGTTGACTGCGATCCCATAAGCTTCAACCAGCTAACATCTCAGCTTTTTAGCTAAGGTGAAGTGTTAGATCAAGCACAAGATCAGGTGCTATGTCTTTTCTTGTCAGCTTGGATCTTGTATGTCTTTCTTGAGGGGATTATGAATTGGATTCAATTTGAATTATTTTTTGGAGCAGGCAAGGAGATGGATTAAGGCAGTGGTTCCCAAACTTTTTTCACTGGGCCGCACTTTCGGAATAAAAATTTGCTCGCGCCTCACCGAATTTTTTATTGATAAGAAATACATTCAAAAACAAAAAAAAAACAACTAGCAGTGCTTGATTCATAACATAGAACACAAGTACTTTATAATATGATCATGGGACATCCAGAAAGTATAAAACAATGCTTGTTTAAACCATGTTTAAATGTTTCTTTGATTGTCCTTGAATCTTCCGGCCACACTTGCCATCCTCTCTCGCCACACCAGAGTGGCGCGCCGCACCCTTTGGGAACCACTGGATTAAGGGCTTGCCCAGCCTCCTCTGCACATTGGCTTTGTAACTTTAGGAATGGATTAAGAATTTAAAAAATTTTTTTTGAGGGACTTGGTTAAATGTTTCCCTAAAGTCTATATAAATATCAATAGACATTCCCTGCCCAGTACTTGAATTTTTTTTTAAGGGGTGACCAATCTGAGAAGACAGAGTGCAGGAATGAGATAGAGAATCTGGTGAACTGGACAATAATCTCTCCCTCAATGTCAACAAAACGAAGGAGATAGTCATCGACTTCAGGAAGCGTAAAGGAGAACATGCCCCTGTCTGCATCAACGGGTATGAAGTAGAAATGGTCGAAAGCTTCAAGTTTTTCGGTACCCAGATCACCAGCAACCTGTCCTGGTCCCCCCATTCTGACACTAGTTAAGAAAGCCCCACCAACGCCTCTACTTTCTCAGAAGACTAAGGAAATTTGGCATCTCCGCTACGACTCTCACCAACATTTACAGATGCACCATAGGTTATATCACAGCTTGGTATGGGCTCCTGCTCTGCCCAAGACTGCTAGAATCTACAAAAGGTTGTGAATGTAGCCCAATCTATCAGGCAAACCAGCCTCCCATCCATTGACTCTGTCTACACTTCCAGCTGCCTCGCAAAAGCAGCGGGAAGTATAAATTAAGGACCCCACGCACCCCGGACATTCTCTCTTCCACCTTCTTCCATCGGGAAAAAGATACAAAAGTCTGAGGTCAAGCACCAACCAACTCAAGAATAGCTCCTTCCCTGCTGCCATCAGACTTTTGAATGGACCTACCTTGCACTAAGTTGATCTTTCTCTATACTCTAGCTATAACTGTAAACTACATTCTGCACTCCCTCCTTTCCTTCCCAATGCACGTAAGCTTTGTCTGTATAACGCACAAAAAACAATACTTTTCACTGTATCCCAATACATGTGACAATAATAAATCAAACAATACTTTTCACTGTATCCCAGTACATGTAACAATAATAAATCAAACAATACTTTTCACTGTATCCCAATACATGTGACAATAATAAATCAAACAATACTTTTCACTGTGTCCCAGTACGTGACAATAATAAATCAAACAATACTTTTCACTGTATCCCAATACATGTGACAATAATAAATCAAACAATACTTTTCACTGTGTCCCAGTACGTGACAATAATAAATCAAACAATACTTTTCACTGTATCCCAGTACATGTGACAATAATAAATCAAACAATACTTTTCACTGTGTCCCAATACATGTGACAATAATAAATCAAACAATACTTTTCACTGTATCTCAATACATGTGACAATAATAAATCAAACAATACTTTTCACTGTGTCCCAATACATGGGACAATAATAAATCAAACAATACTTTTCACTGTATCCCAGTACATCTGACAATAATAAATCAAACAATACTTTTCACTGTATCTCAATACATGTGACAATAATAAATCAAACAATACTTTTCACTGTATCCCAATACATGTGACAATAATAAATCAAACAATACTTTTCACTGTATCCCAGTACATGTGACAATAATAAATCAAACAATACTTTTCACTGTGTCCCAGTACATGTGACAATAATAAATCAAACAATACTTTTCACTGTATCCCAGTACATGTGACAATAATAAATCAAACAATACTTTTCACTGTATCCCAATACATGTGACAATAATAAATCAAACAATACTTTTCACTGTATCCCAATACATGTGACAATAATAAATCAAACAATACTTTTCACTGTATCCCAATACATGTGACAATAATAAATCAAACAATACTTTTCACTGTGTCCCAGTACATGTGACAATAATAAATCAAACAATACTTTTCACTGTATCCCAATACATGTGACAATAATAAATCAAACAATACTTTTCACTGTATCCCAATACATGTGACAATAATAAATCAAACAATACTTTTCACTGTATCCCAATACATGTGACAATAATAAATCAAACAATACTTTTCACTGTATCCCAATACATGTGACAATAATAAATCAAACAATACTTTTCACTGTATCCCAGTACATGTGACAATAATAAATCAAACAATACTTTTCACTGTGTCCCAATACGTGACAATAATAAATCAAACAATACTTTTCACTGTATCTCAATACATGTGACAATAATAAATCAAACAATACTTTTCACTGTGTCCCAATACATGTGACAATAATAAATCAAACAATACTTTTCACTGTGTCCCAGTACATGTGACAATAATAAATCAAACAATACTTTTCACTGTATCCCAATACATGTGACAATAATAAATCAAACAATACTTTTCACTGTATCCCAATACATGTGACAATAATAAATCAAACAATAGTTTTCACTGTGTCCCAATACATGTGACAATAATAAATCAAACAGTACTTTTCACTGTATCCCAGTACATGTGACAATAATAAATCAAACAATACTTTTCACTGTGTCCCAATACATGTGACAATAATAAATCAAACAATACTTTTCACTGTATCCCAATACATGTGACAATAATAAATCAAACAGTACTTTTCACTGTATCCCAGTACATGTGACAATAAATTAAATCAAATCAAAATCTGGTGTGTCGTCCCACCTTTTTACAAATCTGTGCTGATTCCCTCTGATCAGCTGTGAATGAAGTCTCAGTCCCTCAATTATAGGGTGTGGTATTTCCCCAACAAGGCAAACTGGTCAATAATTACTGGTCTCTTCAGCCTACCCACTTTAGATTGCAGGATGTCACCTTATTTTCTAACCTAAGGGAATGGAGCTTATTCTTCAGTCTTTTCAGAACTAAAAGCTTAAAGGCAGCAGTTTTTAAAATTTGATTTATTATTGTCACGTATTGGGATATAGTGAAAAGTATTATTGGATTTGATTCATGGGCCCAATGGCCTCTTCCTGCACTGTAGGGATTCTATTATTATTCTTGTCACATGTATTGGGATACAGAAAAAGTATTGTTTATTGTGCACTATACAGACATAACATACTGATCATAGAGTACAGAGGGGAGAAGTAAAGGAATAGGGTGCGGAAGGGACCAGAGTTCGATTCCCGTCACGGCAGATGGTGGAATTTGAATTCGATTAAAAAATATCTGGAATTAAGATGACCGTGAAACTATTGTCGATTGTTGGAAAAACCCATCTGGTTCGCTCATGTCCTTGAGGGAAGGAAATCTACCATCCTTACCTGGCCTGGCCGACATGTGACTCCAGAGCCACAGCAATGTGGTTGACTCTCAACTGCCCTCCAAGGCCAAGTAGGAATGGGCAAAAAATGCTGGCCAGCCAGTGACACCCATGTCCCACGAATAAATATTGAAAAAAATAAAGTGTTACAGTCACAGCTCGGGTGTAGAGAAAGATCAGCTTAATATAAGGTAGGTCCATTCATTTGACTTGATTTGATTTATTATTGTCACATGTATTGGGATACAGTGAAAAGTATTGTTTCTTGCACTCTACAAAGCATACAGTTCATAGAGAAGGAAAGGCGAGGGTGCAGAATATACTGTTACAGTTACAGCTAGGATATAGAGAAAAGTTAGCGTAATTTATGGTAGGACCATTCAAAAGCCTGATGGCAGCAGGGAAGAAGCTGTTCTTGAGTGGGTTGGTCTGTGTTCTCAGACTTTTGTATCTTTTTCCCAACAGAAGGAGGTAGGAGAGAGAATGTCCGGGGTGCGTGGGGTCCTTAATTATGCTGGCTGCTTTGCCGAGGCAGCGGGAAATATAGACAGTGTCAATGGATGGGAGGCTGGTTTGCATAATGGACTGGGCTGCGTTCATGACCCTTTGTAGTTTCTTGCGGTCTTGGGCAGAGCAGGAACCATACCAAGCTGTGATACACCAGAAAGAATGCTTTCTATGGTGCATCTGTAAAAGTTGGTGAGAGTCATAGCGGATATGGCAAATTTCCTTAGACTCCTGAGAGAGGCGTTGGTGGGCTTTCTTAACTACAGCGTCGGTGCAGAGGGATCGGGACAGATTATAGGTGATCTGGACAGCTGGAAACTTGAAGCTCTCGATCATATTCACTTCATTTTATTTATTATTGTCACATGTATTGGGATACAGCAGAAAGTATTGTTTCTTGTGTGCTATACAGACAAAACATACTGTTCATAGAGTACATGAATGAAAAGGATTTGATTATTATTGTCATGTGTATTGATATACAAATGAAAAGTTTTGTTTCTTGTCCTATACAAAGCACACAATTCATACTGTATATAGGGGAGAAGGAAAGGAGAGGGTGCAGAATGTTTAAGAAGAGTTTCTTAAAAGTTTATTTATCAGTGTCACAAGTAGGCTTACATTAACACTGCAATGAAGTTACTGTGAAAATCCTCTATTCGCCATACTCCGGCGCCTGTTCAGATACACTGATGGAGAATTTAGCATGGCCAATGCACCTGACCAGCACGTCTTTCGGACTGTGGGAGGAAACCCACACAGGGAGAACATGCAAACTCCACAGTGACCCGAGCTGGGAATTGAACCCGGGTCCCTGACGCTGTGAGGCAGCAGTGCTAACCACTGTGCCACTGTAGTGTTACAGTCATAGCTAGGGTGTAGAGAAAGATCAACTTGATATAAGGTAGGTCCATTCAAAAGTTTGCATCACCGTCGATGTAGAGGGGGCATGTCCTCCACTATCCTTCCACCACTATGCTTGATACAGTCAGAAGTATTGTTTCTTGTAAGGCTATAAAGCCAAAAACATACTGTTCACAGAGGACAGAGGGGAGAAAGAGGGTGCAGAATATAGTGTTACAGTCACAGATAGGGTATAGAGAAAGATCAGCTTAATCTATGGTAGTTTTTGCCAATAAAATCATGGTTGTAAACAGTGTTGTTCTCATCAACAACAAGGCAGTAGTGCCAACTCAGGAGGGGGGTTGGAGCATTCTGGGAAATGTAGTCGATTCGGTGGTGGGAGAACTACATCTCCCAGAATGCCACGGGCGGCGTCGCACCAGGAGCGAGCGGAGCATTCTGGGAAATGTTGCCGCGGGCGCTGCCGTTCCTCAGCTGAGGGGCCGGGGCATTCTGGGAAGTGTAGTCGACCTGGCTGGTGGGGGGGAAACTACATCCCCCAGAATACCGCGGGCGGCGGCAGCCAATGGGCGCGGCCGTTACAGCGCAGCGCCGAGAGGATTTTGTAAGGCGAAATGGCTGCGCGTCTTGAGGGAGCGCCGGCTTTGAGCGGGGAGGGTGTCCCACACCCGGAGCACTGAGGGGAGGGGGTGGAAGGTGAGTCTCTCCCTCCAGTTTAATTATTTCCTCGGCGAGAATCGATGTGAAAGGCGGCGAACGAGCGGCTGCGGAGTCGGCTGTCGCGGTCGGGCGTTTTCCTTCGGCGGTTTGGGTGCTCGAAACTGGGCCGGGCCTCCGGGCCTCACGCTTTGACTGACAGCCGGCCCGCCCAATCAGGCTGCAGTATGGCTGGGGGCCGGACCAATTGGGGCTGCCGCTGTGGGCGGGACCATGATTGTCAGGCGGGTGGCCTGTCAATCAAAGTGCTTGGCTCAGGTGGGAGGGTTTGCCAGCAGTGGTGGCTCCAGCTGTAATGAAGCTTAGATCCTCATCCTTTTGAAATTTTAAAATTTAATTTGCACAGAGTGGTCCAAATTCCAGAAGTTATAAAACTATGGGAGAATCGTAGCATCCCTTACAGCGCAGAAGAAGGCCAAAGATGTGTGGGTTAGGAGGATTGGCCATGCTAAATTGCCCCTTAGTATCCAAAGATGTGCAGGTTAGGAGGATTGGCCATGCTAAATTGCCCCTTAGTGTCTAAAGATGTGTAGGTTAGGTGGATTGGCCATGCTAAATTGCCCCTTAGTGTCCAAAGATGTGCAGGTTAGGTGGAATGGCCACGCTAAATTGCCCCTTAGTGTCCAAAGATGTGTAGGTTAGGTGGATTGGCCATGCTAAATTGCCCCTTAGTGTCCAAAGATGTGCAGGTTAGGTGGAATGGCCACGCTAAATTGCCCCTTAGTGTCCAAAGATGTGTAGGTTAGGTGGATTGGCCATGCTAAATTGCCCCTTAGTGTCCAAAGATGTGTAGGTTAGGTGGATTGGCCATGCTAAATTGCCCCTTAGTGTCCAAAGATGTGTAGGTTAAGTGGATTGGCCATGCTAAATTGCCCCTTAGTGTCCAAAGATGTGTAGGTTAGGTGGATTGGCCATGCTAAATTGCCCCTTAGTGTCCAAAGATGTGCAGGTTAGGTGGAATGGCCACGCTAAATTGCCCCTTAGTGTCCAAAGATGTGTAGGTTAGGTGGATTGGCCATGCTAAATTGCCCCTTAGTGTCCAAAGATGTGCAGGTTAGGTGGAATGGCCACGCTAAATTGCCCCTTAGTGTCCAAAGATGTGTAGGTTAGGTGGATTGGCCATGCTAAATTGCCCCTTAGTGTCCAAAGATGTGTAGGTTAGGTGGATTGGCCATGCTAAATTGCCCCTTAGTGTCCAAAGATGTGTAGGTTAAGTGGATTGGCCATGCTAAATTGCCCCTTAGTGTCCAAAGATGTGCAGGTTAGGTGGAATGGCCACGCTAAATTGCCCCTTAGTGTCTAAAGATGTGTAGGTTAGGTGGATTGGCCATGCTAAATTGTCCCTCAGGATCCAAAGATGTGCAGGTTAGGAGGATTGGCCATGCTAAATTGCCCCTTAGTGTCCAAAGATGTGCAGATGAGGAGGATTGGCCATGCTAAATTGCCCCCTAGTGTCCCGGGATGTGTAGGTTAGAGGGATTAGCGGGCTAAATGTATGGGGTTGTGGGGATAGGGCCTGGGGTGGGATTGTGGTTGGTGCAGACTCGATGGGCCGAATGGCCTCCTTCTGCACTGTAGGTTTTCTATGATTCTTTTTTTGATTTGATCCATGGAGCGTGTACCACATATTAATCCCGCTCGTCCCTGACACTAAGGGGCAATTTAGCCTGGCCAATCAACCTGCACATCTTTGGACACTAAGGGGACAATTTAGCATGGCCAATCCACCTAATCCGCACAAATTTGGACACTCGGTGTTTAAATTTATCTATTAGTGCCACAAGTGGGCTTACGTTAACACTGCAATGAAGTTACCGTGAAAACTCCCTAGTCGCCACACTCTGGCACCTGTTTGGGTACACCAAGGGTGAATTTAGCATAGCCAATGCACCTAACCAGCACTTCTTTCGAACTGTGGGAGGAAACCGGAGCACCCGGAGGAAACCCACGCAGACACGGGGAGAACGTGCAAACTCCACACGGATGGTCACCTGAGGCCGGAATTGAACCCCGGTCCCTGGCGCTGTGAGGCAGAGCTGCTAGCCACCGTGCCGCCTAAAATTCTGGAACAGCATTCCACATCCAGCCATCTCTGGGAGTAGAATGTTGGGGAATTTGATGGCAGCTTGGTATTTTACTGGGGTGGGTCATTTCACTAACCCTCCCCTCCCCCCACCAAAACCCAGCAGCCCTTCTTAAGATAAAGGCAAAATATTGCAGATGCTGGTATCTGAAACACAAAGTGCTGGAGAAAGAATAGTCAAAATTTTGAGTCAGCATGGCCCTCACAGACTCAAAACGCTGGCTCTTATTCTCTCTCCACAGATACTGTCAAACCTGCTGAGATTTTCCAGCAGTTTCTGTTTTTGTTTGAGCCCTTTCCTCTTCCCTTTTGCTTTTAGCTGTGGGTCATTTACCCCACTGACACTGCATGAGCTTGCTATGCACAAATTGACTCCCACAGGATCCTACCTCACAACTGTGTCTTCACTTCAAAAATTTGTCAGAATATGATAGGCTTTGGGGGCGCCTGCATCATCTAAATCATTATATAGATGCACGGTGGCGTAGTGGTTAGCACTGCTGCCTCACAGCGCCAGGGACCTGTGTTCGATTCATGGCTTGGACCACTGTTGATTGGCCATGCTAAATTGACTCCGTGTCAGAGGGACTAGCAATGTAAATACATAGGGTTACGGGGATAGGGCCTGGATAGGATTGTTGTCAGTGCAGGCTCGTTGGACCAAATGGCCTCCTCCTGCACTGTAGGGATTCTATGATTCAATATCACCTAAAATTCACATCAGGTCTCCCTCAAAGTCCTGATGCATTGACCTCCATGGGATTTTCTGGGAAGATTGCTCCCTCAGACCCTCAGTGAATGTCCCTGATTATGAGCTCCAACCTTTATTGGCGGCACAGTGGGTTAGCACTGCTGCCTCACAGCACCAGGAACCCGGGTTCGATTCCCGGCTTGGGTCACTGTCTGTGTGAAGTCTTCACGTTCTCCCCCCATGTCTGCGTGGGTTTCCTCCGGATGCTCCGGTTCCCTCCCACCATCCGAAAGTCGTGCTGGTTAGGTGCTAAATTCTCCCTCAGTGTAACCCGAACAGGAATGTGGCGACTAGGGGATTTTCACAGTAACTTCATTGCAGTGTTAATATAAGCCTATTTGTGACACTAATGAATAAGCTTTAAACATTTTTTAAGTATAGTCATCTGATGTAAAGCCTTTTTGGGATTACTAAGATCATGAAAGGAAGTTCTCAAAATGGAGAACTCCAATATTTTGCAAACCTGGGCAATGTCACGACAAAGTTCAGCCACGTACTTTATTTTATCCTTAATACGGTATTTGGTTCTGCCTGAAACCAAATTTTAACCATTCGAAAATTTTCAATACCAGCAATTCTCCTTCAATCAGATTGATTGGAGCCTTGGGATATGCTGTTTATAACCATTCTGAGTGTGAGTAATGTAGTGTGATGGGGAGGTGTGCACATCATTATAAAACTCTGAGTTTCAGTGGCATTATAAGGAGTCAAGTAGTTTGATTTGATTTATTATTGTCACATATATTAGTATACAGTGAAAAGTATTGTTTCTTGACGCGCTATGCAGACGAAGCATACCGTTCATAGAGAACGAAAGGAGAGGGTGCAGAATGTAGTGTTACAGTCATAGCTAGGGTGTAGAGAAAGATCAACTTAATGCGAGGTGGGTCCATTCAAAAGTCTGACGGCAGCAGGGAAGAAGCTGTTCTTGAGTCGGTTGGTACGTGATCTCAGATTTTTGTGTCTTTTTTTTCCCGACGGAAGAAGGCGGAAGAGAGAATGTCCGGGGTGCGCGGGGTCCTTGATTATGCTGGCTGCTTAATTGACATCAAATGGGTCTGCTAACCCATTCCTAACCCTCCCACATTCCAAAGATGTGCAGGTGGATTGGCCATGCTAAATTGCCCCTTAGTGTCCAAAGATGTGCAGGTTAGGTGGATTGGCCATGCTAAATTGCCCCTTAGTGTCCAAAGATGTGCGGGTTAGGTGGAATGGCCATGCTAAATTGCCCCTTAGTGTCCAAAGATGTGCGGGTTAGGGGGATTGGCCATGCTAAATTGCCCCTTAGTGTCCAAAGATGTGCGGGTTAGGTGGATTGGCCATGCTAAATTGCCCCTTAGTGTCCAAAGATGTGCGGATTAGGTGGATTGGCCATGCTAAATTGCCTCTTAGTGTCAGGGGGACTAGTAGGGTAAATACATGAAGTTAAGGGGATGGGCCTCGGTGGGATTGTTGTCAGTGCAGGCTCAAATGGCTTCCTTCTGCACTGTAGGGATTCTATGGTTCAGAAAAATATATAATATTTGTTGAGACAAAGGTCAAGCCTTTTTATGAAGGAAGGCATGCATTTGTGAACACTTTTTCATTGTGTCATATACTGGTGTGGTCAACCAGGTGGGATTGGAAGTGCCGTAAGTGACCTTTATCCCAGCCATTGTGCTAATAGCCACTCCCAAAATGGACCTTTCCAGATCTGGTCCCCCACATCTTCATTGCAGTGATCGCAGTTAATGTCAGAGGCAAGTTGTCTCTCTTTTGTGGTGCGCCCTAGTTATCTCTTCAGATCTTGCCTTGCCAGTTTGACAAACTTAACCCCCTTTCCTGTCTGGCAGGTTTTTAACAAGACCAGCCCCATGAGAGATGGAGCAGCACCCAGAGCGGACGAAAACCCTGGCTTTCCTAGCCGACCTGGGCAAACCTACTCTCCGGGGCATCAAGAAGTGCTCCAAGTGCGGCACCATCAACGGCACTCGCGGGCTGAGCTGCAAGAACAAAAGCTGTGGCGCCGTCTTTCGGGACGGAGTGCGGAAGCAGCCGCCCAGCATTGACGCGGTTCGAATAGTCACCGGCTCGGCGTCGCAGGTCTACTCGGTGAGGCTTCGGGACCGCGGGCCTGACTACCGGGGCTTTGTGGAGCTCGGCACGACGGAGGCGATCCAGACAGTGGAAGGCACCATCATCACCCACATAACCGGCCGCTGCTTGGTCCCCACCTGCTTCAAGGTGTCCTCGCAAGAGGTGTCCGAGAACCAGTGCCAGCACGTCAAGCTCGCCATGGAGTGCCACATGGAAGCCACGCCGCACACTCTGAAGAGCTCGGTGCTGAACTCCCTCCACGTGAGCGCCGAGACCAAGCAGGCCATCTGGACGCTGGCCACGGAGTCGAGTGGGCCCCTGGTGCAGCGCATCACCAAGAGCATTATGGTGGTGAAATGCAAAGCCAGCCCCAAGCACAGCTTGGGCTTTCTGCACGTCTCCTTCCACGAGAAGGCACGGATGAAAGGCGTGACGGAGCGCAAGTTCTACTGCTCCTGCCAGACTTTCAAAGCCAGCAAGCCCGGCTCCAACAAAGGGGAGTCCCCAAAACGCTGCATTCACTTCTACGCCTGCGTCTGCGCCTTTGCCAGCGATGAGAAGCTGGGGCAAGAGTTTTCCTACTTTGTCAACTTTGATTCCGCCGGTAGGTACAGAGGTCCAGGTAAGTAAGCCGCATCATTTGCCGAACTGCCAGACAATGTTGCGACTGGAAGCTGTACTGCTTTCCTGGTCTGGAACCTGGGGCCAGCACCTCTGAGAATCATATAACTCCTACAGTGCAGAAAGAGGCCGTTCGGCCCATTGAGACTGCACTCACGACAAGCCCACCCAGGACCTATCCCCGTAATCCCACATGTTTACCCTAGCTAGTCTCCCTGACACTGAGGGGCAATTTAGCATGGCCAATCTACCTAACCTACGCATCTTTGGACACTGAGGGGCAATTTAGCATGGCCAATCCACCTAACCTAAACATCTTTGGACACTAAGGGACAATTTAGCATGGCCAATCCACCGAACCTAAACATCTTTGGACACTGAGGGGCAATTTAGCATGGCCAATCCTCCTAACCTAAACATCTTTGGACACTAAGGGACAATTTAGCATGGCCAATCCACCTAACCTGCACATCTTTGGACACTAAGGGACAATTTAGCATGGCCAATCCACCTAACCTACACATCTTTGGACACTAAGGGACAATTTAGCATGGCCAATCCACCTAACCTACACATCTTTGGACACTAAGGGACAATTTAGCATGGCCAATCCACCTAACCTAAACATCTTTGGACACTAAGGGACAATTTAGCATGGCCAATCCACCTAACCTAAACATCTTTGGACACTAAGGGACAATTTAGCATGGCCAATCCACCTAACCTAAACATCTTTGGACACTAAGGGACAATTTAGCATGGCCAATCCACCTAACCTACACATCTTTGGACACTAAGGGACAATTTAGCATGGCCAATCCACCTAACCTACACATCTTTGGACACTAAGGGGCAATTTAGCATGGCCAATCCCCCTAACCTGCACATCTTTGGACACTAAGGGGCAATTTAGCATGGCCAATCCTCCGAACCTGCACATCTTTGGATACTAAGAGGCAATTTAGCATGGCCAATCCTCCGAACCTGCACATCTTTGGATACTAAGAGGCAATTTAGCATGGCCAATCCACCCAACCTGCACATCTTTGGACTGTGGGAGGAAACTGGAGCACCCGGAGGAAAGCCACACAGACATGGGGAGAATGTGCAGACTCCGCACAGACAGTGACTGAAGCCCGGAATCGCACCCGAGTCCCTGGCGCTGTGAGGCAGCAGTGCTTACCACTGTGCCGCCCAGTCGAGGCAGTTGAGTTTTGTTCTGGTTATCAAGTCCGTTACCTTCAACCGTCATGTCCAAGTATTAGGGGTGGCACAGTGGTTAGCCTCACAGAGCCAGGGACCTGCATTCATTTCCAGCCTCGGGTCACTGTCTGTGTGGAGTCTGCACATTCTCCCCGTGTCCGCGTGGGTTTCCTCCGGGTGCTCCAGTTTCCTCCCACACTCCAAAGACGTGTGGGTTAGGTTGATTGGCCATGCTAAATTTGCCCCTTGGTGTCAGGGAGACAAGCAGGATAAATGCATGGGGATAGGGCCTGAGTGGGATTGTTGTTTGTGTAAGCTCGATGGGCTGAATGGCCTCCTGTGCAGTAAGAATTTTATGATTCTACTTTTGTTTTTATTTTCCTTTCCTGCTCACGGTCACCCTTTGCCTTCTCTCCTGAAGACTGTAACTCACATAAACACCAGCAGCCTTTGGGCATCTCACCCGAGTGCCAAGTCTTTCAGTGTGAGAATTGCAGGGCACCGTGTCTAAACCAACACATCCACACAATGTCCAACGGTGCACAACTATCAGGAGAAGTGAACCCTGGCTGATTTATTTTCCCTTGCAGAATCTTCCTGATGGAAGTTTCTAACTATTCTTACTGATACATGGCATATTCCAACTGATGGATTCCCAGTTATCACTTTGCCAAGCCATCATTTAACATGAAACACCCAGGAAGTTGCCTCGTTAGCACATAGGGTTAATGTTCAATATAGCTCATATGGTTACAAGTTAGAATGAAGAACTTAAGAGTGAGACAAGCAGTGTAGTTGTTTTTATCCATGGGATGTGGGCCTCATTGGCTCGGCCAGCACTTATTGCCCATCCCTAACTGTCCCTTGAGGAGGTGGTGGTGCGCCCCCTCCTCGAACAGCTGCAGTCCATGTGGTGTAGGTACACCCACAGTGCTGTTAGGGAGGGAGTTCCAGGATTTTGACCCAGCCGCAGTGAAGGAACGGCCGATTATATTTCCAAGTCAGGATGGTGAATGGCTTGGAGGGTAGTTGCAAGAGTCTACTGGTGTTTCCATGTGTCTCCTGCCCTTGTCCTTCTAGATGATAGAGGTTGCTGGCTTAGAAGATGCTATCGAAGGAGCCTTGGTGAATTGCTGTGGTCCATCTTGTAAATGGTACACACTGATGCCAATGTGTGTCAGCGGTGGAAGGAGTTAGTTTTCAAGGTAGTGGATAGGGTGCCAATTAAACGGGCTGCCTTGTCCTGGATGGTGTTGAGTTCCTGGAGTGTTGTTGGAACTGCACTCACTAGGGAATTGGAGAGCATCCATCACAGTCCTGACTTGTGCCTTGTAGAGGGTGGACAGGCTTTGGGGAGAACCAGAGGGCACAACCTCAGGCTAAAGGGACGATCCTTTTTAAAACAGAGATGAGGAATTTCTTCAGCCAGAGGGTTTGGTGAATCTGTGGAACTCTTTGCAGCAGAAGGCTGTGGAGGCTGGGTCATTGAGTGTCTTTAAGACAGAGATAGATCGGTTCTTGATTAATAAGGGGATCAGGGGTTATGGGGAAAAGGCAGGAGAATGGGGATGAGAAAAATATCAGCCATGATTGAATGGCGGAGCAGACTCGATGGGCCGAGTGGCCTAATTCTGCTCCCTATGGTTTTATGGAGTCAGGAGGTGAGTTACTCTCCACAGAATGCACAGCATTTAAGTTAGAAACATAGAAAAAACTACAGCACAAACAGGCCCTTCGGCCCCACAAGTTGTGCTGAACACATCCCTACCTTCACAGTCCAAAGATGTGCGGGTTAGGTTGATTGGCCAGGTTAAAGAATTGCCCCTTAGAGTCCTGAGATGCGTGGATTAGTGGGTAAATATGTGGGGGTAGGGCTTGGGTGGGATTGTGGTCGGTGCAGACTCGATGGGCCGAATGGCCTCCTTCTGCACTGTAGGGTTTCTATGATTTCTATGATTTCTAGACCTACCTATAACCCTCCATCCTATTAAGCTCCATGTTCTCATCCAGGAGTCTCTTAAAAGACCCTATTGAGTTCGCCTCCACCACCACTGACGGCAGTCGATTCCACTCGCCCACCACCCTCTGTGTGAAAAACTTACACCTAACATCTCCCCTGTACCTACCCCCCAGCACCTTAAACCTGTGTCCTCTCGTAGCAGACATTTCCACCCTGGGAAAAAGCCTCTGAGAGTCCACCCGATCTATGCCCCTCAACATCTTATATACCTCTATTAGGTCACCTCTCGTCCTTCGTCTCTCCAAGGAGAAAAGACCGAGCTCCCTCAGCCTATCCTCATAAGGCATGCCACTCGATCCAGGCAACATCCTTGTAAATCTCCTCTGCACCCTTTCAATCTTTTCCACATCCTTCCTGTAATGAGGCGACCAGAACTGAGCACAGTACTCCAAGTGGGGTCTGACGAGGATCTTGTATAGCTCTATAGTTGTTCTTGTCTGGCTGAGTTTCTGGTCAGTGGTGACCTCCTCCCAGGTTATTGATGGTGGGGAGTGTGATGATGGTAATGCTGTTAAATACCATGAGGAGGCGATAAGACTGTTTAGCTTTCAGAACCAATCGATGGGAACTAACATATTTGGGAAAGGTCATTGAAGGAGAGAGTTCAAATGGATTCAAGAATAAATAAGTAGGTATCTGGAGAGTAAGGACTGAGGGGGTCTGCTGTGAAGAATATATTTGAGCCTAATCTCAATATTGCATGAAATTTACTTCAAAACAGACCATTCAACTCAACTGGTCTCCGCCACTTCATCTAACCCCAACATATCCTCCTACTCCTTTTCCCTCATCCAACTTGCCCTTAAATGTATCTATGTGATTCTCCTCAAAGTGGAAGCCAGTTCCACGTCCTCCCCACACTCTGGATAAAGAAAACTTCCTCTGCATCCATTAATAAGGCGATGTGATGGCCTAGTGGTATTATCGCTAGACTATTAATCCAGAAACTCAGCTAATGTTCTGGGGGACCCGGGTTCGAATCCCGCCACGGCAGCTGGTGAAATTTGAATTCAATAAAAAATATCTGGAATTAAGAATCTACTGATGACCATGGAACCATTGTTGGAAAGACCCATCTGGTTCCTTTAGGGATGGAAATCTGCCGTCCTTACCCTGGTCTGGCCTACATGTGACTCCAGAGCCACAGCAATGTGGTTGATTCTCAACTGCCCTCGGGCAACTAGGGATGGGCAATAAATGCTGGCCCAGCCAGCGACGCCCATGTCCCACGAATGAATTCAAAAATTAATGGTCCAAAGATGTGCAGGTTAGGTTGATTGGCCATGCTAAATTGCCCCTTAGTGTCAGGGGGATTAGGGGGGTAAATATGTGGGGTTGGGGGGGACGAGACCTGGGTGGGATTGTTGTCGGTGCAGGCTTGATGGGCCAAATGGCCTCCTTTTGCACTGCAGATTCTATGAATGTTTACTTTGCCGCTCTGACTTGTTTGTGTCGGATTTAATTTCCTTAAACCAGGTCTTCAGGCAAATGCTGAGACACACTTGCTGGCGATTTACTGCCAGGATCCCACCTCCCTGGCTGCGGTGAGCGCAGTTTCGAAAGCAAAGAAGAAGAAAAAGGACGATGTCACTGGTAAACACTTGAGCGCTGCTAGAATTTTGCCTTTTGCGGGAACTTTACAGAGGCTGGGCTGAGAGCTGCCCGCGCTGAGGGGGAAACAGATCCGTTTTCAGGTTGTACTACGCGCAATAGAGGAGAAACCTTCTCTGCTTTCCCCAACAAATATACCTGAGCCCAGGAGAGTCTGCATCCTGCTGCTGTTGCATGTTGCACATGTGGCTTATTTTCCAGCCATCCTGAGAGTGAGATTCCAGTTGTCCCACCATTGCTGCCTTTAGGTGACACACCTTAAGCTCTGAAATTCCATCTCTAAAGTTATCTGCCTCTCTCTCTGTCTCTCTCCTTGAAGGCAGTCCTTGAAAACTGTCCCTGACCAATTTTGCTCACCTGTCCTAATATCTCCTTATGTGGCTGGGTGTCAAGATTTGTTTGATAACGCCCCAGTTGAACATCTACAATCCTATATTGCAGAGAGAGGCCGTTTGGCCCATTGAGTCTGCACTGACCACAATCCCACCCAGGCCCTATCCCCATGAATTTATCCTAGCTAGTCCCCCCCTAACACTAAGGAGCAATTTAGCACGGCCAATCCACCTAACCTGCACATCTTTGGATTGTGGGAGGAAACCGGAGCACCCAGAGGAAACCCACGCAGACACGGGGAGAATGTGCAGACTCCGCACAGACAGTGACCCAAGGAATCGAACCCGGGTCCCTGGTGCTGTGAGGCAGCAGTGCTAACCCCCTGTGCCATCGTGCCGTCCTAGCGGTGTTTTGGAAGTATATCCCCATGCATTGATTGTCACTGGGTCAATCCTGGATCTCCCTATCTGACGTCTCACAGGCGGCTCAATTTCTCAATGGCAATTAGGGGCGAGCAGTAAATGTTGGTCTTGCTAGCCGCCTTCCCATCCCACGATAAAAAGCAACAACTTGTATCATGTTAAATAAGGGCCAGTTTCACACTTGCAAACTCACCAATTCAGTCCATCACCCTGATTAACTACTGAGAAGTTCACAAAGGCAGAATCTTCGTCTTCCTCCAAGGGGGCGTGTTTTTTTTTGGATGTGCAGAGAGCCAAGACTCACATTTAGCAAGTGAGAACGGTTATGCCCACAATTCCTCCTTGGCAGGGTGGCACAGTGGGTTAGCACTGCTGCCTCACAGTGCCAGGGACCCGGGTCCGATTCCTGTCACGGGTCACTGTCTGTGCGGAGTCTGCACGTTCTCCCCGTGTCTGCGTGGGTTTCCTCCCACAATCCGAAAGACGTGCTGTTTAGGTGCTGAATTCTCCCTCAGTGTAACCCAAACAGGCGCCGGAGTGTGGCGACTCAGGGATTTTCACAGTAACTTCATTGCAGTGTTAATGTAAGCCTTACTTGTGACACTAATAAATAAACTTTAAAAACTTTAACTTAAAAACTTTAACTTTATGTACTTGTGGCAATTTTCCACTGCCTTAATATTTGGGTACTTATTGTATGATTTGCCTTCCTGAAGCTTCACCTCATTGCACTTCTATTAGTCTGTAGACAGTCCCCTGGCTGTGTGAGAGTGCCTCTTGCCCCTAGGGAAGGGAAGGCACCTTCACAATAAAGACAGCCAGAGAAATGAATGAACATTGTCTGTTGGTATAGCAGCTCATGTGGACTGATGCCTATGTAGTGACTGTTGTCTCTCTCTCTCTCTTTCAGTGAGTCAACCCATCGATGAATCCCAAGTGACCCTATCATTTCAGGACTGGCTTGCTAGTGTCACAGAGCGCATCAACCAGACCATGCATTACCAATTTGATGGTGAATGATATGTGATTTTGCGAAGCTTTTGGCTTTGCTAAAGGGGCAGTGGCTCAGTAATTTTGCATAGAATGGTCCCTTACTGGGGAGGCGATGGCCTAGTGGTATTATCGCTAGACTATTAATCCAGAAACTCAGCTAATGTTCTGGGGACCCGGGTTCGAATCCCGCCACGGCAGATAGTGGAATTTGAATTCAATAAAAAATATCTGGAATTAAGAATCTACGGTGGAGCGTAGGAGGCTGAGGGTTGATCTTATAGAGGTCTATAAAATAATGAGGGGCATAGATCAGCGAGATAGTTAATGTCTTTTCCCAAAGGTAGGGGAGTCTAAAACTAGAGGGTTTAAGGTGAGAGATACAAAAATGTCCAGAGGGGCAATTTTTTCTCACACAGGGTGGTGAGTGTCTGGAACAAGCTGCCAGAGGTAGTCGTAGAGGCGGGTACAATTTTGTCTTTTAAAAAGCATTTGGACAGTTACATGGGTCGGATGGGTATAGAGGGATATGGGCCAAACGCGGGCAATTGGGACTAGCTTTGGAGCTTTAAAAAAAAAAGGGCGGCATGGACAAGTTGGGCCGAAGGGCCTGTTTCCATGCTGTAAACCTCTATGACCTCTACTGATGACCATGAAACCATTGTCGATTGTCGGAAAAACCCATCTGGTTCACTAATATCCTTTAGGGAAGGAAATCTGCCGTCCTTACCCGGTCTGGCCTACATGTGACTCCAGAGCCACAGCAATGTGGTTGACTCTGCTGCCTTCCAGGGGAAACTAGAGATGGGCAATAAATGCTGGCCCAGCCAGCGACGCCCACGTCCCACGAATGAATAAAAAAAAATTGTTGGTGTTGATACTGCCAGTAAAATAATTTATAATTTTTATATTTTTTGATGGCTTGAGTGGGTTTGCAACAGGCTAATTCGATATCTTGTCTTTTGAGGGGAAACTGGCCAACTCCTGTGGAGTACTTGACCACCACCTACGTTGAAAGGCAGCGGAAATAGTCACTGCAGAAAAGCACGCAAGAACTTAGGAGCAGGAGTAGGCCATTCGGCCCCTCGATCCTGCTCCGCCATTTGATAAGACTATGGCTGATCTGATTATGGTCTCATCTCCACTTTCCCATCTGCCTCCCTCACTTGTCGATCAAAAATCCATTTACCTCCGCCTCGAATGAACCATCCTCGACTGCTCCCTGGGGAAGAGAATTCCAAAACTAATGTCCCTCTGAGAGAAACAACTTCTCTGTCTTAAATGGGGAATCCTTGTTTTTAAACTGTGTGCCCTAGTTCTAGACTATTCCATAAGGGGAGGGACATGGTGTGAAACAGATGGTTTTGTTTTATCCAGTAGTTTCATCCTTGTATCCTTACTGCAATCGGGAGATTCAGGCAGGAAGATCTCAGACTTGTTTCCCATAATACATACCCTCCTTAAGATGAGCATTTGGAGCCCATTCCAAGTGGCACGGCGGCACAGTGGTTAGCACTGCTGCCTCACAGCGCCAGGGACCCGGGTTCGATTCCCGACTTGGGCCATTGTCCAAGCGGAGTTTGCATGTTCTCCCCCGTATCTGCGTGGGTTTCCTCCGGGTGCTCCGGTTTCCTCCCAGAGTCCAAAGATGTGCTGGTTAAATTGATTGGCCATGCTAAATTGACCCTTAGTGTCCCGGGATGGTTAGGTTAGAGGGATTAACGAGGTAAATATGTGGGGTGACGGGGCTAGGGCCTGGCTGGGATTGTTGTCGGTGTTGACCTGATGGGCCAAATGGCCTCCTTCTGCACTGTAAGTATTCCTGTGGTTTCTATAAATAAAGGAGGTAAAGGTATTTGTTAACAAATATGCAGTTTGGGGAGCTGCATCTTGAGGAGATGCATTATCTCAATAGAGGCTTCCATACAGTAAATAGAGTCATCGAGGTTTACAGCATGGAAAAAGGCCCTTCAGCCCAACTTGTCCATGCCGCCCTCCTTTGTAACCACTAAGCTAGTCCCAATTGCCCACATTTGGCCCATATCCCTCTATACCCATCGTACCCATGTAATTGTCTAAACGCTTTTTAAAAGACAAAATTGTACCCGCCTCTACTACTACCTCTGGCAGCTGGTTGCAGACACTCACCACCCTCTGTGTGAAAAAATTGCCCCTCTGGACACTTTTGTATCTCTCCCCTCTCACCTTAAACCTCTGCCCTCTAGTTTTAGACTCCCCTACCTTTGGGAAAAGATGTTGACTATCTCGCTGATCTGTGCCCCTCATTATTTTATAGACCTCTCCAAGATGACCAAAGGTGATCCAACAAAGGTAAAATCGCCATAGTCCACAGGCAGTGAGTGACTGGCGGTGATTTAACCTGAAGATCACCACACCTCAGCCAGTATGGGAACTGAACCCTCGCTGTCAGCGGCGCCGCCCCACATCACTAACCAGCCGTCCAGCCAGCTGAGCTAAACCGAACCGGCATCTACATAGTAACTCTAACATAGTAAAATAGCCAAGGCTCTTCACAGGAGAGAGTTAGTTATACAAAAGCACGTGTGTGTATATAAGAGTCTCAATAAGTAGCTCCAGATAGGGTTACCAACTCTTGTTGGACGTATTCCTTGAGGTTTCGACCTCCAGCTGCTCGATCCAGATGAAGCAGCCTTTATTCTTTCCTCCCCAAGTCCGGTACTTACCGAGAAATGAAAAGCGTTGAAAGAAAATTATCTTTTTTTGTTTTTTTTTATTTTTTTGCCTACACTTCTCGCAGCAGCATCTAGGGGGTCCTTAATTCCAGGACGTTCCAGGATGGCCCCTGGAGGGTTGGCAGCTTTAGCTCCATCTGGCCCCGCAGTCATCAGCAGCACTCTTCGAACACGGACGCCAATCTGGAATATTGGCGTTCACTGCCAGCCGTTCTATCTCTAAAGCTGTGCCTGTGATGTCCCCGTGGTTTAAAGTTAATGAAGTAATTATACCCCAGCTGGAGAATCTGATTGCAGCGACATGTCACCGTTCTGTCTTACTGCAGTGTTTTTCCGTCACTCACTGATCTATATTGGTAAATGACAGGCTTGGTTTTAGTGTTCTCCTCCTTCCTCTCTCCCCCCCCCCCCCCCACCCCCTCCGCCTCCTGCTGCACCACCCCATACAATTCTAAGAAATCTGTCTTCCTCCAATTTTGGCCTCTTGTATCATAATGCAGGAGGCTATTCGTCCCATCAAGTCCCTGCCAGCTCTCCGTAGAGCAATGCAGTCAGTTCCATTCCCGACGCTCTATCCCCATGACTGTACAAGCTTATCTCCTTCAGGCCCTTTTGATTGTCGCCACTTCCACCACCTTCATAGGCGGCGAGATCCAATTCCATCCCCCTTTTATTTTTGCATCTCCACCACCATTCGAGGCTGTGCCTTCCATCAGCCCTGAGCTCTGGAAATCACTTCCCAAATCTTATCTCCCACTCTCTCTCCTTTTTAGGATACATCTTCAAATCTATCTCTTTTGAGATTTGGGCGGCACGGTGGTTAGCACTGCTGCCTCACCGCTCCAGGGAGCTGGGTTCGATTCCCGACTTAGGCCACTGTCTGTGTGGAGTTCGCACGTTCTCCCCGTGGGTTTCCTCCGGGTGCTCCGGTTTCCTCCCACACTTCAAAGATGTGCTGGTTAGGTGGATTGGACATGCTAAATTAGTGTCCAGGGACGTGATGGGTTAGAGGGATTAGCAGGGGCAACTAAGCGAGGATGGGGCCTGGGTGGAATTGTTGACGGTGCAGATTCGATGGGCCAAATGGCCTCCTTCTGCACTGTGGGGTTTCTATGAGTCACCCGTACCAATGTCTCCCTTTTTTGACAAATATGCAGTTTGGGGTGTCGTCGCTTGAGGAGATGCGTTATCTCAACAGAGGATCAGTACAGTAAAGATAAGGGCGCCATAGTCCCAGATGATCACGGGCAGTAACTCCACTCCTGTGAAGCATCTTGGACCATTTTGCCGCTTCAACGGCACTATATAAACGCAATTTGTTGCTGAAAGCACTTGTATAAATGCAGGTTGCTGCAGGCAGTGGTAAAATGCAAGTTGTCATTCACGCAGGGAAGCCCGAGCCACTGGTGTTCCACGTGCCTCAGACCTTCTTTGATGCCCTCCAGCAGAGGATTTCGATGGGAAGCAGAAAGAAACGTCTCCCCAACTCCACCACAGGTAACACATCTTTCTATGGGTATCACTCCTGGGGCTAAAGGGGGAAGGTGGAATCAGGATATTTGATTTGATTTATTATTGTCACCTGTATTGGGATACAGTGAAAAGTATTGTTTCTTGCGCGCTATACAGACAAAGCATACCGTTCATAGAGTAGAAGTTTTTTTACACCAGGGGTGGTGGGTGTCTGGAACTCGCTGCCGGGGGAAGCAATGGAAGCAGATACGATGGTGACTTTTAAGGGGTGTCTTGACAAATATATGAATAGGATGGGAGTAGAGGGATCTGGTCCCCGGAAGGGTAGGGGGTTTTAGTTCGGCCAGCATGGTCGGTGCAGGCTTGGAGGGCCAAAGGCCCTCTTCCTGTGCTGTAATTTTCTTTGTTCTTCGAAATATAGAAACCCTACAGTGCAGAAGGAGGTCATTCAGCCCATCGGGTCTGCACAGACAACAATCCCACACCAGGCCCTATCCCCGCAACCCCACACATTTACCCCACTATTCCCTATAACCGATACATCCCAGGTCACAAAGGGGCAATTTGGCATGGCCAATGCACCTAACCCGCACATCTTTGGACTGTGGGAGGAAACCGGAGCACCCGGAGGAAACCCACGCAGACACGGAGAGAATGTGCAAACTCCATACAGACAGTGACCCGAGGCCAGAATTGAACCCAGGTCCCTGGCGCTGTGAGGTTGCAGTGCTAACCTCTGTGCCACCATGCCATCCAAGGAGAGGGTGCAGATTATAGTGTTACAGTCATAGTTAGGGTATAGAGAAAGATCAGTTTAATATAAGATAGGACCATTGAAAAGTCTGATGGCAGCAGGGAAGAAGCTGTCTTGAGTCGGTTGGTACATGACTTCAGACTTTTGTATCCTTTTCCCAATGGAAAAAGGTGGAAGAGAGAATGTCCGGGGTCTGTGGGGTCCTTAATTATGCTGGCTGCTTTGCCGAGGCAGCGGGAAGTGTAGACAGAGTCAATGAATGGGAGGCTGGTTTGCGTGATGGATTGGGCTACGTTCACAACCCTTCATAGTTTCTTGCGGTCTTGGGCAGAGCAGGAGCCACACCAAGCTGAGATACATCTGGAAAGGATGTTTTCTATGGTGCATCTGTAAAAATTGGTGAGAATCGTAGCAAGCATGCCGGATTTCCGTAGCCTCCTGAGAAAGTAGAGGCATTGGTGGGCTTTCTTAACCATAACGTTGGTGTGGAGGAACCAGGACAGGTTATTGGTGACCAGGTCACCTAGAAACTTGAAGCCCTTGGCCATTTCCATGTTGATTTTGATGATCAGCCATGATCAAAATGAATGGCAGAGCAGGCTCGAAGGGCCGAATGGCCTCCTCCTGCTTCTAGTTTCTATGTTTCTAAATCTTTCTTACCTGCATTACCCCAAGTCAAGGTGAAAGTGTGTGGCAAGCAAGTGCGTACCCCTGGTCCGCTCAAGAGGACTTGGTACTGCCCTGCGTCGCACGGCATGCTTTCGCTTCTGGTAAATTGTGTTCTGATTCAGTTCAGTGAAGTGGAATGAAGGTTGCCTTTGTCTGCTGCCAACCTCCCCAGGGCCAGTGCGTTTGGAATAGGGCCATAGGAGCAGGAGTAGGCCATTCAGCCCATCAAGCGTGCTCCCCCATTTAACGTGATCATGGCTGATCCATTCACTTCAATTCCTTAGCAAGCCTACTGCAAGAGGCCATTAATATATGATGGTCAGCAAGAGGGATTTACACAAATTTGGACCTCCAGATCACAAAGTACTGATCCAACAACCCCTTCAGGGCCTTTTATACTATTTGCCTCAGCCGCTCCTTGTGGTAATGAGTTCCACTTTCTACCCACTCTCTGGATAAAGATGTTTAACTTGAATTCCTTCGTACTGAAGTAGGGAGACACAGTGGGTTAGAACTGCAGCCTCACAGCGCCAAGGATCCAGGTTCGATTCCCAGCTTGGGTCACTGTCTGTGCGGAGTCTGCACTTTCTCCCCGTGTCTGCATGGGTTTCCTCCGGGCGCTCCGGTTTCCTCCCGCAGTCCGAAAGACGTGCTGGTTAGGTGCTAAATTCTTCCTCCATGTAACCCGAACAGGCGCCGGAGTGTGGCGACTAGGGGATTTTCACAGTAACTTCATTGCGGTGTTGATGTAAGCCTACTCGTGACACTAGTAAATAAAACTTTATAAAAAAACCTCCTGAGATCAAGTGGCTGTGCTGAATTCTGTCGGCTGTTGATGGGCTGAATGGCCTACTCCTGCTCCTATGGCCCTATTCCAAATGCACTGGCCCTGGGGAGGTTGGCAGCAGACAAAGGCAACCTTCATTCCACTTCACTGAACTGAATCAGAACACAATTTACCAGAAGCAAAAGCATGCCGTGCGACGCAGGGCAGTACCAAATCCTTTGGAACCGAACAGGGTCACGCACTTGCTTTTCAAATCTCTCCTGCCTTGGGAGAGAGGCAGAGCAACAACTGTTATTCTTTCCTGTTGTGCTTTTGCCCGGTGCTGACTGATGTTTGATGTGTGTGTTGTGTCTTATAGGTTTTGTTCGGAAGGATGCTGTGCCTCTGGGAACATTCTCCAAGTACACTTGGCACATCACAAACATTCTGCAGGTCAAGCAGATATTTGATACCCCGGAGGTAGGTGCTCCGCAATAAGGCTACATAACAGTAGGTCCCATTGAGCTAAGCCCAGGCCTTAAAGTTTATTTATTAGTGTCACAAGTAGGCTTACATTGACGCTGCAATGAAGTTACTGTGAAAATCCCCGAGCCGCCACACTCAGGTGCCTGGTGGCACAGTGGTTAGCACTGCTGCCTCTCACCCCAGGGACACGGGTTCGATTCCCGGCTTGGGTCACTGTCTATGTGGAGTTTTCACATTCTCCTCGTCTGCATGGGTTTCCTCCGGGTGCTCCGGTTTCCTCCCACAGTCCAAAGACGTGCTGGTTAGGGTGCATTGACCCGAACAGGTGCCGGAGTGTGGCAACTAGGGGAATTTCACAGTAACTTCGTTGCAGTGTTAATGTCAGCCTTAGTTGTGACTAATAAATACTGTTCGGGTACACAGAGGGGCAATTTAGCATGGCCAATGCACCTAACCAGCACGTCTTTTGGACTGTGGGTGGAAACTGGAGCACCCGGAGGAAACCCACGCAGACATAGGGAGAACGTGCAAACTCCGCACAGACAGTGACCCAAGCCGGGAATCGAACCTGGGTCCCTGGTGCTGTGAGGCAGCAGTGCTAACCCCTGTGCTGCCCCTTCAATCCAAAGCAATGGAAATGAGGGAGACGCCTGGCGTGGTTCAATGACTGACCACTCATAGAATCATACAACGTGCCTGTACAGAATCTATATAAGCAAAGCTTTTTCCCCCCGCAATGCTACAAATCTTCCTTTGTCAAGTGTGTGTCCAGTTCACTTTCCACAAGTCACCATTGTCTCAGCCAGTGTGTTTCAGATTACAACGACTCGCTGTGTGTGTAGAAATAGTTCTCCTCTCCCCTCTGGGACTTTCCACATATTATTTCAAGCCTGTGTCCTCTGGCCCACTCCCGTTAGCAGAACCAGTTTCTCCTTATTTACTCCCAGCAAAACAATTTTTCATCTTGCCTTCCACTGTTGGAATCGAGTGTTCCCGGACCGGGTACGAGAAATTGAAAACAGAGTGAAGGTGTCTCAACACTGGTGCTGAATTTTGATTTGATTTAATTTATTATTGTCACATGTATTGGCATACAGTGAAAAGTATTGTTACTTGCGCGCTATACAGACAAAGCATACCGTTCATAGAGAAGGAAAGGAGAGGGTGCAGAATGTAGTGTTACAGTCATAGCTAGAACATAGAACATAGAACAGTACAGCACAGAACAGGCCCTTCGGCCCACGATGTTGTGCCGAGCTTTATCTGAAACCAAGATCAAGTTATCCCACTCCCTATCATCCTGGTGTGCTCCGTGTGCCTATCCAATAACCGCTTAAATGTTCCTAAAGTGTCTGACTCCACTATCACTGCAGGCAGTCCATTCCACACCCCAACCACTCTCTGCGTAAAGAACCTACCTCTGATATCCTTCCTATATCTCCCACCACGAACCCTATAGTTATGCCCCCTTGTAACAGCTCCATCCACCCGAGGAAATAGTCTTTGAACGTTCACTCTATCTATCCCCTTCATCATTTTATAAACCTCTATTAAGTCTCCCCTCAGCCTCCTCCGCTCCAGAGAGAACAGCCCTAGCTCCCTGAACCTTTCCTCATAAGACCTACCCTCCAAACTAGGCAGCATCCTGGTAAATCTCCTCTGCACTCTTTCCAGCGCTTCCACATCCTTCTTATAGTGAGGTGACCAGAACTGCACACAATATTCCAAATGTGGTCTCACCAAGGTCCTGTACAGTTGCAGCATAACCCCACGGCTCTTAAACTCCAACCCCCTGTTAATAAAAGCTAACACACTATAGGCCTTCTTCACAGCTCTATCCACTTGAGTGGCAACCTTTAGAGATATGTGGATATGGACCCCAAGATCTCTCTGTTCCTCCACAGTCTTCAGAACCCTACCTTTGACCCTGTAATCCACATTTAACTTAGTCCTACCAAAATGAATCACCTCACATTTATCAGGGTTAAACTCCATTTGCCATTTTTCAGCCCAGCTTTGCATCCTATCCATGTCTCTTTGCAGCCTACAACAGCCCTCCACCTCATCCACTACTCCACCAATCTTGGTGTCATCAGCAAATTTACTGATCCACCCTTCAGCCCCCTCCTCTAAGTCATTAATAAAAATCACAAAGAGCAGAGGACCAAGCACTGATCCCTGCGGCACTCCGCTAGCAACCTGCCTCCAATCCGAAAATTTTCCATCCACCACCACCCTCTGTCTTCGATCAGACAGCCAGTTACCTATCCAATCGACCAACTTTCCCTCTATCCCACACCTCCTCACTTTCATCATAAGCCGACCATGGGGGACCTTATCAAACGCCTTATTAAAATCCATGTATATGACATCAACTGCCCTACCTTCATCAACGCACTTAGTTACCTCCTCAAAAAATTCTATCAAATTTGTGAGGCACGACTTGCCCTTCACGAATCCGTGCTGACTATCCCGGATTAATCCGCATCTTTCTAAATGGTCGTAAATCCCATCTCTAAAGACCTTTTCCATCAATTTACCAACCACCGAAGTAAGACTAACCGGTCTACAATTACCAGGGTCATTTCTATTCCCTTTCTTAAACAGAGGAACAACATTCGCCATTCTCCAGTCCTCTGGCACCATCCCCGTGGACAGTGAGGACCCAAAGATCAAAGCCAAAGGCTCTGCAATCTCATCCCTTGCCTCCCAAAGAATCCTAGGATACATTTCATCAGGCCCAGGGGACTTATCGACCTTCAGTTTATTCAAAACTGCCAGGACATCCTCCCTCCGAACATCTATTTCCTCCAGCCTATTAGCCTGTAACACCTTCTCTTCCTCAAAAACATGGCCCCTCTCCTTGGTGAACACTGAAGAAAAGTATTCATTCATCACCTCGCCTATCTCTACTGACTCCATACACAAGTTCCCACTACTGTCCTTGACCGGCCCTAACCTCACCCTGGTCATTCTTTTATTCCTCACATAAGAGTAAAAAGCCTTGGGGCTTTCCTTGATCCGACCTGCCAAGGACTTCTCGTGTCCCCTCCTAGCTCTCCTAAGCCCCTTTTTCAGCTCATTCCTTGCTAACTTGTAACCCTCAATCGAGCCATCTGAACCTTGTTTCCTCATCCCTACATAAGCTTCCCTCTTCCTTTTCACAAGACATTCCACCTCTTTCGTGAACCATAGTTCCCTCACTCGGCCATTTCCTCCCTGCCTGACAGGGACATACCTATCAAGGACACCCAGTATTTGTTCCTTGAAAAAGTTCCACTTTTCATTAGTTCCTTTCTCTGACAGTTTCTGTTCCCAACCTATGCCCCCTAATTCTTGCCTAATCGCATCATAATTACCTCTCCCCCAATTGTAAACCTTGCCCTGCCGTACGGCCCTATCCCTCTCCATTGCAATAACAAAAGACACTGAATTGTGGTCACTATCTCCAAAGTGCTCTCCCACAACCAAATCTAACACTTGGCCCGGTTCATTTCCCAGTACCAAATCCAATGTGGCCTCACCT
This sequence comes from Mustelus asterias, assembly GCF_964213995.1. NCBI lineage: Eukaryota > Metazoa > Chordata > Chondrichthyes > Carcharhiniformes > Triakidae > Mustelus > Mustelus asterias. Next base: position 56,608,320 of record NC_135822.1, read on the forward strand.
CTTGTCGGCCTATCCACATATTGTGTCAGGAAACCCTCCTGCACACACTGCACAAAAACTGCCCCATCCGAACTATTTGACCTACAAAGGTTCCAATCAATATTTGGAAAGTTAAAATCCCCCATGACAACTACCCTGTGACCCCCACACATATCCATAATCTGCTTAGCAATTTCTTCCTCCACATCTCTATTACTATTTGGGGGCCTATAGTAAACTCCTAACAACGTGACCGCTCCTTTCCTATTTCTAACCTCAGCCCATATTACCTCAGTGTGCAGATCCCCCTCGAAGTGTCTTTCCGCAGCCGTTAAACTATCCTTGATTAACAATGCCGCCACTCCACCTCTTTTACCAGCTTCCCTACATTTAGTGAAACATCTATACCCCGGAATGTCCAACAACCATTCCTGTCCTTGTTCTACCCACGTCTCCGTAATGGCCACAACATCGTAGTCCCAAGTACCAATCCATGCCCCAAGTTCATCTACCTTGTTCCGGATGCTCCTTGCATTGAAGTAGACACACTTCAACCCACCTTCCTGTCTACCGGTACCCACCCTTGACCCTGATACCTTCCCCAATACCTCACCACCCTCACTGACTTCTGGACTAAAACTCCTTTTCCCACTCCCCAGACAAATTAGTTTAAACCCCCCTGAAGAGCCGTAACAAATTTCCCTCCAAGGATATTGGTGCCCCTCTGGTTCAGGTGCACCCCGTCCTGTTTGTACAGGTCCCACCTTCCCCAGAATGTGTTCCAATTATCCACGTATCTGAAACCCTCCCTCCTACACCATCCCTGCAACCACATGTTTAACTGCACTCTCTCCCTGTTCCTCAACTCGCTATCACGTGGCACCGGCAACGTACCAGAGATGACCACATGTTTTGTCTTGGCTCTCAGCTTCCAGCCCAGCTCCAGAAATTCCTGCTTTAAATCCCCGTCCCTTCTCTTACCTATGTCATTGGTAGCAATGTGTACCACGACTTGTGACTGTTTCCCCTCCCCCTTCAGAATCCGGAAAATACGGTCTGAGACGTCACGGACCTTGGCATCCGGTAGACAACATACCATCCGTGAGTCTCTTTTGCTGCCACAGAACCTCCTATCTATCCCTCTAACTAACGAGTCCCCAATAACTATTGCCCTCCCGCTCTGCCCCTTACCCTCCCGAGCCACAGAGACGGACACAGTGCTGGAGATCCTCTCACTGCGGCTCACCACTGGTATGTCATCCCCCTCAACCGTATCCAAAGCGGAATACTTGTTGCTAAGGGGAACGACCACCGGGGATCCCTGCACGGACTGCTTCCTCCCAGCCCCTCTCACCGTCACCCATCTGTTTTCATTCCTCGGAGTAACTGTATTCCTAAAGCTTCTGTCTATGGCCACCTCTGCGTCCCTAATGATCCTAAGTTCATCCAACTCCAGCTCCAGTTCCCTAACACGGTTTTGGAGGAGCTGCAGATGGGTGCACTTCCCACAGATGTAATCAGCAGGGACACTGTCGTCGTCCCTCACCTCAGACATAGTGCAAGAGGAACATAGCACTGCCTGCACACTCATCCCCTCTAGATACCTTGCCAGTACCAGGTAGAAACAGCAAAAATGAATTAAACTCACCCCTGCTCGCCCTTTCTGCCTGAGCCCTGTGAGCCAAAGCCTTATAGCTCACACTCTGCTTCCCACTCACTCCCCTGCCCGCTCCCGACGCTGCCCGCTGTATACTGCAGCCTACCTTTTATACTTCGCGTGCTTAAAAAACCCTTCCCAGACTCCTTAGCAGCCCACTTCCAGTTTTCACTTTAAACTTAAAATACTACTGCAAAAGTAAAGGCCAAAAAAAAACACACACTAGCTGACTAATTAAATAAATAAACAATTCAATCAATCTCTCACCAGTACTGCTGCCTCCAATCACTCCCTCTCAGCTTGCTCCAGTGGAACAATGAGGAGTGTTGAGAAAGGGTGTAGAGAAAGACCACCTTAGCGCAAGGTAGGTCCATTCAAAAGTCTGACGGCAGCAGGGAAGAAGCTGTTCTTGAGTCGGTTGCTACGTTTCCTCAGACCTTTGTACCTTTTTCCCAACAGCAGAAGGTGGAAGAGAGAATGTCCAGGGTGCGTGGGGACCTTGATTATGCTGGCTGCTTTTCCGAGGCAACGGGAAGTATAGACAGAGTCAATAGATGGGAGGCTGGTTTGAGTGATGGACTGGGCTTCATTCACGACCCTTTGTAGTTCCTTGCGGTCTTGGGCAGAGCAGGAGCCATGCCAAGCTGTGATACAATCCGAAAGGATGCTTTCTGTGGTGTATCTGTAAAAGTTGGTGGGAGTCGTAGCGGACATGCCGAATTTCCTTAGTCTTCTGAGAAAGTGGAGGCGTTGGTGGGGCTTTCGTAACTAAATTCTGTTTGCTCGTATTGGCAGAAACTGGTCCAGATTGGTGCTTGGTGCCTCATTTCCCAATTCGATATTTTTCAAAGCACAGGAGGAGGTCATTCAGCCCGTTGTATTTGTGCTGGCTGTCTGTGAGGCCAGTCATCTAGTCCCGAGCTCCTCCGCCTTTGCCCCGTAGCCCTGCAATTTGTTTTCTGTCCAGTTGATTATCTAATTTCCTTTTGAAAGCCATGATTGATTCTGACTCCTACACGCTCGCCAGATCCTAACCACGTGCTTGGCCAAAAAAATAAATTTCCCCATGCCCTCATTGCTCCTTTCGCCAGTCATTTCAAATCTGTGTGACCTTCTTAATCCTTCCACCAACGGGAAGAGTTTCTCTCCATCTAGTCCACGTGGACCCCTCACGATTTTGGACGCCTCGGTCAAATCTCTGCTCAACCTTCTCTCCGTGGAGAACAGCCCCAGCTTCTCCCAATCTGCCCACACAACTGAAGTCCCTCCTCCCTGGGACCATTCTCGTGAATCTTGTCTGCATCCTCTCAAAAGTCTTCACACCCTTCCTGAAGTGCAGTCGAATAAGATTCTCTGGATTTGTTACCACCCTTCCAGCCTCATAGAATTTTTGATTTTGGTTTTTGATCTGATTTATTATTGTCACATTCAAAGAACAGTACAGCACGGGAACAGGCCCTTTGGCTCTCCAAGCCTGCGCCGAGCACGTTTCCCTATCTAAACCAACCTCTCATATCCTTCCATTCCCCATTTGTTCATATGTCTGTCAAGATAAGTCTTAAATGTCACTAACATAGCTGCCTCAACCACCTCACTTGGCAGTGCATTCCAGGCCCCCACCACCCTCTGTGTAAAAAACATCCCCCCCGCACATCTCCACTGAACCCTTCCCCCCTTATCCTGAACTTGTGCCCCCTTGTAATTGTCATTTCTGCCCTGGGAAAAAGCTTCCAACTGTTCACCCTATCCATACCCCTCATAATTTTATAAACTTCTATCAGGTCGCCCCTCAGCTTCCGTCTTTCCAGGGAGAACAATCCCAGTATATTCAATCTCTCCTCATAGCTAATACTCTCCATACCAGGCAACATCCTGGTAAACCTTTTCTGCACTCTCTCCAAAGCCTCCACGTACATGTATTGGGATACAGTGAAAAATATTGTTTCTTGCGCGCTATACAGACAAAGCATACCGTTCATGGAAAGGAGAGGGTGCAGGATGTAGTGTTACAGCCATAGCTAGGGTGTAGAGAAAGATCAGTGCGAGGTAGGTCCATTCAAAAGTCTGATGGCAGCAGGGAAGAAGCTTGTTCTTGAATCGGTTGGTAGGTGACCTCAGACTTTTGTACCTTTTTCTCAACGGAAAAAGGTGGAAGAGAGTATGTCCGGGGTGCGTGGAGTCCTTGATTATGCTGGCTGCTTTTCCGAGGCAGCGGGAAGTGTAGACCGAGTCAGTGGATAATCCGGCACTCTCTGTTCCATCATTCAGGTGCCCCTGGAAGTTACCCGCAGTTTCACTGAAAACCACGATGGCACCTACGAGTTATTTAAGTGCCCCAAGGTTCAGGTAGAAAGTATTTCGGAGGCTTACGGGCGCATGGAGAAGCAGCCAACAATTCGACCACTGGAGCTCAAGACTTTCCTGAGAGTTGGTGAGTAACGAGAGCTTTGCTATTTGGGAGTTTTTATAGTCAGAGGAAGCATCCAGGGGATACAATCCACTCTCACTGCTCCATAAACCTTTCCACACAGGTTTGTTGTGTGGTGCTTTGTCACACAGCATGCATTCAACAGTGTCTGCACTGCCTGAACACAATCAAGTTTGTCAAACATGATTTTATTGCCCATTATCTAGACTGCCTATCGCTTATTAACACATTTTTTTTGGGTGCCAATTAATTTTGTCTCTGATCATTGACCCTAAAAGCCCGGCGCCTGTGTTAGGTCGGCTGGCTGGCCTGTAGTTCTGAACCCATTTTCAGCACAGGCGTTGAATATCTAAGACCAGATGATTCATAGAATCCCTACAGGGCAGAAGGAGGCCATTCAGCCCGTCAAGCCTGCACTGACAACAATCCCACCCAAACCCTATCCCCGTAACCCCACATAATTGTACCTCAGGCATGCCCCCCTCCTTCCACAAGCAAATCCCCTTTGTAATCTCATCCAACCCTATTACCCTCTGAGCTATCTGCATTCCTCCAATCTGGCTTCTTGAGTATCCCCCATTTTAATCGTTCCGCCATTAGTGGCTGCACCTTCAGCTGCCTGGGGGCCCCAAGCTCTGGAATTTCCTCCCTACCACCCTCTCTACTTCACTTTGGAGTGTGGGAGGAAATCGGAGCACCCAGAGGAAACCCACGCAGACACGGGGGGAGAACGTGCAAACTCCACACAGTCACCCAAGGGCAGAACCCAAGGTTCCTGGCAGTAGAAGATAGCACTGCTAACCATCGTGCTATCGTGCCACCCTTGGATTCAAACCCTCAGCAATTTCCATCCATGCTTTCCTCAGTAACCTTGGAAACGTCCGATCCAGACGAGGTGGCTTTCAGCCAACCACTGAAGTACATCCTCGTTATTGGGACCATTATTGCGAGTACACCCCCTTTACATTAGCATCATCCTCTCTTCTGGTGAAAACAGATGCAAAACACTCATTCTGGACCTCGGGCACACCCTCTCCTTCCACCAGCAGACCTCCTCTGTGGCCCTGAAGAAACTCCACCTTTGTTTTGACTGCCATTTTACTGTTCGTGCTAATCTAATCTCAGACTCTCTCTTTGCCTCTCCAATTCCTGTGCTCCTTGATTTAGCCTGGCCCATGCCTATCTCCAATCTCCTCCAACACTATTACCCTTTGAGGTATCTGCATTTCCCCCAATTCAGGCCTCCTGAGTATCCCCCAGTTTAATCATTCCACCATTAGTGGCTGCGTCTTCAGCGGCCCCCAAGCTCTGGGATTCCTTCCCTACCACCCTCTCTACCTCACTTTCCCCCTTTGGGCGCTCCTTAAAACCAACCTCTTTGGCCAAGCTTTTGATCGTCTGACCTAATGTCTCCTCAGGTGGCTCGCTGTCGTACTTTGTTTATGATGTGTCTGTGAAGCAACTTGGGATATTTTATTCTGTCAAAGGTGCATGTATCATATATATATTAAAAAATAAAAGTTGTTGTCTTAAGACTGAAGTCACACCAAAAGCACAAATTCCTTAGAAAGGTCTTTGCTTTATGGTATTTATAGAATCCCTACAGTGCAGAAGGAGGCCATTCGGCCCATCGAGTTTGCACCGACCACAATCATATCCAGGCCCGATCCCCATAACTGCACACCTTTACTCGAGCTAGTCCTCCTGACTATTTAACCTGGCCAATCAACCTAACACATCTCTAATGGCAAAATTCAGCCCCTTGTGGTCATGTCTCTGTTGGAGGCGAGTCAGTGGGTTGCAGCAGGGTGGTGCTTTGCTTTGTGGCTATTGTGAAATTCACTGCGGAATTTTCCTTTGCATCCAGGGAACATGTCCCCTGAGCAGAAGGAGCCCACTCCGTTTATTATTGAATGGATCCCAGACATCCTGCCCAGATTGAAGATTGGGGAAATGAGGATTAAGCTCGAGTACGGTCACCACCGGAATGGACACGTTGAGCACAGGGACCAGCAGCCGTCTCTGGAACGGAGTTTCGAGCTGAGCCCATCCCTAGCCACCATTAACATTCACTGAAATCCCGGGGGGGGGCAATGATGTGGCTGTCGCCGCTACCTCTTTCGGAGGGAGGTATAGGAACGAAAGTCCACTGCAGCGGCCAACACGGGACCCGAAAGAAACTCTGAGAAGCCCGGCTCGAATCCTGCCGAAGATCTGCCGAGTCGATTGGCTTTACGGGTTTGGAGACTGTCTCTCCGTTCAAGGACAACATAGTTGCGTTCAGATGCACTTATCATGTTTGACCCATTGACTTGCGAATCCCACGCACTCTTTAATTACGACTTTGAAAATGCACCACAGTATTTAAAGGCTCCTCCTTGGGAGCAATACCGCGCTTTGGTTTCCGTTTGCTCTTTTCCTTTAACCTCAAAGAGGTTGTCAGCCTATCGTACAAATCCTGGAAAGGTAACTCAGTGCTGCTGTGCAGAGAATCGTTTTGAGCCGGTTGCGTGGGACCCCCGTATGGGAGATAATTTTGCTTTGTCCCGGGGGCTTACGACTGAAGTTTGTGGTGTGGCTTGTGTGTAACCGAAGGAGGTTATTCACCTCACTGCGTAAACAGGAATAAGCCCCTTGGCAGAAATACTGCATGTGGAGTCTCCATTGGTGTTACAGGCAGGACCGGAGGGGTTTATTCGGGGTGGTGAAACCCCCTACAGTGCAGGAGGAGGCCATTCGGCCCATCGAGCCTGCACCGATGGCAATCCCACCCAGGCCCTATCCCCGCAACGCCACATATTTACCCTGCTAATCCCCCCCCAACACTCGGGGGCAATTTAGCACGGCCAATCCACCTGATCCACGCGCACACATTTGGACTGTGGGAGGAAACCGGAGCATCCGGAGGAAACCCACGGGGAGAACGTGCAGACTCCGCACAGACAGTGACCCAAGCCGGGAATGGAACCCGGGTCCCTGGAGCTGTGAGGCAGCAGCGCTAAACACTGTGCCACCCTCATTCGTGTCAGTCCCGACTTGCACTGGCAAGCACCCGACACCCCTGAAGCTGTGTCTCGGAATTAATCGTTGCCTGCAGAGAAGGCACGGGTACAGGTTTGGGCCCTTCCATCTTGCAAAAACTGTTTTTAAAAACAGTCAAAGTGAGATCTTTCAACTTTTGCCGTTACCAAAAGCAGTCAACACAAAAGCTTTCTGAAATTAATTCCTCGCAAGGACTCCTCACATAGCATCTCATCAAATCATAGAATCCTACAGTGCAGAAAGAGGCCATTCGGCCCATCGAGTCTGCACCGACCACAATCCCACCCAGGCCCTATCCCCCGTAACCCCGGACATTTACCCTAGCTAATCCCCCTAACACTAGGGTCAATTTAGCACGGCCAATCCACCTAACCCGCACATCTTTGGAGTGTGGGAGGAAACCCACGTAGACACGGGGAGAACGTGCAGAGTCCACACAGACAGTGTCCCAAGCCGGGAATCGAACCCGGGTCCCTGGCACTGTGAGGCAGCAGTGCTAACCCACTGTGCCACCGTGTCGTCCTTACATTGTCCCCAAAGTGTGTTGCAACTTGTTTATTTATAGAATCCTTCAATGCAGAAGGAGGCTATTCGGCCCATCGAGTCTGCACCGACCACAATCCTACCCAAACCCTATCCCCATAATCCCATGCATTTACCCTAGCCCGTCCCCTGACACTAAGGGACAATTTAGCATGGCCAGTCCACCTAACCCGCACGTCTTTGGACTCGAGTGCAGGAGTGGAAGGCAGCAAAGTCCCACGAGTTGCTGCAGTGCAAGTGCGTTAAGTGACCACGTGTGTGTGTTTTTCTGATTGTGTTGCTTGAGAGTGAAATGGCGGTCACAGCATTGGGATCATTCCCTGCTGCTCTTCGAATGGTGCCGTGGAATCTATCGCACTCACCTGAAGGCACCTCCATGATCTCCATTTAAGAGCTGAAGACAGCATCTGTGACTGTGCCGCACTCCTTCAGTATTGCATTTGGGAGCGTCAGCTGAGACCATTGCGGACCTGGCACAGTGGACCTGCAACTTAGCAACAGAGCTCAGAAGAGATGTAAATGTTCTTTTTTTTGAAGCTTATTTTATTCCCTGCTGGTCCTACTCGGTACCTCGACGTATGTAAGCTGCATTTTTATATAACTTGTTGCAACCTCCCAGCCCTGATTGGACACTTAAGTAATTTAGGGCCTGCTGGATTGCAAGGCCACGTGGCTCCAATTTGCAAATGCATAAACAGTGAGAGATTACGATTGGATCATCTGAATTTAAAGAAGCTGTTTAAGGGATAAACATTGGGCAGGGCTCCAGGGAGAACTTTCCTGCTTCCCCTTTGGGATAGCGCCCTGAGATCTTTGGTGCCCAATTGAGAGGGCGGGATCGACAGTCGTTCTGAAGGACAGCACCTCCCACAGTGTGGCATGCCTTCAGTACTGTGCTGAAGTTCTTTATTCATATGATCATGAGATGTGAACATGAAACCAGTATTCATTGCCCATCCCTAATTGAGCTGGAGACGGTGATGGTGAGCCGCCATCTTGAACCGCTTGTCCATGTGGTGTAGGTACACCCAGAGTGCACAGTTAGGGAGGGAGTTCCAGGATTTTGACCCAGCGACAGTGAAAGAACAGCCGACGTATTTCCAAGTCAGAATAGTGTGTGGCTTAGAGGGGAGCTTGAAGGTACTAGTGCTCCCATGCATCTGCTGCCCTTGTCTTTCTAGATGGTAGAGGTCGTGGGTTTGGAAGGTGCTGTCTAAGGATGAGTTGCTGCAGTGCATCTTGTAGATGGTACACACTGCTGCTACTGATGGAGGGAGGGTGGTGGAGGGAGTGAATCTTTTGAAAATGGTGGATGGGATGTCAATCATCAGGGTGCTTTGTCCTGGATGGTGTCGAGCTTCTTGAGTGTTGTTGGAGCCACACCCATCCAGGCAAGTGGGGAATATTCCATCACACTCCTGACTTGTGCCTTGCAGATGGCGGACAGGCTTGTACATGGCGGACAACTTCAGTTGACTTGGAGGAGTCAGGAGGTGAGTTACTCTCCGCAGGATTCCCAGCCTCTGACCTGCTCTGGTAGCCACAGTATTTATATACCTGGGTCCGGTTCAGTTCCTGGTCAATGGGAACCCCCAGGATGCTGATAGTGGGGGAATCAGCGATGGTGATGTCTTTGAATGTCAAGGCGGGAGGGGTAGGTTCTCCCTTGTATCTGAGGAGATATGAAAGGTGCTGAACATTGTGCAATCATCAGTAAATATCCACACGCCTGACCTTATGATTGAGGGAAGGTCATTGATGGAGCAGCTGAAGATTCAATCCAGATTATGTGCTTTATTTTAGCGCAGGAACCCTGACTTGGAGCTGAGCATGTTACTACTGTTCCAAAGCTGACACCTTTACTTGTAAATGTTGCAGGAAGTGTGACATTTCCTGGCCATACGGACTGCACGGCAAATTTATATTTTCCTCCTGTACGTTTGCTCCTCTTCCGAAAGTATTAATTCACATTGAGGTGCTGCTCCTTCACCCAAGCAGTCATCCCCCTGTCTGATCCTAGTTCCAGCAGCATTTCATTATAGAAACATAGAAAAACTACAGCACAAAAACAGGCCCTTCGGCCCCACAAGTTGTGCCGAACATATCCTGACCTTTTAGGCCTACCTATAACCCTCCATCCTATTAAGTCCCCTGTACTCATCCAGGAGTCTCTTAAAAGACCCTATTGAGTTTGCCTCCACCACCACTGACGGTAGCCGATTCCACTCACCCACCACCCTCTGTGTGAAAAACTTCCCCCTACATTTCCCTTGTACCTACCCCCCAGCACCTTAAACCTGTGTCCTCTCATAGCAGCCATTTCCATCCTGGGAAAAAGCCTCTGAGAGTCCACCCGATCTATGCCTCTCGACATCTTATGTACCTCTATTAGGTCTCCTCTCATCCTTCATCTCTCCAAGGAGAAAAGACCGAGCTCCCTCAGCCTATCCTCATAAGGCATGCCACTCAATCCAGGCAACATCCTTGTAAATCTCCTCTGCACCCTTTCAATCTTTTCCACATCCTTCCTGTAATAAGGTGACCAGAACTGAGCACAGTACTCCAAGTGGGTTCTGACGAGGGTCTTATAAAGCTGCGTCATTATCCCCGGACTCCTAAACTCAATCCCTCGATTGATAAAGGCCAGCACACCATACACCTTCTTAACCACCACCTCCACCTGCGGGGCCGATTTTAGAGTCCTATGGACCCGGACCCCAAGGTCCTTCTGATCCTCTACAGTACTAAGAGTCTTTCCCTTTATATTGTACTTTATATTGTATTATGGAGAAATTTTCACCCAAGAAATGTTGCCCACTCATGCAAGCATTTCGCAATGGCAGTCACTGCACACCAATTCCTACACTGTTTATTTATTAGTGTCGCAAGTAGGCTTACATTAACACTGCAATGAAGTTACTGTGAAAATCCCCTAGTCGCCACACTCCGGGGCCTGTTTGGGTTACACTGAGGGAGAATTTAGCACCTAACCAGCACGTCTTTCGGACTGTGGGAGGAAACCAGAGCACCCGGAGGAAACCCACGCAGACACGGGGGAGAAGGTGCAGACTCGGCACAGACAGTGACCCAAGCCGGGAATCGAACCCGGGTCCCCGGCGCTGTGAGGTGGCAGTGCTAACCACTGTGCCACTGTGCTGCCAGAGACTGAAGCTCCAACCTGTCTACTTTCTGGCCTACGGTGGTGGTCCATACCAGGGACTTGTCTTTACCCCAATGAGCCATTGGGAGTAGAGGAATGCTGATGCAGGTTAATAACCTTCCCAAACTACTGCTCAGCGCAGCACAGCTTAGCCCAAAGACAATATGTGAGTTACAGGCTGGCAGCCAGACTTGTCGAGAGGGGAGGTGTGAGGGTGACACAATTAGACGAATCAAAGAGCTATCAGCACTTCTAAAATTTGTCAGAGAAGAATCGTTTAGCTATATAGAACCATAGAATCCCTACAGTGCAGAAGAAGGCCATTCGGCCCATCGAGTCTGTACCGATCACCATTCCACCCAGGCCTTATCCCCGTAACCACACACACGTGCCCTGCTAATCCCCACCTGACACTAAGGTCAATTTAGCATAGCCAATCAATTTAATATCAGATCAATATTAAAATCAATTTAACCCATCCAATTTTGGAGTGTGGGAGGAAACCGGAGCACCCGAAGGAAACCCACGCAGACACGGGAGATGTGCAAACTCCACACAGACAGTGACCCGAGGCTGGAATCGAACCCGGGTCACTGGCGCCGTGAGGCAGCAGTGCTAACCACTGTGCCGCCCGTCGAGTTGGAGCATTGCTGTTGCTGAGTACTGAGTTCCTTTACACCATCCCTCAGACCTTGGGGAGAGCAAGTGTTAATTGCAGAGTCAACAGCAATTACTCACAGCATTGCCTCGGTTTTCCCATTTTCTAATGACTTTCAGTGAATTATGTGATGCTCTATCCAGAGAAATCATACACGAATATAAAATAGGCATTAACTGGGCCCATTTAATCCTCCATTTTCCACCCCCCTCCCCGATTGTGGAAGTGATGCTTGGATCTTTGTGGAAAACCGGTTGGAATAAATCCTGCATTATCAGTTTTCACTTTCGTCTTTTTCCTGCACTGTGTCCTTGATAAGTGATTATATCGGTGTAGCACCCTCCAATTGGCAAGTGCCAGGTCAGGATCGCTGCTTCAGAAGTGCCGGCTAACGATCTCGAAGAGACGGGTGTTACCCCTCGTATTTGGACATCCCCACCATCGGCGAGTCAACCACCTTTTGACAACCTTCTGCCAAGAGCAAGTATCGCGGGGGGCCGTTGAAGAGACCTAGGTGAGTTTCTACGGTCCACCGTGCAGCCACAGTGCGCCAGGGCACTGGTGGATATTGAATCCACTGGCAGGGGCACTGATGAAGTGATGGGTCCTACCTTGCATGCTGTTGAGCTTCAAATGTTGTTGCACTGCATCCATCCCAAGTTCATCCACCTCCTCCTCAGATCACTCCCCATCATGTCAGCCCCAGTGGTACAGTTGAGCACTGACCTCTCTGCCTCGCCCAATTGAGATGTTTGGTACAGTATAAGAAACCTGGAATCTAACCGCCATGTAAGGTGTGACAGTTTACGAAGGAGGCCTCACAACCTGCTGAACTTTATCCCTCTACCTGGCAACTGTTCAAGGCTGAACCAAACCATTCACGATCTTGGTGTTGGATCTGACTTCCAGGTGAGCTTTCAACCATCCACCTGCTCCATCACTAAGACTTTTTTATTCATTCGTGGGACATGGGCTGGCCAGCATTTATTGCAATAAGTCTCACAACACCAGGTTAAAGTCGAACAGGTTTATTTGGTAGCAAAAGCCACCAGCTTTCGGAGTGCTGTTCCTTCATCAGGTAAGTGACTTACCTGACGAAGGGGCAGCGCTCTGAAAGCTAGTGGCTTTTGCTACCAAATAAACCTGTTGGACTTTAACCTGGTGTTCTGAGACTTCTTACTGTGTTCACCCCAGTCCAACGCTGGCATCTCCACATCAGCATTTATTGCCCATCCCTAGTTGCCTGAGGGTAGTTGAGAGTCAACCACATTGCTGTGGCTCTGGAGTCACATGTAGGCCAGACCGGGTAAGGACGGCAGATTTCCTTCCCGAAAGGACATTAGTGAACCAGATGAGTTTTTCCGACAATGGTTTCACGGTCATCAGTAGATTCTTAATTCCAGATTTTTAAAATCAAATTCAAATTTCACCATCTGCCGTGGTGGGATTCGAACCCGGGTCCCCAGAACATTAGCTGAGTTTCTGGATAGATAGTCTAGCGATAATACCACGAGGTCATTGTCTTCACATCAGCTACTTTCACCTCCCTAACATTTCCCCCCGCCCCACCCAGCCCAGCCCTGCCCAGCCCAGCCCCTCTCTCAGCTTATCCACTGCGGGAATCCTCATGTAAAGTTAAAGTTTATTAGTCTCAAGTAGGCTTACATTAACACTGCAATGTAGTTACGGTGAAAATTCTCTAGTCGCCACACTCCTGTTCGGGTTACACTGAGGGAGAATTTAGCACCTAACCAGCACATCTTTCGGACCATGGGAGGAAACCTGAACACCCGGAGGAAACCCATGCAGGCACGCGGGGGAGAATGTGCACACTCCACACAGACAGTGACCCCAAGCCGGGAATCATACCCGGGTCCCTGGCACTGTGAGGCAGCAGCGCTAACCCACTGTGCCACCGTGCCGACCCTCGTTACCACAAGACGTGCCTATTCCAATGCCCCCATGAGCTTGAGTTCATTCGAAACTCTGCCGCCTGTACCTGAGCTCACACCCAGTCCTCACGCAAAAGCGAGACATTGCGGATCCAGGAAGTCTGAAAGATTAAAACACAATGCTGGAGATACTGGCAGCAGCTGCGGTGAGGGGGACGGAGTTGGACTCTGGCATGAAAAATTAGCTCTGTTTCTGTCTCTAGATGCTGCCAGTCCCAGCTGGGCAGTTCTTGTATTCGTTGCTCTTCTCTCTCTCTCCTCCTTTAAGACGCTCCTTAAAACCTTCCTCTATGACTGAGATTCTGTCTCGATATCTCCTCGTGTGGCTTGGTGGCAAATGTTGGCTATGCTCCTGTGAAGCACCTCAGGACGTCTTACTGAATTAAAGACACTCCATAAATGCAATGTTACTGTTTTGAATTCCATTCAATAAAAGCTGCCAAATATTACAAAGTCATAAAAGTCACCTTGTCATGAAGGAATATGCTGCCGTTCTGTTATTGGGATATGAGGGGGCAAGGGGAGGGGTGTTGGTGCAGAGGCGGGCAACTACACTCGCACTGAGGTGAAGCTGGTGCCTTCTCCAATCATTAAGTGCACAGGTACAGCAGGAAGTAAAGAAAGCAAATGGTTCATAAAATATAGAACATAGAACAGTACAGCACAGAACAGGCCCTTCGGCCCACGATGTTGTGCCGAGCTTTATCTGAAACCAAGATCAAGCTATCCCACTCCCTATCATCCTGGTGTGCTCCATGTGCCTATCCAATAACCGCTTAAATGTTTCTAAAGTGTCTGACTCCACTATCACTGCAGGCAGTCCATTCCACACCCCAACCACTCTCTGCGTAAAGAACCTACCTCTGATATCCGTCCTGTATCTCCCACCACGAACCCTATAGTTATGCCCCCTTGTAACAGCTCCATCCACCCGAGGAAATAGTCTTTGAACGTTCACTCTATCTATCCCCTTCATCATTTTATACACCTCTATTAAGTCTCCCCTCAGCCTCCTCCGCTCCAGAGAGAACAGCCCTAGCTCCCTCAACCTTTCCTCATATGACCTACCCTCCAAACCAGGCAGCATCCTGGTAAATCTCCTCTGCACTCCTTCCAGCGCTTCCACATCCTTCCTATAGTGAGGTGACCAGAACTGCACACAATATTCCAAATGTGGTCTCACCAAGGTCCTGTACAGTTGCAGCATAACCCCACGGCTCTTAAACTCCAACCCCCTGTTAATAAAAGCTAACACACTATAGGCCTTCTTCGCAGCTCTATCCACTTGACTGGCAACCTTTAGAGATCTGTGGATATGGACCCCAAGATCTCTCTGTTCCTCCACAGTCTTCAGAACCCTACCTTTGACCCTGTAATCCACATTTAAATTTGTCCTACCAAAATGAATCACCTCACATTTATCAGGGTTAAACTCCATTTGCCATTTTTCAGCCCAGCTTTGCATCCTATCTATGTCTCTTTGCAGCCTACAACAGCCCTCCACCTCATCCACTACTCCACCAATCTTGGTGTCATCAGCAAATTTACTGATCCACCCTTCAGCCCCCTCCTCTAAGTCATTAATAAAAATCACAAAGAGCAGAGGACCAAGCACTGATCCCTGCGGCACACCGCTAGCAACCTGCCTCCAATCCGAAAATTTTCCATCGACCACCACCCTCTGTCTTCGGTCAGACAGCCAGTTACCTATCCAATCGGCCAACTTTCCCTCTATCCCACACCTCCTCACTTTCATCAGAAGCCGACCATGGGGGACCTTATCAAACGCCTTACTAAAATCCATGTATATGACATCAACTGCCCTACCTTCATCAACACACTTAGTTACCTCCTCAAAAAATTCTATCAAATTTGTGAGGCACGACTTGCCCTTCACGAATCCGTGCTGACTATCTCGGATTAATCCGCATCTTTCTAAATGGTCGTAAATCCCATCCCTAAGGACCCTTTCCATCAATTTACCAACCACCGAAGTAAGACTAACCGGTCTATAATTACCAGGGTCATTTCTATTCCCTTTCTTAAACAGAGGAACAACATTCGCCATTCTCCAGTCCTCTGGCACCACCCCCGTGGACAGCGAGGACCCAAAGATCAACGCCAAAGGCTCTGCAATCTCATCCCTTGCCTCCCAAAGAATCCTAGGATACATTTCATCAGGCCCAGGGGACTTATCGACCTTCAGTTTATTCAAAACTGCCAAGACATCCTCCCTCCGAACATCTATTTCCTCCAGCCTATTAGCCTGTAACACCTTCTCTTTCTCAAAAACATGGCCCCTCTCCTTGGTGAACACTGAAGAAAAGTATTCATTCATCACCTCGCCTATCTCTACTGACTCCATACACAAGTTCCCACTACTGTCCTTGACCGGCCCTAACCTCACCCTGGTCATTCTTTTATTCCTCACATAAGAGTAAAAAGCCTTGGGGCTTTCCTTGATCCGACCCGCCAAGGACTTCTCATGTCCCCTCCTAGCTCTCCTAAGCCCCTTTTTCAGCTCATTCCTTGCTAACTTGTAACCCTCAATCGAGCCATCTGAACCTTGTTTCCTCATCCCTACATAAGCTTCCCTCTTCCTTTTCACAAGACATTCCACCTCTTTTGTGAACCATGGTTCCCTCACTCGGCCATTTCCTCCCTGCCTGACAGGAACATACCTATCAAGGACATCCAGTATTTGTTCCTTGAAAAAATTCCACTTTTCATTAGTTCCTTTCTCTGACAGTTTCTGTTCCCAACTTATGCCCCCTAATTCTTGCCTAATCGCATCATAATTACCCCTCCCCCAATTGTAAACCTTGCCCTGCCGTACGGCCCTATCCCTCTCCATTGCAATAACAAAAGACACCGAATTGTGGTCACTATCTCCAAATTGTTCTCCCACAACCAAATCTAACACTTGGCCCGGTTCATTTCCCAGTACCAAATCCAATGTGGCCTCACCTCTCGTCGGCCCATCCACATATTGTGTCAGGAAACCCTCCCGCACACACTGCACAAAAACTGCCCCATCCAAACTCTTTGACCTACAAAGGTTCCAATCAATATTTGGAAAGTTAAAGTCCCCCATGACAACTACCCTGTGACCCCCACACATATCCATAATCTGCTTAGTAATTTCTTCCTCCACATCTCTATTACTATTTGGGGGCCTATAGTAAACTCCTAGCAACGTGACCGCTCCTTTCCTATTTCTAACTTCAGCCCATATTACCTCAGTGTGCAGATCCCCCACGAAGTGCCTTTCCGCAGCCGTTAAACTATCCTTGATTAACAATGCCACTCCTCCACCTCTTTTACCAGCTTCCCTACACTTAGTGAAACATCTATACCCCGGAACGACCAACAACCATTCCTGTCCTTGTTCTACCCACGTCTCCGTAATGGCCACAACATCGTAGTCCCAAGTACCAATCCACGCCCCAAGTTCATCTACCTTGTTCCGGATGCTCCTTGCATTGAAGTAGACACACTTCAACCCACCTTCCTGTCTACCAGTACCCACCCTTGACCCTGATACCTTCCCCAATACCTCACCACCCTCACTGACTTCTGGACTACAACTCCCTTTCCCACTCCCCTGACAAATTAGTTTAAACCCCCCTGAAGAGCCGTAACAAATTTCCCTCCGAGGATATTGGTGCCCCTCTGGTTCAGGTGCACCCCGTCCTGTTTGTACAGGTCCCACCTTCCCCAGAACGTGTTCCAATTATCCACGTATCTGAAACCCTCCCTCCTACACCATCCCTGCAACCACATATTTAACTGCACTCTCTCCCTGTTCCTCAACTCGCTATCACGTGGTACCGGCAACGTACCAGAGATGACCACATGTTTCGTCTTGGCTCTCAGCTTCCAGCCCAGCTCCAGAAATTCCTGCTTTAAATCCCCGTCCCTTCTCTTACCTATGTCATTGGTACCAATGTGCACCACGACTTGTGACTGTTTCCCCTCCCCCTTCAGAATCTGGAAAACACGGTCTGAGACATCACGGACCTTGGCATCCGGTAGGCAACATACCATCCGTGAGTCTCTTTTGCTGCCACAGAACCTCCTATCTATCCCTCTAACTAACGAGTCTCCAATAACTATCGCCCTCCCGCTCTCCCCCTTTCCCTATAGGAGCAGGATATAGGAGCAGAATTAGGCCATTCGGCCCATTGAGTCTGCTCTGCCATTCGATCATGGCTGATATGCTCCTCATCCCCATTTTCCTGCATTCTCTCCATAACCCTTCAACCCATTCCCAATTAAAAATCCTTCTTAAATTTACTCACTGTCCCAGCATCCACCGCACTTTG
Organism: Mustelus asterias; assembly: GCF_964213995.1. Classification (NCBI taxonomy): domain Eukaryota; kingdom Metazoa; phylum Chordata; class Chondrichthyes; order Carcharhiniformes; family Triakidae; genus Mustelus; species Mustelus asterias. The sequence goes on from NC_135822.1 coordinate 56,626,064, forward strand.
AGGTAGCGAATTTCACATTCAAGATTCAGTAGTTTCTCAACTCTGTTTTAAATTTGCTGCCCCTTATCCTAAGACTATGACCTCTCGTCCCAGAATGCCCCACAAGAGGAAGCATTCGTTCCACGTCTACTTTATCCATACCTTTTATCATCTTGTAAACCTCAATTTGATCTCCCCTCATTCTTCTAAATTCCAGAGAGTATCGGCCTAAACTACAGTGTATTGGCCTTCATAGCGAGAGGATTTGAGTATCGGAATAGGGATGTTTTGCTGCAATTGTAAAGGGCATTGGTGAGACTGGAGTATTGAGTGCAGTTTTGGTGTCCTTATCTGAGGAAGGATGTCCTTGCTACAGAGGGAGTACAGCGAAGGTTTAACAGGCTGACTCCTGGGATGGCAGGTCTGTCATATGAGGAGAGACTAAGTCGGTTAGGATTATATTCACTGGAGTTTCGAAAAGTGAGAGGGGATCTCATAGAAACTTATAAAATTCTAACAGGGTTAGACAAGGTAGATTCAGAAAGAATGTTCCCAATGGTGGGGGAGTCCAGAACTAGGGGTCATAGTTTGAGGATAAGGGGTAAACCTTTTAGGACTGAGGTGAGGAGAAATTTCTTCACCCAGAGGGTGGTGAATGTGTGAAATTCACTCCCACAGAAAGTAGCTGAGGTCAAAACGTTGTGTGATTTCAAGAAGAAATTAGATATAGCTCTTGGGGCTAAAGAGATCGAGGGATACGGGGGGAAGGGGGGATCAGGATATTGAATTTGATGATCAGCCAAGATCGAAATGAATGGCATAGCAGGCTCGAAGGGCCGAATGGCCTACTTCTATTTTCGATGTTTCTACTTAAATGGTGCAGTGCCAATGGTGTTGAGTAGGGAGCGCCCAGAGTTTGATCATGCGTGTGGGGGAAAAACTGTCCCACAAGCCCAGGCAGGACAGTGCTTAATTTGGAGCTGATGTTCCCACATGTGGCTCAACATGAAACACTTTCGCCTCAAAAGTCACGAGGGTGTGGGTTTGAAATCCCACTCCAGACACCTGAGCCCAGGAAATCTAGGCTGACGTTCCAGTGCAGCACTGAGGGGACGCTGCACTGTCAGTGGTGTCGCCATTTGGGTGGAAATTTTAAGCCGATTCCCATGGCACCTAGTTTGCAGAAGCGCAGGGGAGTTATCCCCGGTGTCCTGGCCAATATTGCTCCCTCAACAACATTGCAAAAATAAAAAAACACTGCAGCACAGTGGTTAGTACTGCTGCCTCAAGGCACCAGGGACCCGGGTTCGATTCTGACCTCGTGACTGTGCGGAGTTTGCACATTCTCTCCGTGCCTGCGTGGGTTTCCTCCGGGTGCTCCGGTTTCCTCCCAAGCTCCAAAGATGTGTAGGTTAGGTGGATTGGCCATGCTAAATTAACCCTTAGTGTCCAAAGATGTGCAGCTTAGGTAGATTGACCATGCGAAATGCTTAGGTGGATTGGCCATGTGAAATTCCCCCTCAGTGTCCAAAGATGTGCAGGTTAGGTGGATTGACCATGCTAAATTGCCCCTTAGTGTCCAAAGATGTGCAGGTTAGGTGGATTGGCCATGCTAAATTAACCCTTAGTGTCCAAAGATGTGCAGGTTAGGTGGATTGGCCATGCTAAATTGCCCCTTACTGTCAGAGGGACTAGCTAGGATAAATGCATGGGGTTATTGGGATAGGGCCTGGGTGGGATTGTTATCAGTGCAGGTCTGATGGTCCAAACGGCCTCCTTTCTGCACTGTCGGGATTCTATGCTCTTTATGGGAGCTTTTACCTTATTTCCAGCTGGGCAGCAGTGACAACATTTCACCGGCTCTTAAGGCGCGATGGCCACGAAAGGCGCCGTGTAAATTCCAGATCGTCTCTGTTTGGTGGGGCTGGCACTATCAAAGGGAGTCATGATGTGGAGCTGCCGGTGTTGGACTGGGGTAAACACAGTAAGAAGTTTAACAACACCAGGCTGGTAACAAAAGCCACACAAGCTTTCGGAGTCTTACGCCCCTTCTTCAGATGAGTGGGCATTCCCAGATTAATTCCCAGTGGGAATTCTTCAGATGAGTGGGGAATTCCCACTCACCTGAAGAAGGGGCTTAAGGCTCCGAAAGCTTGTGTGGCTTTTGCTACCAAAATAAACCTGTTGGACTTTAACCTGGAGTTGTTAGACTTCTTGCTATCGAAGGGGGGCGCGGAGGTGGCCGGGTGAGTGATGGGATCTGCTGAGAGATTATGTGGGAATCTGGCCGCAGCGGCGATCCATCCACTCGTCCTTCCGTCTGCAAACCGAACTGAATGCAAGCTTGCAGCAATGTTAAACCCCTGAAAAGATGACTGGGAGTGTGGCTGAATTTGCAATGAAGTTTGGTGACAGGTTTGGGTTTTTAAAGGAAGTTCCGCGAGGGCTGGGTGATCTGCCCCTCCCCCCCGATTGGCTGCTTAAATTTAGATACATTTGGGATCCCGCCCCTCTGCTCTGTGATTGGCTGCCAGGCTGCTTTGTATCTCTTTGCCTGGTTAGTTTCAGAGGCCGCTTGCGGCTTGAAGCACCTCTCCAGAGGTGAGTTGGGCGAATGGTGAGTCTGCACCCACACACACACACAGGGTGATACAAGCTTGAACGTTGCCTGGAACAAAGTGCTGACTCACCCAGAGCTTCCTTGATGTTAATTCCGCGGTTCGCATTCAGATCTCTGCACCCTAGGCCGGATCTTCTCCCCACCTTGCCTTTATCACACACTCCCAGGGTTTCAGCTATTTCTGCAGCCTTTGCCAGTTTCCAGTCGGACCTGACGCGGTGCAGCCTCTCCTGGGCTTGTGATACAAGAGGTGGGCACGTTTAGCCTTTTTGTTCTTGCGTGGGCCAGGAGTGTCACTGGCAAGGCCAGCATTTGCTGACCTTCCTTCAACTGAGTGGCTAGTTGGATCATTTCAAAAGGTGGTGAAATTGTGGAATTCATTGCCATAGAAGACCAGTTCATTGAGTATGTTTAAAGTGTATTAATGTCACATGGAGGCTTACATTAACACTGCAATGAAGTTACTGTGAAAACCCCCCTAGTCCAGTGGTTCCCAAACTTTTTTCACTGGGCCGCACTTTCGGAATAAAAATTTGCTCGTGCCACACCGAATTTTTTATTGATAAGAAATACATACAAAAAACAACTCCTTGCAGTGCTTGATTCGTAACATAGACCACAACTACTTTATAATATGATCATGGGACATCCAGAAAGTATAAAACAATGCTTGTTTAAACCATGTTTAAATGTTTCTTTGATTGTCCTTGAATCTTCCCGCCACACTTGCCATCCTCTCTCGCCGCACCAGTAACCCTTTGGGAATCACTGCCCTAGTCGTTCGGATACACTGAGGGAGAATTTAGCACCTAACCAGCACATCTTTCGGACTGTGGGAGGAAACCGGAGCACCCGGAGGAAACCCACAGACACACAGGGAGAACTCCACACAGACAGTGACCCAAGCCAGGGATTGAACCCGGGTCCCTGGCGCTGTGAAGCAGCAGTGCGAACCCACTGTGCCACCATGCCGCCCTTTCAAGAGGGTTTGGTGAATCTGGAATTCATTGCCGCAGAAGGCTGTGGAGGCCGGGCCATTGAGTATGTTTAAGACCGAGATATATAGATTCTGGATTGGGAAGAGGGTCAAAGGTTATGGGGAAAAGGCGGGAGAATGGGGTTGAGAAACTTATCAGCTCTGATCGAATGGCGCAACAGACTCGATGGGCCGAATGGCCTAATTCTGCTCCTTTATCTTATAGTTTAGAGCCAGCCCACATTGCTGTGCATCTGGAGTCACATGTAGGCCAGATTCAAGAAGGCAGAATTCCTTCTCTGAAGAACATTAGCAAACAACAAGCAATGATAGTTTCACCATTGCTGCGATTAACTTTGCATTCCAGATGTTTTCATTCATGGAATTTAAATTTCACTCTTATCGTAATAGCCCCCAAATCCCAGGGCAATGGACCCAGGTACAGTGTGGTCCTTTCCCTACAGCGGGCAGAAGGGGGCCATTTGGCTCATTGAGTCTGCACTGACAACCATCCCACCCAGGCCCTGTCCCCATAACACCATGTATTTACACTGCTAATCCCCCTGACACTAATTTACCATGGCCAATCCACCTAACCTGCACATCTTTGGACACTAAGGGGCAATTTAGCATGGCCAATCCACCTAACAACACATCTTTGGACACTAATGGGCAATTTAGCATAGCCAATCCACCTAACAACACATCTTTGGACACAAAGGGGCAATTTAGCATGGCCAATGCACCTACCTGTGGGCGGTACGGTGGCATAGTGGTTAGCACTGCTGCCTCACAGTGCCAGGGACCCAGGTTCGATTCCTGGCTTGGGTCACTGTCTGTGCGGAGTCTGCACGTTCTCCCCGTGTCTGTGTGCGTTACCTCCGGGTGCTCCGGGTTCCTCCCACGAAAGACGTGCTGGTTAGGTGCATTGGCCGTGCTAAATTCTCCCTCAGTGTAATTCTCCCAAACAGGTGCTGGAATGTGGCGACTAGGGGATTTTCACAGTAACTTCTCCTGAACAGGTGCTGGAATGTGGCGACTAGGGGATTTTCACAGTAACTTCGTTGCAGTGTTAATGTAAGCCTTACTTGTGACACTAATAAATAAACTTTAAACTTAACCCACACATCTTTGCACTGTGGGAGGAAACCCACGCAGACACGGGGAGAACGTGCAGACTCCACACAGACAGTGAGCCAAGCCGGGAATCGAGCACGGGTCCCTGGCGCTGTGAAGCAGCAGTGTTAACCACTGTGCCACTTTTGGGATTCCTGAAGTAAAAAGAAAATGCTGGAAATGTGGAGAGAGAAAGTGAATGTTAATGCCCAAACGTTAGAATTCAAAGGTGTCCGGAGGTGGAACAATTTGAAGAACGCTGTGTTGGAGAAAACACGAGGGGGACATCTGGGAGGGCAGGAGTGGAGTGGAGAAATGGCAAGCAACCGGGATATTTAAAAAGATGTTCGCTTATCTGGTGCTTTTCCTGATTGCCAAACGCCTCAAAGCATTTCACCCCAACTGAAGTACTTTTCAAACACAGTCACTGTTGTGGACAACACAGCCTCAAATTTGTGCACAGTAAGATCCCACAAACAGCAATGTGATAATGACTAGGTAGTTTTTTTTGTGATGTTGGTTAAGGGATGAATGCCTTTGGGATGCCTGAGGCGAACTCCCCTGATTTGATTTATTATTGTCACCTGTGTTGGTATACAGTGAAAAGTATTGTTTGATTTATTATTGTCACATGTACTGGGATACAGTGAAAAGTATTGTTTGATTTAGTATTGTCACATGTATTGGGATACAGTGAAAAGTATTGTTTGATTTATTATTGTCACATGTACTGGGATACAGTGAAAAGTATTGTTTGATTTAGTATTGTCACATGTACTGGGATACAGTGAAAAGTATTGTTTGATTTATTATTGTCACATGTACTGGGATACAGTGAAAAGTATTGTTTGATTTATTATTGTCACATGTATTGGGATACAGTGAAAAGTATTGTTTGATTTATTATTGTCACATGTACTGGGATACAGTGAAAAGTATTGTTTGATTTATTATTGTCACATGTATTGGGATACAGTGAAAAGTATTGTTTGATTTATTATTGTCATATGTATTGGGATACAGTGAAAAGTATTGTTTGATTTATTATTGTCACCTGTGTTGGTATACAGTGAAAAGTATTGTTTGATTTATTATTGTCACATGTATTGGGATACAGTGAAAAGTATTGTTTGATTTATTATTGTCATATGTATTGGGATACAGTGAAAAGTATTGTTTGATTTATTATTGTCACCTGTGTTGGTATACAGTGAAAAGTATTGTTTGATTTAGTATTGTCACATGTATTGGGATACAGTGAAAAGTATTGTTTGATTTATTATTGTCACATGTACTGGGATACAGTGAAAAGTATTGTTTGATTTATTATTGTCACATGTATTGGGACACAGTGAAAAGTATTGTTTGATTTATTATTGTCACATGTATTGGGATACAGTGAAAAGTATTGTTTGATTTATTATTGTCACATGTACTGGGATACAGTGAAAAGTATTGTTTGATTTATTATTGTCACATGTATTGGGATACAGTGAAAAGTATTGTTTGATTTATTATTGTCATATGTATTGGGATACAGTGAAAAGTATTGTTTGATTTATTATTGTCACCTGTGTTGGTATACAGTGAAAAGTATTGTTTGATTTATTATTGTCACATGTATTGGGATACAGTGAAAAGTATTGTTTGATTTATTATTGTCACATGTACTGGGATACAGTGAAAAGTATTGTTTGATTTATTATTGTCACATGTATTGGGATACAGTGAAAAGTATTGTTTGATTTATTATTGTCACCTGTGTTGGTATACAGTGAAAAGTATTGTTTGATTCATTATTGTCACATGTATTGGGATACAGTGAAAAGTATTGTTTGATTTATTATTGTCACCTGTGTTGGTATACAGTGAAAAGTATTGTTTGATTCATTATTGTCACATGTATTGGTATACAGTGAAAAGTATTGTTTCTTGCGTGCTATACAGACATAGAGTTCATAGAGTACATAGGGGAGAAGGAAAGGAGAGAGTGCAGAATGGAGTGTTACAGTCATAGCTAGGGTGGAGAGAAAGATCAACTTAATATTTGACTTAATGTTGTCACATGTATTGGGATACAGTGAAAAGTATTATTTGATTTATTATTGTCACATGTACTGGGATACAGTGAAAAGTATTTTGATTTATTATTGTCACGTATATTGGGATACAGTGGAAAGTATTGTTTCTTGCACACTATACAGACAAAACATACCGTTCATAGAGTACATAGGAGAGAAGGAAAGGAGAGAGTACAGACATAGCTAAGGTGTAGAGAAAGATAAACTTAATGCGAGGTAGGTCCATTCAAAAGCCTGATGGCAGCAGGGAAGAAGCTGTTCTTGAGTCGGTTGGTACGTGACCTCAGACCATTGGTGGCCATGCCGGTTTGTTACATCCTCTGGAACAGGCGGATGCTCCACATGGGCACCGGTTCCACATTCCCGGGGTAAAGAAGTGGGGCTGAGGGGGTGCTGGAGCCTGGTTGTGCTGTCCAGCTGCCATCTCGTGCTACTCTGGGCGTCTGTGGACAATTGCAGCATTGTCACTGCAACCTCCTAAATCAGTTGGGGCTGACAATGAACCCTGGAATCTTTTAATAGGCCAGATGTAGCCTGCGATCCCTGTTTCCCAGTTAAAAACTTTGCTGACAATGGAATTTTATCCGTATGGTTAGAGGTGTTTGTAATATCACCGAACTTGGACCAGTACTGATTTTCACAGTGACTTCATTGCAGTGTTAATGTAAGCCTACTTGTGACTCTAATAAATAAACCAAACTAAAACCGAGGAGGAATGTTTTAATCATTAAATTGCTGCGTTCCTGTTGATTGCATCTCTGTTCTCTCTTGCAGCTGGGGTCCACCAGATAGCCACTCTCAACAACAGAAGGCAAAGAACCATGGCTTCCGATAGCCATAGTTTGGATTGTAGCTGCTGTTCTCATGACTCCTCAGTGCCCAGTAGTGTACACCAAACACTGGAGGAGATGGACTTTGATAGAGGTACAGAGGGACACTTCAGTTTCTGTTAGTAAGAACATAAGAAATTGGAGCAGGAGAAGGCCATCTAGCCCCTCGAGCCTGCCCCGCCATTCAATAAGATCATGGCTGATCTGATCGTGGTTTAGTTCCACTTACCCACCCGCTCCCCATAACCCTCAATTCCCTTATTGATCAGAAATCTATCTACCTGTGACTTAAACATATTTAACTAGGTAGCCTCCACTGCTTCAATGGGCAGAGAATTCCAGAGATTCACTACCCTCTGAGAGAAGAAGTTCCTCCTCAACTCTGTCCTAAACTGACTCCCCCTTATTTTGAGGCTGTGCCCTCTAGTTCTTGTTTCCTTTCTAAGTGGAAAGAATCTCTCTGCCTCTACCCTGTCTAGCCCCTTCATTATCTTGTATGTCTCTATAAGATCTCCCCTCAGCCTTCTAAACTCTGACGAGTACAGGCCCAGTAGTACAGTAGTGGTGGGCCATTGAATCAGCAAGTTAATGCATTCATAGTCTGCCTTCATTAGAGGCCATTTCTTCCCTACGGACATTATCTGTGGTGTTATTAAGGCAATTTGGACAGAAGAATGAGTTTGCGTGATGTACAGTGCCTATCACAACCTCGGGATGTCCTGAAGTGTCCGGCAGCTAGTCAAGTACTTTGGAAGCTCTTATTATAGGGATAAATAGGGTGGCACAGTGGTTAGCACTGCTGCCTCACAGCACCAGGGACCCCGATTCAATTCCTGGCTTGGGTCACTGTCTTTATGGAGTTTGCACATTCTCCCCGTGTCTGCGTGGGTTTCCTCCGGGTGCTCCGGTTTCCTCCCACAGTCTGAAAGACATTCTGGTTAGGTGCTAAATTCTCCCTCAGTGTACCCGAACAGTGCCGGAGTGTGGCGACTAGAGGATTTTCACAGTAACTTCATTGCAGTGTTAATGTAAGCTTAACTTGAAACTGGGATTGCTCTCCTTGGAGCAGAGAAGGATAAGGTGAGATTTGGTCGGGCCATTCACGATCATGAAGGTGTTATGGTGAAATTAAAGTGATGGACACAAAATGGTAACCTGGCACGCAAAATGGACTCTGGGAAGGGACATTAAGAGGCACAGACAGTTACACAGCGTTAAAACCTGCAGTATCTGAATTGCTGCAGGAAACTGGTCAGAGCTTGAGGCACTTTAGATAAGAGTAGACCCAGAACAATGAGTTTGATAATGTCAGCCACAGATGGGGACATAAATGCATAAATGTAACAAGATCAGCCACTGAATGTATAGATCGAAACCAGTCATTGATAGAGGACATAACTGCATGAATGTATCCATTCTACGTACAATGATATGTTAACTGTCCATGTCCGTACCTGTTTGCTTGTAACGATGTGTTAACTATCGATGTCCGTATCTGTCTACTCAACTTGTAACGATGTGTTAACGGCTCATGTCCGTACTGCCTATTGTCTAAAAGGCATAAAGATGATCAACTACCATTGTGTAGTTGAGAGGGTAGCTGCCAAGTACTGCGGAGTGCCAGCGCTTCTCCCAAAGCTTTGTCCGAAATAAAACTCTTTTGTTGAACCTCCAAGTCTGACTCCAAAGTGGTAAATTTCCCACAACAAAGGGTTTTAATTGAGCGAATCAGTTTTTCCCGGCAGCAGGGTCATTAGTCAGAGGAGACGCGTTTAAGAAAGCGAAATACATGGCATGACAAGATTGTAGCGAGTTGCCCACAGGGGAAAGGGGGGGGGGGGTCAGGTGCAGACTCGATGGGCCGAATGGCCTCCTTCTGCACTGTAGGGATTCTATGAAACCAATTCAAATTTAGCCGCTTACTGCCTGAAGCGCTATGATCTGGGAGGCACTGCCTGAGAGGATGGTGGAAGCAGGTTCAATCGGAGTTTTTAGACAGTGATGAGACAGTGCGTTCAAGATGGAGGATGCGATGGTTAAATAGCTGGCGCACTCCCTGACGCACTTTCTCTTCTTCCCACGCATAGGCATCTGGTCCGCAGCCAGCACCGGTGACTTCAGCGGGGTGCAGAGGTTTCTGGAGAAGGGAACAGACCCGAACGTGCCCGATCTGTCTGGCTATACTGCGTTGGTGAGTGATGATGTGACCCTCTCCACAGTTGACAGTAAAACAATCAGGCCCAGCTCAAACTGGGGTGGCACAGTGGTTAGCACTGCTGCCTCACAGCGCCAGGGACCCGAGTTCGATTCCCAGCTTGGGTCACTGTTTGTGTGGAATCTGCACGTTCTCCCCGTGTCTGCATGGGTTTCCTCCGGGTGCTCCGGCTTAATAGATAAACTTTACTTTACCTTCCATTCCCCTCTTGTATTCTTTCACCGGATGTGTGTGTCGCTGGCAAGGCCAGCATTTATTGCCCATCCCTAATTGCCCCATTGCTGCCTCACAGCGCCAGGGATCCCGGTTCGATTCCCGGCTTGGGTCACTGTCTGTGTGGAATCTGCATCTTCTCCCCGTGTCTGCGTGGGTTTCCTCCCGGTGCTCCGGTTTCCTCCCACAGTCCAAAGATGTGCCGGTTAGGTGGATTGGCCATGCTAAATTGTCCCTTAGTGTCAGGGGGACTAGCTAGGGTAAATGCATAGAGTGATGGGGATAGGGCCTGAGTGGGTTGTGGTCAGTGCAGACTGGATGGGCCAAATGGCCTCGCTGTGCACTGTCGGATTCTACGATTCTATGAACCCAATTCAAATTGAACCACTTACTGCCCGAAGCGTGACGTCACTGAACCCAAGAAGGAGTCCACCTTAACAACACTAAAGTACCTAACCCCCCCCCTTTCTCCCTGGGCAAATATGTCCCACCCTCTCCGTCAAACTGTTGCATAGTCCCACCCAGACCTAGAGGGACAGAGAGCACAGCAGAACCGGGAAAACACTGCTTAATCAGGTTGCTTATCCTGTCTTTCACTGACATTAATACAGGGGACTGGCAGGTCCACTGTTGCGTGGTCATCTTGCAAATTGGGCAATGGACTGTTCACATCATAGCATCCCTGCAGTGCAGAAGGAGGCCATTCGGCCCATCAGGCCTGCACCGACTCTCCAAAAGAGCATCTTAACCAGGCCCACCCCGCCTTCACAACCTCACATAGATACTCTGCTAACTCCCTCTAACCTACACTAAGGGACAATCTAGCATGGCCAATCCACCTAACCTGCACATCTTGGGACACTAAGGGACAATTTAGCATGGCCAATCCCCCTAACCTGCACATCTTGGGACACTAAGGGACAATTTAGCATGGCCAATCCACCTAACCTGCACATCTTTGGACATTAAGGGGCAATTTAGCATGGCCAATCCACCTAACCTGCACATCTTGGGACACTAAGGGGCATGGAGGAGAACGTGCGAACTCCACACAGACAGTGACCCGAGGCCGGAATTGAACGTGCGTCCCTGGCAGCAGTGCCACCCCAATTCTCCCTCAGTGTAACCCGAACAGGCGCTGGAGTGTGGCGACTGGGGGATTTTCACGGTAACTTCATTGCAGTGTTAATGTAAACCTACTTGCGACACTAATAAATAAACTTTAAGTCTTTCATCCCTGCTCCCATTCTAGTAAATCTCCTCTCCATCCTCTGCAAGGCCTCGACATCTTTCCTGCACCAGTGGTCTACAGAATTGAACAGAAGATTCCAGCTCGGGCTAAACCAGAAAGATCTAGACTAACTCCCTTGTATTCATACTTTAAACCTCTGTTCATCAGCTAGGTGATCCCTTGTGTCTTCTCAACTTGCAGGCATTGCGACTGCTGCTCTTGCATGCTGTCTTGTGGCTGATTCAAAAACAGCAAGGACAAGAGGCCTGGGTCGCCAAGTGCCTTCACGACACCAGGAGGCACAAACTGGTCCAAAATAACAATTCCAGCACCGTCTCATAACAGACAGCGATGTTTCAAAGCGGCTAGGGATCCACTGAGCGGCGTGGTTTCATCTCCTGAATCTGGAGAATCTACCCCGATTCTCAGTCCAAACCGCAAGCATGTATAATTTATCATGGGTGGCACAGTGGTTAGCACTGCTGCCTCACAGCGCTAGGGACCCGGGTTCAATTCTTGGCTTGGGTGACTGTGTGGAGTTTGCACATTCTCCCCATGTCTGTGTGGGTTTCCTCCGGGTGCTCTGGTTTCCTCCCACAGTCCAACAGATGTGCAGGTTAGGGGGATTGGCCATACTAAATTGCTCCTTAGTGTCCAAAGATGTGTAGATTAGGTGGATTGGCCATGCTAAATTGCCCCTTAGTGTCCAAAGATGTGCAGATTAGGTGGATTGGCCATGCTAAATTGACCCTAGTGTCAGGGGGATTAGGAGGGTAAATATGTGGGGTTATGGGAATAGGGCTTGGGACGATGCAGACTCGATGGGCCAAATTGCCCCTTCTGCACTGAATGATTCTCTGAGAATTTAGCATAGCCAATGCACCTAACCCACACGTCTTTCGGACTGTGGGAAGAACCCAGAGCACCCGGAGGAAACCCACGCGGACACGGGGAGAATGTGCAGACTCTGCACAGATAGTGACCCAAGCCGGGAATCGAACCCGGGTCCCTGGCGCTAATCACTGTCACAATGTGGAGATGCCGGCGTCGGACTGGGGTAAACACAGTAAGAAGTCTCACGACACCAGGTTAAAGTCCAACAGGGTTTATTTGGCAGCAAAAGCCACTAGCTTTCGGAGCGCTGCTCCTTCGTCAGGGTTATTATTTTTTATAGATAATTCTCCCACTTACCTGACGAAGGAGCAGCGCTCCGAAAGCGAGTGTCTTTTGCTACCAAATAAACCTGTTGGACTTTAACCTGGTGTTGTGAGACTTCTTACTGTGCTAACCACTGTGCCACCGTGCCTCAGCTTGTGAAACAATATTTGCTTCCTTTTAAGTGGTGCGGTGTGTTTTAGGCACAGCCTGAAAGGGTGGCGGAAGCAGATTCGACTGTGACGTTCAAAAGGAAAGTGAATGAATACTTGGAAAAAGAGAAGAAGAACTTAGAGGGGCCTTGGTGAAAGGGAGGAGAGTGAAGACTAATTGGATAGCTCGCTTGGACAGGATGGGCCGAATGGGCCTCCTGAAGGTTCAGCCAGGCACTGGCAGAGGGGCTACAGCCCCACCCAGTGCAGGTCAGCTGCTTAGGCCACTACGGGGGGTTTGACTTGGCTGCCGCCAGCTGATCTTCTGCATTTTCTCTCCCCAGCACTATGCCAGTCGCCGTGGCGATTATGAGATCTGTGAGTACTTACTGAGGAAGGGTGCCGACAGCAATGCTCAGACCAAAGGCGGGGCCACCCCTCTCCACAGAGCGGCCTACTGTGGCCATCTCCCCGTCCTCACGTTGCTGCTGTCCCATGGAGCCGTGCCCACAACCGCGGACGACGATGGGGCGACACCTTTACACAAGGTAACGTGGCAACACCTTCAGCCCGTGTTCTGTTTCCGATGCGTCACTCCTTTTGTCTTGGTGGGTTTTTTTAATAAAGGGGGAGGTGGTGGCCTAGTGGAATTGTCACTGGACTCGTAATCCAGAGACCCAGGGTAATAGTCTGGATAGTCAGGAGCTTTTCCCCAGGGTGGAAGAGTCAATTACTAGGGGGCACAGGTTTAAGGTGCGAGGGGCAAGGTTTAAAGGAGATGTACGAGGCAGTTTCTTTTGACACAGAGGGTGGTGGGTGCCTGGAACTCGCTGCTGGGGGAGGTAGTGGACGCAGATACGATAGTGACTTTTAAGGGGGCGTCTTGACAAATACATGATTAGGATGGGAAGGGAGGGATATTGTCCCCGGAAGGGGGTTTTAGTTCAGCCAGGCGGCATGGTCGGTGCAGGCTTGGAGGGCTGAAGGGCCTGTTCCTGTGCTGTAATTTTCTTTGTTCTTTGACCCGGGTTCGAATCCCACCACGGCAGATGGTGGAATTTGAATTCACTAAAAACCTGGAAGTAAAGCCTAATGAGGTGAAGTGAGGAGGTGACCTTCCAAAAAGACAAACTCTCACGCTGTCTCACGGGGAGGCGATGGCCTAGTGGTATTATCGCTGGACTATTAATCTGGAAACTCAGCTACTGTTCTGGGGACCCGGGTTCGAATCCCCGCCACGGCAGATGGTGGAATTTGAATTCAATAAAAAAAATACCTGGAATTAAGAATCTACTGATGGCCATGAAACCATTGTCGATTGTCGGAAAAACCCAATCTGAGTCACTAATGTCCTTTAGGGAAGGAAATCTGCCATCCTTTCCCGGTCTGGCCTACATGTGACTCCAGAGCCACAGCAATGTGGTTGACTCTCAACTGCCCTCTGAAATGGCTGAGTGAGACACTCAGTTCAAGGGCAACTGGGGGTGGGTGATAAATGCTGGGCCCAGCCAGCGATGCCCATGTCCCATGGATAAATTAAGAAAAAAAGATGAGGGGTGTGATGGTGTTAATTGGACTCTTAAATGTCCTTCAGGATGGGCCAGCCAGCGAAGCCCATGAATGAATAATTTAAAAAATAATACTTCCTCCCTTCCACATCCTTGATTGCTATAAAGGCAAAGACTCCTAATTCGAGGAGCATTCTCCATACCCTCAGAATGTGCCAAAACGTCTTACAGCCAATGAAGTACTCTCCGAATCCCTACAGTGCAGAAGACCATTTGGCCCATCGAGTCTGCACCGATTCTCCGATAGAGCATCTTTCCCAGGCCCACCCCATGCCTTATCCCCACCACCCCGCACATACGATTTTGCCGGGGCTAGTGATCAGAGTTCCAGGTGTCACTTGCACCCTTCAATCTCGAAGAAACTTCTTTTAAACTTTTCCCCTTTAGATGATAAATGTGGCCACTTGGTTGTGATGCACGGGTCCCCGGGGAGGAGCGCTGTGGGGCTCCTCGTCTCAACAACACACTGCATTTATATAGCTCGCCGCAGTAAAACATCCTGGACGCCTTGAGACAGAGTTATCGAACAAAATGTGATGCCAAGCCACAAGGGATGGTGGAAAGGATAACTGGAAGCTTGGTTCAAAGAGGTAGGTTTTAAGGGATGTCTTAAAGATGGAGAGAGACTGGGTGGTACAGGGAGAGAATTCCAGAGCTCGGGGTCCCATGCAGCTGCAGGCACGGCCGCCAGGGGTGGAGCAATTAAAATCGGGCAATGTGCAGCAGGCCAGAATTGGAGGAGCGCTTGTCCTGGCATCACTTAAAAAAAAAGGTCTGGCCATCTGTGACAGCTTACTCGTGGTCTGCAAATTGGCTGCACAACAGCAGTGACTGTGCTCCAGAAAGGGTGGCACAGTGGTTAGCGCTGCTGCCTCACAGCGCCAGGGACCCGGGTTCGATTCCCAGCTTGGGTCACTGGCTGTGCGGAGTCTGCATGCTCTCCCCGTGTCTGCGTGGGTTTCCTCCCACAGTCTAAAGATGTGCAGGTTAGATGGATTGGCAATGCTAAATTACCCCTTAGTTAAAGTTTATTTATTAATCACAAGTAGGCTTACATTAACACTGCAATGATGTTACTGTGAAAATCCCCTAGTCGCCACACTCCGGCACCTGTTCGGGTTACACTGAGGGAGAATTTAGCACCTAACCAACACGTCTTTCGGACTGTGGGAAGAAACCAGAGCACCCGGACGAAACCCACGCAGACACGGGGAGAATGTGCAAACTCCACAGTGACCCAAGCTAGGATTCAAACGCGGGTCACTGGCGCTGTGAGGCAGCAGTGCTAACCATTCTGCCACCGTGCCGCCCTTAAGGTCCAAAGATGTGTAGGTTAGGTGGATTGGCCATGCTAAATTGCCCCTTAGTGTCCAAAGATGTGCAGGTTAGGTGGATTGACCATGCTAAATTGCCCCTTAGTGTCCAAAGATGTGCGGGTTGGGTGGATTGGCCATGCTAAATTGCCCCTTAGTGTCCAAAGATGTGCGGGTTGGGTGGATTGGCCATGCTAAATTGCCCCTTAGTGTCCAAAGATGTGCGGGTTGGGTGGATTGGCCATGCTAAATTGCCCCTTAGTGTCCAAAGATGTGCGGGTTGGGTGGATTGGCCATGCTAAATTGTCCCTTAGTGTCCAAAGATATGCAGGTTAGGTGGATTGGCCATGCTAAATTGCCCCTTAGTGTCCAAAGATATGCAGGTTAGGTGGATTGGCCATGCTAAATTGTCCCTTAGTGCCCAAAGATGTGTGGGTTAGGTGGATTGGCCATGCTAAATTGTCCCTTAGTGTCCAAAGATGTGTGGGTTAGGTGGATTGGCCATGCTAAATTGCCCCTTCGTGTCCAAAGATGTGTATGTTAGGGGGATAAATGTGTGGAGTTCCTGGGATAAGGCCTGGGGTGAGCCTGGGAAAGATGCTCTGTCGGAAAGTCAGTGCAGACCCGATGGGCCGAATGGTCTTCTGCACTGTAGGTTTTCTGTGAGTATTTCACTGGCTGTAAGATGCTTTGGCACATGCTGAGGGTGTGAAAAGTGCTGCTACAATTCCGAGTCTTTGCCTTTATCATGATCGGAAGAATTAGAATGTTTAAGCAATGAGCTGTCATAACTTTGTCTGACTTTTGAAGAGTTTGTGGGAGGCATTTTTAGCTAAGACCCGTAGAGGAGCAGACCATAGTCCAGACGGCCTCGGTGACTGTGCGGTTTGAATTGTAAGCAGACCATTCTCCCAGCCCCCCGTCTCCTGAACGTGGCGGGTTTGAACGCCCGCCGCGCTGCTTTTTGTTTTGACGGATGTCTTTTGTTTGTCAGGCTGCAGAAAGGGGTCACCGGGAGGTGTGCGAGGCCTTGCTTCAGCACAACCCAGCCTTGAGGACGGTGAGAGACAAGCGATCCAGAGCACCTCACGACCTGGTGAGGGACCACCCGGCATTGAAGGAGTGCCTGCAGCCCGGGATGTTGACGTGATGCCTGCTGCCTGGGACTCGAGCTGTTGGCAAGCCTTCCCTGCCCTAACAGTGGGAGTCCCCTCAATCTTGGCAAAGGCCCACCCGCCCCGTTCTTTAGTCCCCATGTCACTGCATCGTCTCACGGATCAGTTCGCTGATCAGGTCTTGCCTGATTTCCAACACGCACGTGAAATCTCTGAACTGGGGAAAAATTGGGTGGAACAATTGAAGATCTGGATTATTTTGTTTTGTGGTTTCCTCAGTACCACAGTGAAGAGGCCACCACTACATTCTATACCCCTGAAGCAGTGACACTTTGAGGTATTAAAAATGTTCAAATTAACTAGCCTTTGTCCATCTTTTTATTTTTTCCACGCTGACACTGCTGTTCCATTTTTTTGGTCCCCCTCACCTACAAGTTGAAGATGACAAGACATATTGAGAAAGTGGTCCAGAATGCTCGCCATTCACGCCAGCGGGATTCTCTGGTTCTGCTGGCAGCTACACCCCCCGCCCGCAGGTTTCCCGGAAACATGGGGTGAGGTCATTGGGAATTCCCATTGACTTTGATTTGATTTATTATTGTCACATGTATTAGCATACCGTTCATAGAGAAGGAAAGGAGAGAGTGCAGAATGTAGTGTTACAGTCACAGCTCGGGTTTGGTTTGATTTGATTTATTATTGTCACATGTATTAACATACAGTGAAAAGTATTGTTTCTTGCGCGCTATACAGACAAAACATACCGTTCATAGAGAAGGAAAGGAGAGGGTGCAGAATGTAGTGTTACAGTCATAGCTAGGGTGTAGAGAAAGATCAACTTAGTGCGAGACAGGCCCATTCAAAAGTGTGAAAGCAGCAGGGAAGAAGCTGTTCTTGAGTTGGTTGGTATGTGATCTCCGACTTTTGTATCTTTTTCCTAATGGAAGAAGGTGGAAGGGAGAATGTCTGGGGTGTGTGGGGTCCTTGATTATGCTGGCTGCTTTTCCCGAGGCAGCAGGAAGTGTCGACGGAGTCAATGGATGGGAGGCTGGTTTGCGTGATGGATTGGGCTACATTCACGACCTTTTGTAGTTCCTTGCGGTCTTGGGCAGAGCAGGAGCCCAGACCAAGCTGTGATACAACCAGAAAGAATGCTTTCTACGGAGCATCTGTAAACGTTGGTGAGAGTCGTAGCGGAGAGGGGGATCTTATTGAAACTTACAGGATACTGCAAGGCCTGGATAGAGTGGACGTGGAGAGGATGATTCTACTAATAGAAAAAACTAAAACAGAGGGCACAACCTCAGACTAAAGGGACGATCCTTTAAAACAGAAATGAGGAGGAATTTCTTCAGCCAGAGAGTGGTGAATCTGTGGAACTCTTTGCCGCAGAAGGCTGTGGAGGCCAGGTCATTACGTGTCTTTAAGACAGAGATAGGTTCTTGATTGGTAAGGGGCTCAGGGGTTATGGGGAAAAGGCCAGAGAATGGGGATAGAAAAATATCAGCCATGATTGAATGGCGGAGCAGACTCGATGGGCCGAGTGGCCTAATTCTGCTCCTATGTCTTATGAACATGTCAAAATTCCTTAGTTGGCGGTGGGACCAGAGAATCCCACCGCTAGCAAACAACCCACCGGCAGGAAACACATGGCTGGGAGGCTGAAGCATCTCGCCCATTTTGGGGAGATATTGAGTACAAAAATAGGGAAGTTATGCTTGTACCATTTATAGAGGTCTAGTTAGGCCCCAAATGAAGTATTGTGTCCAGTTCTCATTGCGAAATGTTCGGAAGGATGTGAGGGTCTTCAAGAGGGTTCAGAGGGAGAGGGAGATTTACCAGAACGGTTCCAGGGATTGAGGGGGTTTTAGCTCCAAGGTGAGGTTGGAGAAGCTGGGGTTGTTCTCCTTGGAGCGATTGAGGGCAGATTTGATCGAGGAAATGATTTGATTGGCTTAGCGGTAGGACACAGTAAGAAGTCTCACAACACCAGGTTAAAGTCCAACAGGTTTATTTGGTAGCAAATGCCATAAGCTTTCGGAGCACTGCTCCTTCGTCAGATTAGCGGTAGGAGACAGAGGGTGGTAACAGACGGCTGCTTTAGTGACTGGAGGCCAATGGTGTAACACAGGGATCCGTGCTGGGCCCCCTATTGTAGGATCAGTAAGTTTGCGGATGACACAAAGTTTGGCCGGGTGGTTAAAAGTGAGGTTGAGTGTCTTAGGTTACAGGAAGATATAGACGAGATGGCGGATAGATGGCAGTTAGAATTTAACCCTGAAAAGCGTGAGGTGATGCACTTTGGAAAGAGTAATTTGACAAGGAAGTATACAGTGAAAGGTCTGACACTGGGACGTTCCAAAGTACAAAGGGACCTTGGCGAGTTTGTCCACAGATCTCTGAAGGTGGAAAGGCAGGTTAATAGGGTGGTGAAAAAGGCATACGGCACACTCGCCTTTATCAATCGGGGTATAGATTACAAAAGCAGAGAGGTCATGATGGAGTTGTATAGAACTTTGGTTAGACCACAGCTGGAGCACTGTGTGCAGTTCTGGTCGCCACATTATAGGAAGGATGTGATTGCACTGGAGGGGGTGCAGAGGAGATTCACCAGGATGCTGCCTGGGACGGAACATTTAAGTTATGAAGAGAGGTTGGATGGGCTTGGGTTATTTTCTCTGGAGAAGATTATGTTCAATATTATGAGGGGCGTGGACAGGGTGGATAGGGAGTAGCTGTTCCCCTTAGTTGAAGGGTCAGTCACGAGGGGACACAAGTTAAAAGTGAGGGGTAAGAGGTTTAGGGGGGATGTGAGGAAAAATCTTTTTACCCAGAGGGTGGTGAGGGTCAGGAATGCGCTGCCTGGGAGGGTGGAGGAGGCGGGATCCTGCACTCCTTTAAAAAGTACCTGGATGAGTACTTGGCACGTCATAACATTTAAGGGCCAAGTGCTGGCAAGTGGGATTAGGTGGGCAGGTTTCCACGCCTTCCATGCGTCGGTGCAGACTCGATGGGCCGAAGGGCCTCTTCTGCGTTGTAGTATTCTGTGAGTGTACAAGATTATAGATACTTCAGCCTCCCAGCCATGTGTTTCCTGCCTGTCCAAGGTTGAGATAAGGTCAACATTGAAAAGCTGTTCCCATTTGCTGATGGGGCAAGGACCAGGGGAGGGAGATTTAAGATTTAAGATAAGGGACTTTAAGATTTTGGGCGAAAGATACGGCGGGGGAATCTGAGGAAGAACGTGGCGGCATAATGGTTAGCATTGCTGCCTCACAGCCCCAGGGACCCGGGTTCAATTCCGGCCTCGGGTCACCGTCTGTGCGGAGTCTGCATGTTCTCCCCGTGTCTGCGTGGGTTTCCTCCGGGTGCTCCGGTTTCCCCCCACAGTCCAGAAATGTGCGGATTAGGTGGATTGGCGGTGCTAAGTTGCCCCTTAGTATCAGGGAGAGAGTAAATATGTGGGGTTACGGGGATAGGGCCTGGGTGGGATTGTTGTCGATGCAGGTTCAATGGGCCAAATGGCCTCTTTGACCCAGCGGGTGGTAATGTATTGGAACTCGCTGCCTACGAGGCTGGTGGAGGCAGGCAGGATCATAGAAAGAAATCATAGAAACCCTACAGACGCCATTCGGCCCATCGAGTCTGCACCGACCACAATTCCACCCAGGCCCTACCCCCATATCCCTACATATTTACCCACTCATCCCTCTAACCTACACACCTCTCAGGACACTAAGGGACAATTTTTATCATGGCCAATCAACCTAACCCTTTGGACTGTGGGAGGAAACCGGAGCACCCGGAGGAAACCCACGCAGACACGAGGAGAATGTGCAAACTCCACACAGACAGTGACCCGAGCCGGGAATCGAACCCAGGTCCCTGGAGCTGTGAAGCAGCAGTGCTCACCACTGTGCCACCGTGCCGCCCAGAATGAGTTCAAAAGCAAATTGGATAGAATCATAGAATCCCTGCAGTGCAGAAAGAGGCCATTCAGCCCATCGAGTCTGCACCGACCACAATCCCACTCCAGGCCCTTTCCCCACAACCCCACCCCGCTAATCCCCCTAACCTACACATCCCGGGACACTAAAGGGCAATTTAGCACGGCCAATCAATCTAACCGAAGGGAATATCAGGGAACCCTTTCTCTCCTAGACGTGTATTGAGGACAAAGAGGCGGGCAAAGCGAGCAGTCATCTCCAAGTTTGTAGATGATAGCAACAAGGAGACATGAAAGAAATGCTTGGTTTTAAGTCACACTCTGCCATGACTCTGCTGCACCTTGAGTGGCTCGCGCAGTGAATTACTGCGGAGAAAAATCTGATGCATCTCGAGTGGATAGTGCGGGGAGAAAAGAGCTTCTGTACTTGACGGAGGCTGAGGAATAACACAGCAAGATTCAAGAATTCGGTCGGCGAGGGAATTTGGCAAATGGGTTGCACTGGGATTCAACGTGTACCAACAAACAATGGGGAACGCAAGTGCTTGTGGAATGGGGTAGATGCACTGAGAATTAAGTGTCGCTCAGCGTCAGTTGTTTTGGATGGGTGAGCCTGTTCCCAATGTCATTTGGCCTTGCTGGTACCTTCCACCCCTACGCGCCGTGCACCCAATTTACTTCATTGCCTCCAGGTGGCAGGAGGGGAAGGATGGGCAGAAAGAATATCTCCAATGTGATCCTGAGGCATCATTTTGGGCCCACAGGATGGCATGGAGGAGAATCCTGGGCCTGAACTTTCTCGCCCGCCAGGTGCGCGCGCGCTCGGTGACCCCCGAAACGCGTTCCCAGTCCCGGTGCGCAATTTCATATAACACCCTCTGAGAGAGGCTAAGCTGCCAGGGAGGGTGCCCAGAATGTGGAGAATACCGGCTTGTGTCTCTAACCTGCTCCCTTGTGGGGATCAGAGCCAGCCGAGCTGTCTCAGGGAGCCGCTGACCCCTGAAAAATAAATATCGATGTTAAATCTGTGCCACGAGTGCGTCGACAGCAAAATCATACACAGTGCTCCAGTTCATCCACAGAGTGGCACGGTGGTTAGCACTGCTGCCCCACAGCGCCAAGGGACCCCGGGTTCGATTCCCGGCCTCGGGTCACTGTCTGTGTGGAGTCTGCACGTTCTCCCCGTGTCTGCGTGGGTTTCCTCCGGGTGCTCCGGTTTCCTCCCACAGTCCAAAAGACGTGCTGGTTAGGTGCTAAATTCTCTGACGGCTAAGCGATTTTCACAGTAGCTTCATTGCAGTGTTAATGTAAGCCTACTTGTGACACTAATAAAAGATGTGCGGGTTAGGTTGATTGGCCATGCTAAAATTGCCCCTTAGTGTCCTGGGATGCGTAGGTTAGCGGGATTAGTGGGTAAAATATGTAGGGATATGGGGGTAGGGCCTGGGTGGGATTGTGGTCGGTGCAGACTCGATGGGCCGAATGGCCTCTTTCTGTACTGTAGGGTTTCTATGATTTCTATGAAACTTTAAGACCTCCGCCCCCAGAACATAGAACATAGAACATAGAACATTACAGCGCAGAACAGGCCCTTCGGCCCACGATGTTGCACCGACCAGTTAAAAAAAAAACTGTGACCCTCCAACCTAAACCAATTTCTTTTCGTCCATGAACCTATCTACGGATCTCTTAAACGCCCCCAAACTAGGCGCATTTACTACTGATGCTGGCAGGGCATTCCAATCCCTCACCACCCTCTGGGTAAAGAACCTACCCCTGACATCGGTTCTATAACTACCCCCCCTCAATTTAAAGCCATGCCCCCTCGTGCTGGATTTCTCCATCAGAGGAAAAAGGCTATCACTATCCACCCTATCTAAACCTCTAATCATCTTATATGTTTCAATAAGATCCCCTCTTAGCCGCCGCCTTTCCAGCGAAAACAATCCCAAATCCCTCAGCCTCTCCTCATAGGATCTCCCCTCCATACCAGGCAACATCCTGGTAAACCTCCTCTGCACCCTCTCCAAAGCCTCCACATCCTTCCTGTAATGTGGGGACCAGAACTGCACACAGTACTCCAAGTGCGGCCGCACCAGAGTTGTGTACAGTTGCAACATAACGCTACGACTCCTAAATTCAATCCCCCTACCAATAAACGCCAAGACACCATATGCCTTCTTAACAACCTTATCTACTTGATTCCCAACTTTCAGGGATCTATGCACACATACACCTAGATCCCTCTGCTCCTCCACACTATTCAAAGTCCTCCCGTTAGCCCTATACTCAACACATCTGTTATTCCTACCAAAGTGAATTACCTCACACTTCTCCGCATTAAACTCCATCCGCCACCTCTCGGCCCAACTTTGCAACCTGTCTAAGTCTTCCTGCAAACTACGACACCCTTCCTCACTGTCTACCACACCACCGACTTTGGTGTCATCAGCAAATTTGCTAATCCACCCAACTATACCCTCATCCAGATCATTAATAAATATTACAAACAGCAGTGGCCCCAAAAAACAGACACGTTTGTTCATTTTTATTTCAGCCCAGACAGGGTGGCACGGTGGTTAACACTGCTGCCTCAAAGAGCCAGGGACCCGGGTTTAATTCCAGCCTTGGGTCACTGTCTGTGTGGAATTTGCACATTCTCCCCGTGTCTGCGTAGGTTTCCTCCCACAGTTGAAAGATGTGTGGATTGGCCATGCTAAATTGACCCTAGTGTCAGGGGGATTAGCTAGGGTAAATATGTGGGGTTACGGGGATAGGGCCTGGGTGGGATTGTGGTCGGTGCAGACTCGATGGGCCGACTGGCCTCCTTCTGATCTCTAGCGATTCTATGGCAGCTCATCCCACCCAGGATCGAGGTTGAAGCTGAAATGGAAAGGCCACCTGCCAATCGGCCTGCCTGCCAACCCCAAAAGCAGACGCGATTGGCCCCTCAATGGGTTGAATCGCCAGTTTGAGTGTCAGTGGGCGCACTTC
Source organism: Mustelus asterias (assembly GCF_964213995.1). Classification (NCBI taxonomy): domain Eukaryota; kingdom Metazoa; phylum Chordata; class Chondrichthyes; order Carcharhiniformes; family Triakidae; genus Mustelus; species Mustelus asterias. The sequence continues at coordinate 56,649,568 of NC_135822.1, forward strand.
CGACTCCAGCGCCCGCCCGCCGACCGGAAGATTTGTGCGTGAGGACGGCGGCCTGACGCGTTCCCGCCCGATTCCACGCGCTTCCAGCTCAGGTGTGCGCCAGCCCGGCCAATGTCAAACTCTGGGCCCCTGGGGTTGGTGCGCAGGCCACTGCTGCAGGACTTGTGGATTGCTGTATGCCCGTGGGTTTTCCATCGGCTGGATGTAAATCTGCCCCTTCTCGGCCACCAGATTTCAAATTGCTGCATGTGGGATCTTGCTGTGCGCACATTAGCGGCGGTGTTTCCGCCACGGTGACTACCCTTCGAAACTGTTCCATTGAACGGGAAGTGCTCTGAGCTGGAAGTGTCACTATTCTAATACAAATAAGGTTGCCAACACATCCCACTAGAAGGTAGACTTGTCTTAAGATAGGATAAATTGGGTTAGTCTGATCGGCAAGGCCTCCTCTGATGTGAGAATGTCTTATAGCACATCTGTAGTTCATAAGATATCGGAGCAGAATTAGGCCACTCAGCCCATCGAGTCTGCTCCGCTAATCCATCATGGCTGATATGCTCCTCATCCCCATTTTCCTGCCTTCTCCCCCATAACCCTTCAACCCATTAAAAATCTGTCTAACTCCTCCTTAAATTTACTCACTGTCCCAGCACCCACCGCACTTTGGGGGAGCGAACTCCACAGATTCACAACCCTTTGGGAGAAGTAGTTTCTCCTCAACTCTGTTTTAAATTTGCTGCCCCTTATCCTAAGACCTCTCGTCCCAGAATGCCCCACAAGAGGAAGCATCCGCTCCACGTCTACTTTATCCACACCTTTTATCATCTTGTAAACCTCAATTTGATCTCCCCTCATTCTTCTAAATTCCAGAGAGTATCGGCCTAAACTGTTCAATCTCTCTTCATACGACAAACCCCCTCATCTCTGGAATCAATCTTGTGAAACCCCCTCTGAACTGCCTCCAATGCTGCTACATCTTTCAAAGATCCTTCCCGTTTGCACGGGAATCTTACCCTCATCCCGGGATTAACCAGACTGAGCGGCCGGGGACCGAGCATTCGCCTCTTTCTCGGAAGAGAAAACTAAAACGCGGAGGCCAGTTGGCTTGTGTCCTCCCCGAAGGTGCTTGGTGTCCATTCTATTTGGGCATTTCTCTTTAACTCTATTTTATCAAAGCATGCGCGGGGAAGTCCGACCCTCCAGCAGGGCTGACTGCAGGGTTCACTCTGGCCCATGGGCCAGTATTAACTGAGGGCGTTGTACCTTCAGCCAATTCCTCCTATCTGTTCTGCTCGTTGTTGCCCACTGTTGGCCTCCTTCCTGTCACATGACCTTGGTTCTACCCCCCCCCATTGTCATGTGACACTCTTTGTTGCCCGCTGTCACAAGACCTTGGTTCCATCGTGTTGCCATGTGACCCTCCCCCTCCACCCCATTGTGGCCCGGTACCACCTGACCATTGTTCTATAGTCCAGTCATGTGACCTTGGTTCCGCCCATTGTCACATGATTCCCTATTGTTGCTGGCTGCCGTATGACTCTCTCCGTGACACTATTTTTTTCTTTCTCTCTCCCTGAAGTTGCCTATGTTCCGCCAGGGGGGGAGTGAGGAAGGCAGAAAGCTGGGGAATGGGGTGGGGAGAGGACTTGGACAACGACAAGCAGCGGCGATGCCCGAAGACGACAGTGGGCTCTGGTCAAGCCAGTTCTGAGAGCGGTGTGAGAGACAAGGGGCTGGAAGGATGCTGAGCGTGGGCAAACTAGCTGCCTACAGGCCAGAGAGCTCCCGGCTCCACGTGTCTGTGCTATTCAGAGGTGAGCGGAAAGAATGATAGAATTCTTACAGTGCACAATGAGGCCATTTGGCCAATCGAGTCTGCACCGACCCACCTTTTTATCATACCTGGGCCCTAACCCCATAACCCAATGTATTTGCCCCAGTAATCTCCCTAACCCGCACATCTTTGGACACTAAGGGGCAATTTAGCATGGCCAATCCACCTAATTTACACATCTTTGGACACTAAGAAACAATTTAGCATGGCCAATCCACCTAACCCACACACCTTTGGACATTAAGGGGCAATTTAACATGGCCAATCCACCTGACCTGCACGTCTTTGGACACTAAGGGGCAATTTAGCATGGTCAATCCACCTAACCTGCACATCTTTGAACATTAAGAAGCAATTTAGCATGGCCAATCCACCTAATTTACACATCTTTGGACACGAAGGAACAATTTAGCATGGCCAATCCACCTAACCCACACATCTTCGGACACTAAGGGACAACTTAGCATAGCCAATTCACCTGACCGACACATCTTTGGACACTAAGGGATAATTTAACATGGCCAATCCACCTGACCTGCATGTCTTTGGACATTAAGGGGCAATTTAGCATGGTCAATCCACCTAAACTGCACATCTTTGGACACTAAGGGGTAATTTAGCATGGCCAATCCCCCTAACCTGCACATCTTTGGACACTAAGGGGCAATTTAGCACAGCCAATCCACCTAACCCACACATCTTTGGACTGTGGGAGGAAACCGGAGCACCCGGAGGAAACCCACTCAGACGCAAGTAGAACATGCAAACTCCACAGTCAGCCAAGGCCGGAATTGAACCCGGGTCCCTGGCGCTGTGAGGCAGCAGTGCTAACCACTGTGCCACCGGGCACGGGGGGTGACCGACCAGCACCAGCTTCCCTGTGTGCAGCTTCACTCACTCTGCATCAACCTCCCTCCGTCAGTCAATGGCTGCTTCCAAACCCAGCCCAACATGGCAAAGAGAGGAGGTTGAGAGGAGATTGGATGTACAAGGTTACAATCGTGTTGGATAAGGTGGACAAAGAAAAAAGTGCTGGTCCCAATAAGAACCATTAGACACGCGTGAGGAAGAACCTTTTTTACCCAGTGAATGGGACAGGCGCCAGAATGTGGCGACTGGGGGATTTTCACAGTAACTTCATTGCAGTGTTAATGTAGCTTGTGACTCCCATAAATAGAATTTAAAAACTTTAACTTTAAAACTTTAAACTATAGATACAATCCTGTCTCTGTATTGACCGATCCACGTGGCAAAACATTCCATTTACAACATCTTCCTGTCCCAAGGCATCTCTAACTTCTAGGTTGAGGTTTTACTTTAAACACCTGGGGCTTTTAAGTCAATCAAAATTTAATCTTTCAGAGCTGGAACAATGACAGCTGGTGGAATTTAAATTCAATTAATAACTTGGAACTAAAATTGGTCTCAGTAACACTAACCATGACAGCTGTGGTAAAAGCCAGTCTGGTTCACTAATGTCCTTTAGGGAAGGAAATCTGCCGTCCTTACCCCGGTCTGGCCTACATGTGACTCCAGAGCCACAGCAATGTGGTTGACTCTCGACTGCCCTCTGAAATGGCCCAGTGAGCCAATCAGTTCAAGGCAACGAGGGATGAGCAACAAATGCTGGGCCCAGCCGGTGACGCCCAAGTCCCACGAATGAATTAAAAAGTCAACAGAGTCAAAATGGAATTGAATGAGGGACAAATCTCATGGGGGGTTCTGGATGTTCGAATGTTGAGAGTAATGCAGTTCACTCTCAGCCGCCCTTTGCAATGAGCAAACCGTTCAGTTCAAGGGCAATTCAGGGTGGGTAATAAATGCTGGTCCAGCGACGCCCACATCCCCTCAAAGAAAAAAGTCACTGCCAAGGCCAACATGTATTGCCCATCCCGAAATACCCTTGAGAAGGTGATGTTGAGCTAATTCTTCAACCGCTGCAGTCCATGTGGTGTAGGTACACCCACAGTGCTGTTAGGGAGGGAGTTCCAGGATTGTTATTGGACATCAGTCAGTCCGTGTGGTGTAGGTACACCCACAGTGCTGTTAGGGAGGGAGTTCCAGGATTGTTATTGGACATCAGTCAGTCCGTGTGTGGTGTAGGTACACCCACAGTGCTGTTAGAGAGGGAGTTCCAGGATTGTTATTGGACATCAGTCAGTCTGTGTGTGGTGTAGGTACACCCACAGTGCTGTTAGGGAGGGAGTTCCAGGATTGTTATTGGACATCAGTCAGTCCATGTGGTGTAGGTACACCCACAGTGCTGTTAGGGAGGGAGTTCCAGGATTGTTATTGTACATCAGTCAGTCCATGTGGTGTAGGTACACCCACAGTGCTGTTAGGGAGGGAGTTCCAGGATTGTTATTGGACATCAGTCAGTCCATGTGGTGTAGGTACACCCACAGTGCTGTTAGGGAGGGAGTTCCAGGATTGTTATTGGACATCAGTCAGTCCATGTGGTGTAGGTACACCCACAGTGCTGTTAGGGAGGGAGTTCCAGGATTGTTATTGGACATCAGTCAGTCCGTGTGGTGTAGGTACACCCACAGTGCTATTAGGGAGGGAGTTCCAGGATTGTTATTGGACATTAGTCAGTCCATGTGGTGTAGGTACACCCACAGTGCTGTTAGGGAGGGAGTTCCAGGATTGTTATTGGACATCAGTCAGTCCGTGTGGTGTAGGTACACCCACAGTGCTGTTAGGGAGGGAGTTCCAGGATTGTTATTGGACATCAGTCAGTCCATGTGGTGTAGGTACACCCACTGTGCTGTTAGGGAGGGAGTTCCAGGATTATTATTGGACATCAGTCAGTCCATGTGGTGTAGGTACACACACAGTACTGTTAGGGAGGGAGTTCCAGGATTGTTATTGGACATCAGTCAGTCCGCAAGGTGTAGGTACACCCACAGTGCTGTTAGGGAGGGAGTTCCAGGATTGTTATTGGACATCAGTCAGTCCGTGTGGTGTAGGTACACCCACAGTGCTGTTAGGGAGGGAGTTCCAGGATTGTTATTGGACATTAGTCAGTCCATGTGGTGTAGGTACACCCACAGTGCTGTTAGGGAGGGAGTTCCAGGATTGTTATTGGACATCAGTCAGTCCATGTGGTGTAGGTACACCCACAGTGCTGTTAGGGAGGGAGTTCCAGGATTGTTATTGGACATCAGTCAGTCCATGTGGTGTAGGTACACCCAGTAAGAAGTTTAACAACACCAGGTTAAAGTCCAACAGGTTTATTTGGTAGCAAAAGCCGCACCAGCTTTCGGAGCCTTAATGCCCTCCTTCAGGTGACTTACCTGAGGAAGGGGCTTACGGCTCTGAAAGCGTGTGTGGCTTTTGCTACCAAATAAACCTGTTGGACTTTAACCTGGTGTTGTTAAACTTCTTACTGTATTTACCCCAGTCCAACGCCGGCATCTCCACATCATGTAGGTACACCCACAGTGCTGTTAGGGAGGGAGTTCCAGGATTTTTTTTGGACATCAGTCAGTCCGTGTGTTGTAGGTACACCCACAGTGCTGTTAGGGAGAGAGTTGCAGGATTGTTATTGGACATCAGTCAGTCCATGTGGTGTAGGTACACCCACAGTGCTGTTAAGGAGGGAGTTCCAGGATTGTTATTGGACATCAGTCAGTCTGTGTGGTGTAGGTACACCCCCAGTGCTGTTAGGGAGGGAGTTCCAGGATTGTTATTGGACATCAGTCAGTCCCTGTGGTGGCTTTTGCTACCAAATAAACCTGTTGGACTTTAACCTGGTGTTGTTAAACTTCTTACTGTGTAGGTACACCCACAGTGCTGTTAGGGAGGGAGTTCCAGGATTGTTATTGGACATCAGTCAGTCTGTGTGGTGTAGGTACACCCACCGTGCTGTTAGGGAGGGGGTTCCAGGATTGCTATTGGGCATCAGTCAGTCCGTGTGGTGTAGGTACACCCACAGTGCTGTTAGGGAGGGGGTTCCAGAATTGTTATTGGACATCAGTCAGCCCGTGTGGTGTAGGTACACCCACAGTGCTGTTAGGGAGGGAGTTCCAGGATTTTGACCCAGCAACAGTGAAGGAACGGCCGATATATTTCCAAGTCAGGATGGTGAGTGGCTGGGAAGGGAATTTGCAGTTTATGGTGCCCAGGCAGTGGCAGTAGGAGTGAATGGTGAGGTGCGAGGGATGCCAGTTGAGCCAGTAGTAGACGGTAATCAGATCGACGTCCAAATAGGCTTCACCGTTGTAGATTAAGAAATTATTTTTGGTGTCTGATCTAGCTTTTCTAGTTTCTATCTCTGACCCTTACTCCCAATCCCCCTGTCTTATTTGAGGTGGGTTTGGCAGGGCGGGGGTGGGGGGGGGGGGGCGGGGGTGGGGGGGGGCGATGGGGGTGCGGGGGATGTTGCGTTACTGGACGCCATATTTTGCTGAGTCTTCATTCATTAACTCACTGAAAAACTTTCAAATATTTGAATAGATTCCACTGAATCAGTGAGGTAAGTGGGTCAGATGGCAGGGTGGTAGATGGCAGGGTGGTAGGGTAGTGAAGTCAGAGGTTGGGGGGGTGGGGGTGGAGTTGAGGGGGGGGGGGAATTCGGGTTGGTTGGATGGTCAGGGAGGGATTTGGAGTGTGAGGGTTGAAGGCAAGTGGGTATCAGTTGGGGGTTGGTCGGCAGATGAAGGAAGGAGTTGGAGAATTGGGGGTTTGGAGCGTTATAGAATCCTACAGTGCAGAAGGAGGCCATTCGGCCCATCGAGTCTGCACTGACCACAATCCCACCCAGTCCCTATCCCCGTAACCCCATGCATTTACCCTAGCTAGTCCCCCTGACAGTAAGGAGCAATTTAGCATGGTCTATCCACCTAACATCTTTGGACTGGGAGGAAACCGGAGCACCCGGAGGAAACCCACGCTGACACGGGGAGAACGTGCAGACTCCACACAGACAGTGATTGCCTTTGGTTGTCCGCAGGGTGGGAGTTGGAGGGTCAGTGTGGGAAAGCCCAGGGTGGGGTTGATTTAAAGTAAAGTTTATTTATTAGTGTCACAAGTAGGCTTACATTAACACTGCAATGAAGTTATTGTGAAAATCCCCAAGTCGCCACACTCCTGTTCGGGTTACACTGAGAGAGAATTTAGCACCTAACCAGCACGTCTTTCAGACTGTGGGAGGAAACCGGAGCACCCGGAGGAAACCCACGCAGACACGGGGAGAACGTGCAGACTCCGCACAGACAGTGACCCGAGCTGGGAATCGAACCCGGGTCCCTGGCGCTGTGAGGCAGCAGTGCTAACCCACTGTGCCACCCTGTTGCTCCACTGTGGTGGGGACTCAGGGAGGTGGTGGTGGAGGAGGTTAGTTTTTTAGTTACCCAGGAATTAAACATGGATTTTTTTTTCTATCTATTTCCTGGGTAACTATCCAGGTAAGTAAGTCTGAACCTTCCCAAGTCTCTGTCTCAAACTCAGAGCTGAGAGACTTTTTTGAAGGGTTCTGGTTGTCGAGAATTGCTCGCCAGGGGTTGAAACTTGCAATTCCCGTGGAGTCCTTGTGGTGGGACTTCCGAGGGTCCCGGAGTGCAGCTTTCAGGGTGCATCCGATCTCTGAGCATCCGGAAACCAGAAGATCTGGGTTGTTGGACTTTTTATTTGTTACCCCCTCCTAATTGGGATGGCATGGTGTCCCAGTGGTTAGCACTGCTGCCTCACAGCGCTGGGGACCCGGGTTCAATTCCCAGCTCGGGTCACTGTCTGTGTGGAGTCTGCATGTCCTCCCCGTGTCTGCGTGGGTTTCCTCTGGGTGCTCCGGTTTCCTCCCAGAGTACAAAGATGTGCAGGTTAGGTGGATTGGCCATGCTAAATTGCCCCTTAGTGTCCAAAGATGTGCAGGTTAAGTGGATTGGCCATGCTAAATTATCCCTTAGTGTCCAAAGATGTGTAGGTTAGGTGGATTGGCCATGCTAAATTGCCCATTAGTGTCCAAAGATGTGCAGGTTAAGTGGATTGGCCATGCTAAATTGCCCCTTAGTGTCCAAAGATGTGCAGGTTAGGTGGATTGGCCATGCTAAATTGCCCCTTAGTGTCCAAAGATGTGCAGGTTAGGTGGATTAGCCATGCTAAATTGACCCTTAGTGTCCAAAGATGTGCAGGTTAGGTGGATTGGCCATGCTAAATTGCCCCTTAGTGTCCAAAAATGTGCAAGTTAGGTGGATTTGCCATGCTAAATTGCCCTTTAGTGACCAAAGATGTGCGGATTAGGTGGATTGACCATACTAAATTGTCCCTTAGTGTCCAAAGATGTGCAGGTTAGGGGGATTGGCCATGCTAAATTGCCTCTTAATGTCAGGGGGATTAGCAGGGTTAATATGTGGGATTACGGGAATAGGGCCTGGGTGGGATTGTGGTCGGTGCAGACTCGATGGGCCAAATCGCCTCCTTCTGTGCTGTAGGGATTCTATGTATCTAATCATTCTTTGAGGGTAGTTAAGATTCACATGTAGGCCAGACTAGGTAAGGATGGCAGATTTCCTTTCTGAAAGGACATTAGTGAACCAGATAGAGTTTATACAACAACCACTGATAGTTTGACAGTCACCGATACTGAGATTGGCTTTATATCCCAGATTTTAATGAGTTGAATTTAGGGTTGAACCCATGTGTCCAGTTTGGGCCTTTGGATTACCAGGCTGGTGACATTACCATGACCCCGTTGGTGTCAATTTAACACTAACTTCTCTGCTTTTGTGTTCTATCCCTCAAGGAATGAATCCCTGGTTCTTCCAATGCTTTTATTGCCCTAGATTGTGGCCTTTGATGACCTGTGTCTCTCTATCTCAGATCCCTCTGTCCGTTACCCCAGTCAAACCTGCTTTCCCAGGACTGTCACTTCCCGATTCTCCCGAGCAAACACCACCATCTCACACCTTGTGTCTTGCCAGGGAAAAAGAAGAGGACGAGCTTATCGGAAGAGGATAAGAATGTCAAGTGGACCGAGGCAAGTAGAAAAGCATTCTTGATGTGACCTCCTCGGGCAGTGCGAGGGAGGGAGGCTGAGTCAACAGGTGGCACTTTGCACTGGCATTCGGAGAAATGTGTACCATGTGGAAAGAGTCAAATATTGGAGAGATTATTGGCATCACGTATACCAATGAGTGTCACTTCCAGTCATAGTTTGGAGTTGATCAGCCTCAGTTGATCAGAGATGGCACAGAGGTTTAACCACTGGTTAGGATGGACAAGGTTGGCACAGAGAGCGAGAGGAATGGGGTGAGGCAAGACAGAGTGAGGGAGAGGTCTTCGAGTGCGGGCTGGGATGCACAGAGGAAGCTCTGGCATTAGATGAGGCGTTGTGCCAATGCAGGGAGGGTCATGGAGGAATATGCAGGGTACGGTGACAGAGGGAGTGTGGTGTCGGGTGGTACAGTAAGGGGTGCGTCAGGTGTCACAGGGAGGGGTGTGTGGTATTGATCATAAGACTATGAGACATAGGAGCAGAATTAGGCCACTCGGCCCATCGAATCTGCCCCGCCATTCAATCATGGCTGATATTTTTCTCATCCCCATTTTCCTGCCCTTTCCCCATAACCCTTAATCCCCTTATTAATCAAGAACCTATCTATCTCTGTCTTAAAGACACCCAATGACCTGTTCTCCACAGTCCTCTGCGGCAAAGAGTTCCACAGATTCACCAAACCCTCTGGCTGAAGAAATTCCTCCTCATTCTCAGTTTTAAAGGAGCGTCCCTTCACTCTGAGGTTGTGCCCTCGAGTTCTAATCTCTCCCATGAGTGGAAACATCCTCTCCACGTCCACTCTATCCAGGCCTCTCAGTATTCTGTAAGTTTCAATGAGATCCCCCCCTCATCCTTCTAAACTCCATCGAGTACAGACCCAGAGTCCTCAGCCGCTCCTCATATGACAAACCCTTCATTCCTGGGTGTCACAGGGAGAGAGGGGCGTGCGGTATTGGGTGGACACAGTAAGAAGTTTAACAACGCCAGGTTAAAGTCCAGCAGGTTTATTTGGTAGCAAAAGCCACACAAGCTTTCGGAGCGCGGCCCCTTCGTCAGGTGAGTGGTATTGGGTGTTGCAGGGAGGGGCGTTTGGTATTGGGCGTCACTGGAAGGGTTGTGTGGTGTTGAGTGATACCTGGAGTGGTGTTGAGTGGTACAGGAAAGAGTGTGTGGTGTTGGGTGTCACAGCGAGGGGTGTCGGGTGTCACAGGGAGGTGTGTTGGGTGTCACAGGGAGGGGTGTTGGGTGTCACAGGGAGGTGTGTTGGGTGTCACAGCGAGGTGTGTTGGGTGTCACAGGGAGGTGTGTTGGGTGTCACAGGGAGGTGTGTTGGGTGTCACAGGGAGGTGTGTTGGGTGTCATAGGGAGGTGTGTCGGGTATCACACGGAAGGGTGTGTGGTGATGAGTGATACCTGGAGTGGTGTTGGGTGTCACAGGGAGGTGTGTCGGGTGTCGCAGCGAGGGGTGTCGGGTGTCGGGTGTCACATGGGAGTGGTGTCTGGTCTTGGGTGGTTGGGTTCAGTCAGCCTCACTTCGGGACGAGTCGCTGTTTGAGGTGTTTAATTATAAATGGTCACCAATCCTATTTTGAATCTTTCAGACACTGGAGTTTAAGTTGAAAGGACATGCTCTCGACGCAAGGTCTTCTCTGCAGATTCATCTGAAAGGCAAAGATAAAGTTGGAAAGGGCAGGTAACATTCTTCTGCGCTTTGACACGAGCTGACTCATCGAGTTGCTGAAGGAATTCAGCACAAAAACTGTCAATTTAGAGATTTATCACCCGCAGGAGAATTCAAAAATCCTTGAGAAATAGCCGCTGACAGTTCGCGGCTGATGGAAGCAGTCCTTTTCCAAACTTGGCAGCAATGATGTCCTCACACTGATGTTCTGTCTGGCTCAGCAAAGTCAGTAAAGGGCGGGTCTCTCAGAGTTGGGGTGGGGAGAGATACTGAGGGGTTTAAAGTTTATTTATTAGTGTCACAAGTAAGGCTTACATTAACACTGCAATGAAGTTGCTGTGAAAATCCCCCAGTCGCCACACTCCTGTTCGGGTTACACTGAGGGAGAATTTAGCACCTAACCAGCACGTCTTTTGGACTGTGGGAGGAAACCGGAGCACCCGGAGGAAACCCACGCAGACACGGGGGAGAATGTGCAAACTCCACACAGACAGTGACCCGAGCTGGGAATCGAACCCGGGATCCCTGGCGCTGTGAGGCAGCAGTGCTAACCACTGTGCCACCGTGCAGGAGACATCCCAAGGGAGTGGGGTTAGAACTGTGCTGCAAAGGTGAGATGAAATCGGATGGGAGGCGGTTCATGTGCAGTTCAAACACCAGTACGGACCAGGCAATATAAGAAATAGGAGCAGGAGTAGGCCATTCAGCCCCTCGTGCCTGGCCCCCCCATACCCCGTTATTCCCAAAGTGTCCGAGAAAAATCTGCCTATCCCAGCCTTAAATGTCCTTAATGATGGAGCACCCACAATTCTCTGGGGCAGAGAATTCCAAAGGTTCATCACCCTCTGAGTGAAGAAATTTCTCCTCATCTCAGTCCTAAATGTTCGACCCCTTGTCCTGAGATGTGTCCTCATGCTCCAGAATTCCTGACCAGTGGAAACAACCTCTCAGTGTCCACCTTGTCAACTCCCCCTCAGCATCTTACATGCTTCAGTCAGATTGCCTCTCAATCTTCGAAACTCCAGTGGGTACAGGCCCAACATGTCCAACATGTCCAAGAGGCTGTTTGAGGGTAAATCCACATCTGGTATGTGGCAGTCTTTTAAGGAACGGTTGTTAGGGCTACAGGACAAGCATGTGCCTGTAAAAAAGAAGGATAGGAAGGGTAGGATTAGAGAACCGTGGATAACCAGGGAAATTGAGGGACTGGTCAAAAAGAAAAGAGAGGTGTATGTTAGGTCCAAGAAGCTAAAAACGGAGGGAGCTCTGGAGGAGTACAAAGAAAGTAGGAAAGTACTCAAACGGGGAATTAGAAGAGCAAAAAGGGGTCACGAAATGTTCTTGGCAGACAGGATTAAGGAGAATCCCAAGGCATTTTATTCATACGTTAGGAACAAAAGGGTTGTTAGGGAAAAAATCGGATCTCTCAGGGACAAAAGTGGGGACTTATGCTTGGAGCCCAAAGAAGTAGGGGAGATCCTAAATGAATACTTTGCGTCGGTATTCACAAAGGAGAGGGATGTTTTGACTGGGAGTGTCTCGGAGGGGAGTGTTGAACCGTTGGAGAAAATCTCCATTACAAAGGAGGAAGTGTTAGGTTTGTTAGAGAATATAAAGACTGACAAATCCCCAGGGCCTGATGGAATCTATCCAAGGCTGCTCAGGGAGACGAGAGGTGAAATCGTTGGGCCTCTGACGCAAATCTTTGTCTCGTCACTGGACGCAGGTGAGGTCCCAGAGGATTGGAGGATAGCCAATGTGGTCCCGTTATTTAAGAAGGGTAGGAAGGATAACCCGGGTAATTATAGGCCGGTGAGCTTGACGTCCGTGGTGGGGAAGTTGTTGGAGAAGATTCTTAGAGATAGGATGTATGCGCATTTAGAAAGGAATAAACTCATTAACGATAGTCAGCATGGTTTTGTGAGAGGGAGGTCATGCCTCACTAACCTGGTGGTGTTTTTTGAAGAAGTGACCAAAATGGTTGACGAAGGAAGGGCCGTGGATGTTGTCTATATGGACTTTAGTAAAGCGTTTGACAAAGTCCCTCATGGTAGGCTAGTGAAAAAGGTTGGATCTCATGGGATAAAGGGGGAGGTGGCTAGATGGGTGGAGAACTGGCTTGGTCATAGAAAGACAGTAAGAAGTTTAACAACACCAGGTTAAAGTCCAACAGGTTTATTTGGTAGCAAAAGCCACACAAGCTTTCGAGGCTCTAAGCCCCTTCTTCAGGTGAGTGGGAATTCTGTTCACAAACAGAACTTATAAAGACACAGACTCAATTTACATGAATAATGGTTGGAATGCGAATACTTACAACTAATCCAGTCTTTAAGAAACAAAACAATGGGAGTGGAGAGAGCATCAAGACAGGCTAAAAAGAGCCTCGAAAGCTTGTGTGGCTTTTGCTACCAAATAAACCTGTTGGACTTTAACCTGGTGTTGTTAAACTTCTTACTGTGTTTACCCCAGTCCAACGCCGGCATCTTCACATCTTGGTCATAGAAGACAGAGGGTGGTAGTGGAAGGGTCTTTTTCCGGCTGGAGGCCTGTGACTAGTGGTGTACCGCAGGGCTCTGTATTGGGACCTCTGCTGTTTGTGATTTATATAAATGATCTGGAAGAAGGAGTAACTGGGGTGATCAGTAAGTTTGCGGACGACACAAAACTGGCAGGACTTGCAGATAGTGAGGAACATTGTCAGAGGCTACAGAAGGTTATAGATAGGCTGGAAATTTGGGCAAGGAAATGGCAGATGGAGTTCAATCCTGATAAATGCGAAGTGATGCTTTTTGGTGGGAATAATGTGGGGAGGAGCTACACGATAAATGGAAGAACCATAAAGGGTGTAGAGACGCAGAGGGACCTGGGTGTGCAAGTCCACAGATCTTTGAAGGTGACGTCACAGGTGGAGAAGGTGGTGAAGAAGGCATATGGCATGCTTGCCTTTATAGGACGGGGCATAGAGTATAAAAGTTGGGGTCTGATGTTGCAGATGTATAGAACGTTGGTTCGGCCGCATTTGGAATACTGCGTCCAGTTCTGGTCGCCACACTACCAGAAGGACGTGGAGGCTTTGGAGAGAGTACAGAGGAGGTTTACCAGGATGTTGCCTGGTATGGAGGGGCTTGGTTATGAGGAGAGATTGGGGAAACTGGGGTTGTTCTCCTTGGAAAGACGGAGGATGAGGGGAGACTTAATAGAGGTGTATAAAATTATGAAAGGCATAGATAGGGTGAACGGTGGGAAGCTTTTCCCCGGGTCGGTGGTGACGTTCACGAGGGGTCATAGGTTCAAGGTGAAGGGGGGGAGGTTTAACACAGATATCAGAAGGACATATTATACACAGAGGGTTGTGGGGGCCTGGAATGTGTTGCCGGGCAAGGTGGTGGAGGCGGACACACTGGGAACGTTTAAGACTTATCTAGACAGCTATATGAACGGAGTGGGAATGGAGGGATACAAAAGAGTGGTCTAGTTTGGACCAGGGAGCGGCGCGGGCTAATTGTTCTTTGTTTCTCGTTTCAAGGCTTCATTCTATGATCATCTTGCTGGTGCCAGTACAGAGCGAGACTGCGGATAGTTGGGAACCTGTCTCGGGGGCAGGGAATTCATATGGTGTTCGTGGAAGTGGAAATGAATAGGGTTGGGAAGCATTTTCCGAGTTAATAGGTTGTGATGAACAAAGCAGCATAGCTGTGAGGGACAGCTCGGTGGATAGGATATTAGGATGTAGATAGGCTGGGAAATTGGGCGGGGATCCTGGATTCAGGATTCAATCCTGGACCGGGGAGCGGCGCGGGCTTGGAGGGCCGAAGGGCCTGTTCCTGTGCTGTATTGTTCTTTGTTCTTTGTTCTTTTGTTCTTTCCTCAGGAGATCCCATCTCAGGGATTGTTGAGCGAACATTGTCAGGTTCTGTCAATTGGATTACTTGGAGAATCATAGAATCTCTACAGTGCAGAAGGAGGCCCTTCGGCCCATCGAGCCTGCACCGACCACAATCCCACCCAGGCCCTATTCCCGCCACCCCACACATTTACCCTGCTAATCCCCCTGACTCTAAGGGGCAGTTTAGCACGGCCAACCAACATAGCCAGCACGTCTTTCGGACTGTGGGAGGAAACCGGAGCACCCGGAGGAAACCCACGCAGACACGGGGGGGAGAACGTGCAAACTCCCACACAGACCCAAGCCGGGAATCGAACCCGGGTCCCTGGCGCTGTGAGGCAGCAGTGCTAAAACCACTGTGCCACCCCAAGTGGGGTGCACCAAAGCTCAGAGGCGCACATGTTTAAAAACCGGAATGTAGCCCAACCTTTAAAATCTGTTTACTTTAGCGTTCAAAGTTGTGATCGCTTTTGGCAGAGCGTGGTTAGGGAAAAAGCAGAACGGGGTGGGGAGCGGGAGGTGGGGGGTGGCAGAGGGCGGGGGGCGGTGGGGGATGGGAAACTGGCAAAACAAAATCTGGAGGCAGCGAGTTATGATTCGGGGTTCACATTCCGAAAGGGTAATGGGAGCAGTTTGAACCTTCAGAAGAGAATTTGACACGAACTTGAACAGGAAGGTTTAGCCAAGTTGATGGGGAAAGACCAGGGAGAGGGAGTGGGATTAATTAGATAGCTTCTTCAAAGAGCTGGCACGGGAACGATGGGCCGAATGGCTTCCTACTCGGGTATGTCACTCATTGATGTGTGAACCTGTGACCGCGGCGGCACAGTGGGTTAGCACTGCTGCCTCACAGCGCCAGGGACGCGTGTTCGAGTCCCGCTTTGGGTCACTGTCTGTGCAGAGTCTGCACATTCTCCCCGTGTCTGCGTGGGTTTCCTCCGGGGGGCTCCGGTTTCATAGAATCATAGAATCCCTACAGTGCAGGAGGAGGCTATTCGGTCCATCGAGTCTGCACCAACCACAATCCCATCCTAGGCCCTATTCCCATAACCCCATGCATTTACCCTAACTAGTCTCCCTGACTCTAAGGGTCAATTTAGCATGGCCAATCCACCTAAACTACACATCTTTCGGACTGTGGGAGGAAACCGGAGCACCCGGAGGAAACCCACGCAGACATGGGGAGAATATGCAGACTCCGCACAGTGACTCAAGCCAGGATTCGAACCCGGGTCCCTGGTGCTGTGAGGCAGCAGTGCTAACCACTGTGCCACCGTTTCCTCCCACAGTCCGAAAGACGTGTTGGTTAGATACTAAATTCTCCCTCAATGTAACCCGAACAGGCGCCGGAGTGTGGCGACTAGGGGATTGTCACAGTAACTTCATTGCGGTGTTAATGTAAGCCTTACTTGTGACTAATAAATAAACTTGATAAAAAACTTTGCCTCCTACCATCCTTGAAAATTAACTGAGGTTGTGTGTCCTGTTTTTGAGTTGTCAACCATGAAGGTAGTTAAGTGGATGGAATGGCAGTGTGTCCAGTGATGAGTTAACCCACGGTGACTGGATTTTATCTTCCTTGCTCCTCCCCCCACAGACTTCTCGGTTCCATCAATGTCCGGCTTGCCAATGTGGTCGGTGAGGGGAGCAAAAATGTCTCTTTCGTCAAAGTTCCTCTGCTGGATAAGAGGAAACAAAAAACAAAGGTGAGGTTTCTGTTGGGACGTAGAGTGGACCTTATGCTCTCTCCCTCTCCTGCCTGCACTCCCACCTTACGCCCACTACAAAGCTGAGCTTATCAATAAGATCAAGTGTAGTATGGAGAGGATGCTGCACTTGGTTGAGGTCATTAGGTTACATTGAAGCTTCATATGTTTCATATGAAGCTATTTTTAAAAGCGGCATCTCGGCCTTTCGGCTAAGATGCAAATGAGCCCAAGTCTTGGAGGAGGAACCTCCCCCTTCTCCAATCAGCTTGGCTCATGTAGATCAGGCCCAGGACAGGGTGGTTTGGTCGCCCGCCCTGTCTTGTCAGCCTGGATCGGAAATGTCTCAACTTGTTGAGACTCTGAATTGGATTTGATTTGATTGAATTGGAAAAGTATAAAAAAATAAGTGCTGCGGCCCGATATTTGCATCAAGGGGGAGATAATGGGCTAGTGGTATTATCGGTAGGCTATTAATCCAGAAACCCACCTCAGGTTCTGGGGGACCCGGGTTCGAATCCCGCCACGGCAGATGGTGGAATTTGAATTCAATGAAAAAATCTGGAATTAAGAATCTACTGATGACCATGAAACCATTGTCGGAAAAACCCATCTGGTTCACTAATGTCTTTTAGGGAAGGAAATCTGCCATCCTTACCCGGTCTGGCCCACATGTGACTCCAGAGTGACTCTCAATTGCTCTCCGAAATGGTCTAGCAAGCCACTCAGGGCATGGTGGCACAGTGGTTAGCACTGCTGCCTCACAGCGCTAAGGACCCGGGTTCGATTCCCGGCTTGGGCCACTGTCTGTGTGGAGTCTACACGTTCTCCCCATGTGGATTTCCTCCGGATACTCTGGTTTACCCCCACGGCCCAAAGATGTGCAGGTTAGGTTGATTGGCCATGCTAAATTGACTCTTCGTGTCCCGGGATGTGTAGGTTAGAGGAATTAGCAGGTAAATGTATGGGGTTACGGGGATAGGGCCTGGGTGGGATTGTGGTCGGTGCAGACTCGATGGGCCGAATGGCCTCCTGCACTGTAGGAATTCTACGATTGAATGATATTTGATCAATCAATATCCTTCACCTTTTTACCCTTAACCCTAAGAATCTAATTGACATAACATTAATACTTCTGTCCACCATTGGTGGCGGTGCCTTCAGTTGCCTAAGCCCAAAGCCTCCCCCTTTTAGATGCCCCTTAAAATGTCCTCCTCTAATTCAGATCTAAGCTATCTGTTCTTAAAGATGCCTCAGTGTCAAAAGTTGTCCGACCAGGCTCCTTCCTGGGTTTTTTTGGTTAAAGGTGCTGTATGCATGCAAAGTGTTGATGATGTACCTGAACGCAAGCTGTCCCTGACTTGAGGGAACCTTCTGCCACTCCCTGCGCGAGAGATTTGATGGGAGTGGGAGGATGATGGAGGACGACCAGTGCTTGGATGGTAACAGGATCCAGAGTGGGCTGCCGGTCCGGGCTGGGCTGGTCTGGGCTGGGGGGAATGAAACAGGACTGGTGGGAATTCATGCGTTTGCTTTTCATTGCCTTCTCGTTTTCAGAACACTCTCAGCTTTGAAATCTTCTACGAGCCTCCCCTCGCCGATAAGAAAGAGAAGATAGAGGGTAAGTGAGACACTCCATGAAGCACCCTTCTCACGTGTTAAGCAACAGTGTTTGGCTCGAAGCCTGGCGATCACAGGGAACGTGCTGGTGTTGGGAAACTATCACGTTGGAAAGCAACATAGAGAAGGCAGCATACACTCACAGAGAGATAGATTCAGTGACTGGAAACAGTGACGAATGACTTTCAACGCAGTTAAGCTTGAGAACATCCACCTTTGGACCAAAAAATTAACAGATCGGGGTCCTTTCAAAGGGTCAAATGTGAGGGACTGGGATGATCGACAGAAACATGGAAACTAGAAGCAGGAGGAGGCCATTCAGCCTTTTGACCTTCCTCCGCCATTCATTATGATCATGGCTGATCATCAAATTCAATATTCTGATCCCCCCCTTCTCCCCATATCCCTCGATCCCTTTAGCCCCAAGAGCGAAATCTAATTTCTTCTTGAAATCACACAATGTTTTGGCCTCAACTACTTTCTGTGGGAGTGAATTCCACACATTCACCACCCTCTGGGTGAAGAAATTTCTCCTCACCTCAGTTCTAAAAGGTTTACCCCTTATCCTCAAACTGTGACCCCCTAGTCCTGGACTCCCCCCACCATCGGGAACATTCTTTCTCAGCCTACCCTGTCTAACACTGTTAGAATTTTATAAGTTTATATGAGGGCAGCACGGTGGCACAGTGGATAGCACTGCTGCCTCACAGCGCCAGGGACCCGGGTTCAATTCCGGCCTCGGGTCACTGTCTGTGCAGAGTCTGCACATTCTCCCCGTGTCTGTGTGGGTTTCCTCCGGGTGCTCTGGTTCTAAACTCCAGTGAATAATCCTCACCGACTTAGTGTTTCCTCATATGACAGACCTGCCATCCCAGGAATCTGCCTGGTAAATCTTCGCTGTACTCCCTCCATAGCAAGAACATCCTTCCTCAGATAAGTCCCCTAGTTCTGGACTCCCCCCACCATCGGGAACATTCTTTCTGAATCTACCCTGTCTAACCCTGTTGGAATTTTATAAGTTTCTATGAGATCCCCTCTCTTTTAAACTCCAACTCATCAAACTATCTATATTCACACGCAAGTTCCTTGATCCCTTTAGCCCCAAGAGCTATATCTAATTCCTTCTTGAAACCACACAACGTTTTGCCCTCAACTACTTTCTGTGGTAAGAGCTCCAGGATTCTGCGGAGAGCTGGTGTGGTCAGTGGGCCCAACCTCTGTGCTGTTACGACTCCATGCACAGAAATACCAAAATAGTTAAAAGTCCGGCACAAATGAAATCAAAAATGCTGATGGAACTTGATTTGATTTATTATTTATTATTGTCACAAGTATTAACATACGATGAAAAGGTCCAATGCAAGGTAGGGGGCGGCACGGTAGCACAGTGGTTAGCACTGCTGCTTCACAGCTCCAGGGACCTGGGTTCGATTCCCGGCTCGGGTCACTGTCTGTGTGGAATTTGCACATTCTTCCTGTGTCTGCGTGGGTTTCCTCCGGGTGCTCCAGTTTCCTCCCACAGTCCAAAGATGTGTGGGTTAGGTTAATTGGCCACGCTAAATTGCCCCTTAGTGTCCCGGGATGCGTAGGTTAGAGGGATTAGCGGGTAAATATGTGGGGATATGGGGATAGGGCCTGGGTGGGATTGTGGTCGGTGCAGACTCGATGGGTCAAATGGCCTCCTTCTGCACTGTAGGGTTTCTATGATTCTATTCAAAAGTCTGACAGCAGCAGGGAAGAAGCTGTTCTTGAGTCGGTTGGTACGTGACCTCAGACATTTGTATCTTTTTCCCAAAGGAAGAAGGTGGAAGCGAGAATGTCCGGGATGCGTGGGGTCCTTGATTATGCTGGCTGTGTTGCCGAGGCAGCGGGAAGTGTAGACAGAGTCAATGGATGGGAGGCTGGTTTGCGTAATGGATTGGGCTACATTCACGACCTTTTGTAGTTTCTTGCGGTCATGGGCAGAGCAGGAGCCATACCAAGCTGTGATACAACCAGAAAGAATGCTTCCTGGGGTGCATCTGTAAAAGTTGGTGAGAGTCGTAGCTGACATGCCAAATTTCCTTAATCTTCTGAGAAAGTAGAGGCGTTGATGGGTTTTCTTAACCATAGTGTCGGCATGGGGGGACCAGGACAGGTTGTTGGTGATCTGGTCACCTAGAATCCTGAAGCTCGCGACCCTTTCTACTTCGTCCCCATTGATGTAGACAGGGGCATGTTCTCCTTTACGCTTCCTGAAGTCGATGACAATCTCCTTCGTTTTGTTGACATTGAGGGAGAGATTATTGTTGCTGCACCAGTTCACCAGATTCTCTATCTCATTCCTGTACTCTGTCTTGTCATTGTTTGAGATCCGACCCACTACGGTGATGTCGTCAGCAAACTTGAAAATCGAATTGGAGGGGAATTTGGCCGCACAGTCATAGGTGTATAAGGACTATAGTAGGAGGCTGAGAACACAGCCTTGTGGGGCACCGGTGTTGAGGATGATCGTGGAGGAGGTGTTGTTGCCTATCCTTACTGATTATGGTCCGTGAGTTAGGAAGTTCAGGATCCAGTCACAGGGGGAGGTGCCGAGGCCCAGGCCACAGAGTTTGGAGATGAGTTTCGTGGGAATAATGGCGTTGAAGGCTGAGCTGTAGTCAATAAATAGGAGTCTGACATCGGTGTCCTTGTTATCTAGGTGTTCCAGGGTTGAGTGCAGGGCCAGGGAAATGATGTCTGCTGTGGACCTGTTGCGGTGGTAGGCAAACTGTAGTGGATCCAGGTAGTCCAGGAGGCTGGAATTGATTCGTGCCGTGACTAACCTTTTGAAGTTAACCCTTTATGCTTAGAGAGATCAAGATTGTAAAGGAGAGGGAGTTTAGTTGCTGCTAAGCGAAATCCTGGTTGGACTATCATTGGAAAATGATAGGCTCGCAATGCCCTGGGTTGACAGGAGATTTGATTGCTGTTCTTGGCATTTTGGAAGGAAGATTCATAGGGTAAATCGAGCAAAACTTCATCCGCTAGTGAGTGGAGTCGGCACGGTGGCACAGTGGGGCAAAGGTGGCACAGTGGTTAGCACTGCTGCCTGACAGTGCCTGGGACCCGGGTTTAATTCCGGCCTCGGGTGACTTTCTGTGCAGAGTTTGCACGTTCTCCTGGGGCTGGGTGGGTTTCCTCCGGGTGCTCCGATTTCCTCCCTCAGTCCAAAGATGTGCAGGTTAGGTTGATTGGCCATGCTAAATTGCCCCTTAGTGTCAGGGGATTAGCAGGGTAAATATGTGGGGTTATGGGAATAGGGTCTGGGTGGGATTGTGGTCGGTGCAGACTCGATGGGCCGAATGGCTTCCTTCTACACTGCAGGGATTCTATGAAGAGTCTCGGACAGAGGGATGCAACCAGAGCAAGTCCATTCAGGAAAAAAGTTAGGAAGCGCATCTTCCTGTAAAAGGGGGTGGAAGTCTGGAGCTAGCTCTCTCCTCCAAAATGCACGAGATGTTAGCTTGATTAATCATTTGAGAATCCAAAATAGAGGACGTTAAGAGGTTATGGAGGCAAGAAGGAAGTGGAGATAACCTATGATCTCATTGAATGGTGGAAGAGGCTCGAGGGGCTGAATGGCCTCCTGTTCTGAGTTTGGTTATTGGACACGGTGGCACGGTGGTTAGCACTGCTGCCTCACAGCGCCAGGGGTTCAATTCCCGGCTTGGGGTCACTGTCTGTGCGGAGTTTGCCCATTCTCCCCCGTGTCTGCGTGGGTTTCCTCCGGGTGCTCCGGTTTCCTCACACAGTCCGAAAGACGTGCTGGTTAGGTGCTAAATTCTCCCTCAGTGTAACCCGAACAGGCGCCGGAGTGTGGCGACTCAGGGATTTTCACAGTAACTTCATTGCAGTGTTAATGTAGGCCTACTTGTGACTAACTTTACTCTGCGTCCCACCATGCTGTACCTCCCCCTGGGATGTCTTGATCGAGGGTGTGCAAAAGCTAGAAAGTGAGAACACCAACTTAATAATAACAGAAATAGCCGGGAGTTCTCGGCAGGTCTGGCCACTTCTGTGGAGAGAGAAATAGTGTCAACGTTTTGAGCTGATGACCTTCCGTCAGAGATTCAATCGGTTTTGAGCAAGGCTTGGGTGCCTGATGGAAAACTTGCCTTGAGCTTCACTGGGACAGTGCTGCAGGCCAAGGACAGGGATGCCAGAGCGGGTGCAAAGTGGAAAATTAAAATGACAGGCTACTCGGAACCTCAGGGCCGTGCTTCCACAAAGTGGTGACCCAGCCTGCGTATGGTCTGCCTTTTATGTTATTTTAACCCCTTCATTAACTAACTGGCCTGACTAAAGCCGGAGGGTATTACTCTCAAACCTGATTCAATCTCCGGTGCTAGTCCCGTGGAAGTGCCCATGCCATCTGGCCATGACCGTGTCTCAATCCGTCCCGTGAGAAGGAGGCCATTCGGCCCATCGAGTCTGCAACAATCACAATCCCACCCCAGGCCCTATCCCCATAATCTCACATTTTTATTCTGCTAATCCCCCTGACACTGAGGGGCAATTTAACTTACACATCTTTGGACACTAAGGGGCAATTTAGCATGGTCAATCCACCTAACCTGCACATCTTTGGACACTAAGAGGGCAATTTAGCATGGCCAATCCACCTAACCTGCACATCTTTGGACACTAAGGGGCAATTTAGCATGGCCAATCCCCCTAACCTACACATCATTGGACATGAAGGGGCAATTTAGCATGGCCCTACCGCCTAACCTGCACATCTTTGGACACTAAGGGGCAATTTAGCATGGCCAATCCACCTAACCTACACATCTTTGGACACTAAGGGGCAATTTAGCATGGCCAATCCACCTAACCCACACATCTCACAGACTATGGGAGGAAACCGGAGCACCCGGAGGAAACCCACGCAGACATGGGGAACAATATGCAAACTCCACAAAGTGACCCAAGGCCAGAATTGACCCGGGTCCCTGGCGCTGTGAGGCAGCGGTGCTGACCACTGGTCCACATGACTCATTCTGTCGTTAGTCCGACACTTTGAATCAGTAAATTCCTTTCTTCCTAATGGGAGAGATGTGTGTGTGTGTATACGTGTGTGTATACGTGCGTGTGTGTGTATACATGTGTGTGTGTGTGTATACGTGCGTGTGTGTGTATACGTGTGTGTATACGTGCGTGTGTGTGTATACATGTGTGTGTGTGTGTATACGTCCGTGTGTGTGTGTGTGTGTCTGTATGTACACCCTCCAGACAATACTCAATCGGTACTCTTCTCAGGCAAAGCCGGGCATCCAGAACTGCGCGACACCACAGACATTCCCAGGTTACAGGAATTTCCATTGAGATCGCGATCACCGACTCCAGAAACCAGCTCCCTCAAGGGAACCTCAAAGATCACCAGGAAGTTCTCGGACAAACCTCAGGAATTCCAGGTAACAGATGAGAGGAGAGCTGTGGATGAAAGCCAAACTCCTCACCATGAATCGTTCACTTGTGCACAGTCTCACAGTGACTGGGGGATGAAACAGAGGGGATGAAACAGCAGTGGGGTAGCGGCACTGTCACTCGATCAGTAATCCAGAGACCCAGAGTAATTCGAACCCCAACTCGGCAGAAATTTTAATTTAAAAAAAACCTGGACTTAAAAGTTGAATTATGACCGCAAAACCAATGCCGATTGTTGTAAAAACCCATCTGGTTCACGAATGTCCTTTAGGGAAGGAAATCTGCCATCCTTGCCCTGTCTGGGAACCCTGTGGGGCGGCACGGTGGCACAGTGGGTACCACTGCTGCCTCACAGCGTCAGGGACCAGGGTTCAATTCCTGGCTTGGGTCACTGTCTGTGTGGAGTTTGTACATTCTCCCCGTGTCTGCGTGGGTTTCCTCTGGGTGCTCCGGTGCTGGTTAGGTGCTAAATTCTCCCTCAGTGTAACGCAAACAGGCGCCGGAGTGTGGCGACTAGGGGATTTTCACAGTACCGTCATCGCAGTTGTGAATGTGAGCCGACTTGTGACGAATAAATAAACTTTCTTTCTGTCCATGTGACTCTAGATCCACACAGCAACGTGGTTGGCTCTCAAACGCCCTCAGGGACGGCCAATAAATGCCGGCCTAGCCAGCGACGCCCACATTGCATGAATAAAAAAAAGTCAGTTACAATGACTTGCATTCAGGGCTCACGTGACGCTCGGGGATGGGGTCGGAAACGTGAGGAACTGCGCTGGGAATATTGGACCCATCCTGGGAAGGGAGCGATTTAGCTGCTGAATTTGCCCTGTTTAAAACTGTCGGAGAGATTTGGATAGGCTGAGCGAGTGGGCGAGGATCTGGCAGATGGAATATAACGTTAGCAAATGTGAGGTTATCCACTTTGGAAGAAATAATAGTAAATTGGAATATTATTTAAATGGAGAAAAATTACATCGTGCGACTGTGCAGAGGGACCTGGGGGTCCTTGTGCACGAATCGCAAAAACTCAGTCTGCAGGTGCAGCAGGTGATCAAGAAGGCGAATGGAATGTTGGCCTTTATCGCGAGGGGGTAGAATATAAAAGCAGGGAGGTCTTGCTGCAACTGTACAAGGCACTGGTGAGGCTGCAACTGGAGTACTGTGTGCAGTTTTGGTCCCCTTATTTGCGAAAGGATATATTGGCCTTGGAGGGAGTGCAGAGAAGGTTCACCAGGTTGATACCGGAGATGAGGGGTGTAGCTTATGAGGAGAGATTAAACAGATTGGGTCTGTACTCGTTGGAGTTTAGAAGGATGAGGGGTGATCTTATAGAGACATATAAGATAATGAAGGGGCTGGATAGGGTAGAGGTGGAGAGATTCTTTCCACTTAGAAGGGAAACCAGAACTAGAGGGCACAGCCTCAAAATAAGGGGGGGCCGGTTCAGAACAGAGTTGAGGGGGAACTTCTTCTCTCAGAGGGTAGTGAATCTCTGGAATTCTCTGCCCATTGAAGTGGTGGCGGCTTCCTCGTTGAATATGTTTAAATCACGGGTAGATAGTTTTCTGATCGATAAGGGAATTAGGGGATATGGGGAGCAGGCGGGTAAGTGGAACTGATTCGCTTCAGATCAGCCATGATCTTGTTGAATGGCGGGGCAGGCTCGAAGGGCCAGATGGCCTACTCCTGCTCCTATTTCTTATGTTCTTATGTTCTTATGTTCTTATGGAAGAGTGAATGATCGGCGAGGAATTGCCACACTATCAGAAGGACGTGGAAGCTTTGAAGAGAGTGTAAAGAAGGTTCACCAGGATGTTGCCTGGTCTCGAGGGCGTCGGCTATGAGGAGAGGTTGGATAAACTGGGATTGCTTTCGCTGGAAAGACTGAGGCTGAGACCCGATAGAGGTCTATAAAATGATGAGAGGCACAGACAGGGTGGATAGTCAGAGGCTTTTCCCCCAGGGTGGAAGTGTCTATTACAAGGGGGCACAGGTTCAAGGTGAGAGGGGGAAAGTTTAAGGGAGATGTGCGGGGGAGGTTTTTCACGCAGAGAGTGGTGGGTGTCTGGAACGCACTGCCAGAGGAGGTGGTGGAAGCAGGAACATTAGCAACATGTAAGAGGCATCTGGATGGGTTCATGAATAGGGAGGGAATAGAGGGATACGGACCGAGTAAGGGCAGATTTAATTAGGGCATCATGATCGGCACGGGCTTGGAGGGCCGAAGGGCCTGTTCCTGTGCTAGACTTTGTTCTTTGAAAGACTTTCAACTGAATGGTGTGAGCTGAGACTTGGTTGAATCGAGATAATCCTGTATCTGAGAGCCTTGTATTGAGAGGATGATAAAGTTGGAGTCAAAGTCTGATTGTTAAGCATGTCATCTGTTGCCTTGGCCAACATTTACCCTTCAACCAATCAATCGGGAAAACCAGTTAACTGGTCGTCTGTCCCATTCTGGAGTAATGATGTGGAGATGGTGGCATTGGACTGGGGTAAACACAATAAGAAGTCTCACAACACCAGGTTAAAGTCCAACAGGTTTGACTCACCTGACGAAGGAGCAGCGCTCCGAAAGTGAGTGGCTTGTGCTACCAAATAAACCTGTTGGACTTTAACCTGGTGTTGTTAGACTTCTTACTACATTCTGGAGTAGGCAAGTGTTGCTGAGCTGTACAGGACCTGAGTGAGATTACATCCAGAATACGTTGTTGAGTTTGGCCTCTTCCAAGAGGAATATACTTGCATTGGAAGCAGTTCCAAGATGGTTCACCAGGCTGAAGAGGTAGTCATATGAGGAAAGGTTCAAAGTTCAGAAGAGAGAGGTGAATGATGTTATTGAAACATAAGGGGCTTGACAGGGTGGATACTGAGAGGATGTTTCTTCTCATGGCGGAATCCAGAACTGGAGCCAGTTTCGGAACAAGGGTTCATTCCCTAGACGAGGAGGATTTTTTCCCTCTCAGAGGATCATTAGACTTCGGAAATCTCTACCTCAGAGGGTGGTAGAGGCTGGCATTTTGATTAACAAGGGAGTCAAAGGTCACGGACTGGGGACCATGCAGGAAAGTGGAGCTCAGGCCACAATTCAGATCAATTCAGATGGGGTGGCACAGTGGGGTTAACACTGGTACCTCACAGTACCAGGAACCCGGGTTCGATTCCCTGTTACAGTCATAGCTAGAGTGCAGAGAAAGATCAGCTCAATATAAGGTCGGACCATTCAAAAGCCTGATGGCAGCAGGGAAGAAGCTATAATGATATTGTGAAGATACACCGATGAATGAAGTTGTTTAATTAAATATTTGGAGTCTTTATCAGCAGGGGACAGCTGGGGCACTGGTGTGAGAGGAGAGAGGTGAGACTGAACAAAGTGAATAAACTTTCTCAGTAAAGAAAAGCTCCGTGTCTTGATTTTGATGTTTGATTTGATTTATTATTGTCACATGTACTGGGACACAGTGAAAAGTATTGTTTGATTTATTATTGTCACATGTACTGGGACACAGTGAAAAGTATTGTTTGATTTATTATTGTCACATGTACTAGGACACAGTGAAAAGTATTGTTTGATTTATTATTGTCACATGTATTGGGATACAGTGAAAAGTATTGTTTGATTTATTATTGTCACATGTATTGGGATACAGTGAAAAGTATTGTTTCTTGCGCGCTATACAGGCAAAGCATACTGTTGATAGAGAAGGAAAGGAGAGGGTGCAGAATGTAGTGTTACAGTCATAGCTCGGGTGTAGAGAAAGATCAGCTTAATATAAGGTAGGTCTATTCAAAAGTCTGACAGCAGCAGGGAAGAAGCTGTTCTTAAGTCGGTTGGTACGTGTCCTCAGACTTTTGTATCTTTTTCCTGACGGAAGAAGGTGGAAAAGAGAATGTCCAAGGTGCGTGGGGCCTTTGATTATGCTGGCTGCTTTGTCGAGGCGGCAGGAAGTGTAGACAGAGTCAATGGATGAGAGGATGGTTTGCGTGATGGACTGGGCTATGCTCACAACCCTTTGTAGTTTCTTGCAGTCTTGGGCAGAGCAGGAGCCATACCAAGCTGTGATACATCCGGAAAGAATGCTTTCTATGGTGCATGTGTAAAGGTTGGTGAGAATTGGAGCGGACACGCCAAATTTCCTTAGCCTCCTGATAAAGTAGAGGCATTGGTGGGCTTTCTTAACTGTAGCGTTGGCATGGGGGGGACCAGGACGGGTTGTTGGCGATCTGGACATGTAGGTACTTGAGACTGTCGACTGTTTCTACGCCATCCCCGTTGACTTCGGATGGGACTCTACGAATGGCATGTTGTTGTGATCTGGAAGGCGCTGTCTGTAAGGGTAGTAGAAGCAGAATCTGGACGAGAGGAAAACTCTTATATGGGGAAAGAGGTGGGAGTGGGATTAACTGAACAGCCATGACGAAGAGCCAACGCCGGCACAATGGGCCGAGCGGTTGGACGACGCTACAAAGGAGCCAGTTGTGACCTTTCCTTGTCGTTAGGTTCGAGTCCGCGTTATCGAGGGCCGTCAGCTGTATGGTGGGAACATCAGGCCCGTGGTGAAGGTGTACGTGGGCGATGCTGTATTCCGAACACGAATCAAACGGGGTAACAACCCTGTCTTCGACGAGGTAAGAGACACCTGTCTTTATGCTGCAGAGGCTGACTCACAACTCTCTTGGGTCGATAGATAATCCATTGATTGACAATTCTTCATGGTGGCCAGTGCTGAATTGTGATGCTGCGACTAATAAAACAAGTCATCCTAATTCAGAACAGAGTTAGAGGCAATCATTAAAATCAGGCATAAAATAATATAAGATTGGTACAATTATGAGCATACAGATAATTACAATACATTACAAAATGCTGATCTGTTTACTGTACAGAACAGAAATGAGAGGCCTTTTACACTGCATTTTGTTTTAAAGTCCATCGATCGTATGTTGTCAGGCTGAGTTCATTCGATTGTCAATCATTTGCATCCTGTTTACCAGTTTTATGAAGCAGAGTACTGGGCTTCGTCAGAGTCTATTCGTTCCCTATCTTCTTTCCAGAATGATTATGGGGTGGCACAGTGGCACAGTGGCACAGTGGGTTAGCACTGCTCCCTCATGGCGCCAGTGACCCGGGTTCAATTCCGGGCTTTGGGTCACTGTCCATGTGGAGTTTGCACGTTCTCCCCGTGTCTGCGTGGGTTTCCTCCGGGTGCTCCAGTTTCTTCCCGCAGTCTGGAGATGTGCGGGTTAGGTGGATTTGCCATGCTAAATTGCCCCTTAGTGTCCAAAGATGTGCAGTTTAGGGGGATTGGCCATGCTAAATTGCCCCTTAGTGTCCAAAGATGTGCGGGTTAGGGGGATTGGCCATGCGAAATTGCCCCTTAGTGTCCAAAGATGTGCAGGTTAGGTGGATTGGCCATGCTAAGCTGCCCCTTAGTGTCCAAAGATGTGCGGGTTAGGTGGATTGGCCATGCTAAATTGCCCCTTAGTGTCCAACGATGTGCGGGTTAGGGGGATTGGCCATGCGAAATTGCCCCTTAGTGTCCAAAGATGTGCAGGTTAGGTGGATTGGCCATGCTAAGCTGCCCCTTAGTGTCCAAAGATGTGTAGGTTAGGTGGATTGGCCATGCTAAATTGCCCCTTAGTGTCCAAAGATGTGCAGGTTAGGTGGATTGGCCATGCTAAGTTGCCCCTTAGTATCCAAAGATGTGCAGGTTAGGTGGATTGGCCATGCTAAATTGCCCCTTAGTGTCCAAAGATGTGCAGGTTAGGTGGATTGGTCGGGTAAATATGTGGGGTTACGGGGAAAGGGCCTGGGTAAGATGCTCTGTCGGAGAATTGGTGGAAACCCGATGAGCCAAATGACCTCCTTCTGCACTGTCGGGATTCTATGATGTCTCTCCTTCTCAATTTCATTGCATGTTTACTCTTGTGTTGTTGTGGCAAGAGATAGTAGCAATAGGAGGTGGCGTTCAAGAACTTCAGCGTCCAGACTTTTTACCACCTTTCAGCAAGGGAAACACAACTTCAGTTGTTTGTTTGTGTCAGGCCAGCAGTGGTGAACGTTACCTGGGATCAGATTTGGTGTCCGTCTCTGAAAGCTTTCAGACGGATGTTACCTGACTGGTGGCAGTGGTCACACCATCGGTGGGGGGTTCAATAAAACCACGCTGGATCAGATGGCCCAAGCGGGCTAAGGGGAGATCCAGCCAAGATCGATTCGGAGATTCACTTGGGTCGGCAGGGATAAACTATCCTTTCGTAAGAGGAGTCCAGAGTGAAGGGACGTTAAAATTAGAGCTAGCCCATTCAGAGCCGCTGCAAGGAAGTATTTGTCACACAAAAAGGGTGCTGGAGATCTCACACAGTGCTACAGAAGGCTGTGCTCCAACTGAAGTTTGCCTGAGATGGATGTTGTTGAGTGAGGGTACAAGGAATTGGGACATGGAAATAAGTCAACAAAACAGCAAGACCCATCAAACTGCGGCAAAGTGGAAAGGTCTAGTTCAGTATAAAATACGGCTTGGTAAACTAGATAGTAATAACAAGATAAAGGCAAAGTATTGCCAATGCTGGAATCTGAAACAAAATCAGAAATATGCTGAAAATCTCAGCTCTAACGAAGGGTCATCCAGACTCGAAACGTTGGCTCTATTCTCTCTCCACAGATGCTGTCAGACCTGCTGAGATTTTCCCGCATTGTCTGTTTTTTGTTGTAGACAGTAATAACATAGAACATAGAACAGTACAGCACAGAACAGACCCTTCGCCCCTCGGTGTTGTGCCGAGCTTTGTCCAAAACCAAGATCAAGCTATCCCACTCCCTATCATCCTGGTGTGCTCCATGTGCCTATCCAATAACAGCTTGAAAGATCCTAGAGTGTCTGACTCCACTATCACAGCAGGCAGTCCATTCCACACCCCAACCACTCTCTGAGTAAAGAACCTTCCTCGGACATCCCTCCTATATCTCCCACCATGAACCTTATAGTTATGCCCCCTAGTAACAGCTACCTCCACCCGAGGAAATAGTCTCTGAACGTCCACTCTATCTATCCCCCTCATCATCTTATAAACCTCTATTAAGTCGCCTCTCATCCTCCTCCGCTCTAAATAGAAAAGCCCTAGCTCCCTCAACCTTTCCTCATAAGACCTGCCCTCCAAACCAGGCAGCATCCTGGTAAATCTCCTCTGCACTCTCTCCAATGCTTCCACATCCTTCTTATAGTGAGGTGACCAGAACTGCACACAATATTCCAAATGTGGTCTCACCAAGGTCCTGTACAGTTGCAGCATAACCCCACGGCTCTTAAACTCCAACCCCCTGTTAATAAAAGCTAACACACTATAGGCCTTCTTCACAGCTCTATCCACTTGAGTGGCAACCTTTAGAAATCTGTGGATATGAACCCCAAGATCTCTCTGTTCCTCCACATTCCTCAGAACCCTGCCGTTGACCCTGTAATCCGCATTTAAATTTGTCCTACCAAAATGAATCACCTCACATTTATCAGGGTTAAATAACACTGTTTTGGCTATGGACATCTTTAAAACCAGAACTGGATTTCTCTCGTAGACTTTGCTGGTGGGCTTCTTAAACTTTTGTAGTTTCCTTGGACCCTGTCACGCTTCTCTGAGAAAACAATGAGGAACTCTTATCTCCCCAGGTTCCCGGGTACTTCAAAAGATGCACTAGGTTTGGACATCGTCCTTTTGTTTGCAGCGAACTGTGTATGGGTGTATGTCACTTCTAGCAAGTGTAAATAAACCATGTTATGAGCTCGACTGATTATCCTCATTTGGTAGTTAGTGCTACTGTTGGAGCAGTCAGGATTGTACAGCAAGTGCTGCCCATTCACTATATCGCTAATGGTTTACCCACTATTATCTTTCTACCGCAAGCCTACCTTCACCAGTCAACAAATTGGGATTCCTACAGTTCCACACAGATTGACCATATCAGTCATCTTGTAAGTCGGGCCCTTGTCTTATCCATGGCGACGCATCAGCCAATCAGAGTTGACGTGCCGACCAATCAGCACCCTTTTCTCCCGTAGTACAAATTGTTGCGATTTGTCTGAGATTTGCGTTTGTCCTGATGAGTGCAGGATGAAAAGCTTTGGCAGTGTGTGTCACTTTTTAAGCAATGTTCAAGTTCCGTGTGACCAAGCGACTAATGCTGCTTTTTTGTATCGGCAGATTTTCTTCCAGAATTTTAAAAAGCTCCCAAGTGAGGTCTTCAACACGCTTATACACCTGCAGGTAGGTTAACTCAGGGTTCACACTGCTCTTGGGACTGCAGTTGAAAGATTTGTTGAACTTGCGGCTCGGAATCAGGCCTTTTGGGTCCGTGCTGGTGTTTATGCTGCACACAAGCCTGGTCCCACTCTGAAACTGCTTCAGTATCTGGACCCTGGTTCCTCCTCACTCATCATTGGGGCAGCACGGTGGCACAGTGGTTAGCACTGCTGCCTCACAACGCCAGGGACCCAGGTTCAATTCCGTCTTCGGGTCACTGTCTATGTGGAGTCTGCACATTCTCCCTGTGTCTGCGTGGGTTTCCTCCGGGTGCTCCAGTTTCCTCCCACAGTCCAAAGATGTGCGGGTTAGGTTGATTGGCCATGCTAAGTTGTCCCTTAGTGTCAGGGGGATTTGGTCTGTGAATACGTGGGGTTACGGGGATGGGGCCTGGGTGGGGATTGTGGTTGGTGCAGGCTCGATGGGCCGAATGATCAGCAGGGAATGGAACGGGGCATTGTCTGCACATTCGACAAAATTTCGCCCGTTCAAATTCTGTCCCACAACCTAATCTTTGCTGAAACTGCAAATCATTTTAACACCACCAAATCCCTGGGCTGAAGGAGGGAGAACCAAAATCGAACCGGGTTCTTGCTTTTGACCCTTGAGAGGGTGCAGAGGGAGAATGGTTCCAGTGACGAGGGGGTTTTCGCTCCAAGGTAAGGCTGGGGAAGCTGGGGTTGTTCTCCTTGGGGCGCCGGAGATTGAGGGGGAGATTTGATGGAGGTGTACAAGATTATGACAGGTTTAGATAAGGTCAACATTGAAAAGCTGTTCCCATTAGCTGATGGGACAAGGAGCGGGGGGGCGGGGACACAGATTTAGGATTTTGGGTGAGACATATGGTGGGGGGCATGTGAGGAATAACTTTCATACCCAGCAAATGGGAATGAGCTGGAACTCTTTCTTTTATTCATTCGTGGGACATGGGCGTTGCTGGCTGGCCAGCATTTATTGCCCATCCCTAGTTGTCCTTAGACTGAGTGTTAATTAGATCGATCTTTCTAAGAACTGGCACAGGTACGATGGGCTGAATGGTTCCAAGGCTTTGCTGTAAGAGTTTATGACTTGTATATTCTGGAGAGGATGCCATAGTTCTGCATTGTAATGTCTCGATGAACAGTAACTCCATGTTACATAGAAACATAGAAACTAGAAGCAGGAGGAGGCCATTCGGCCCTTCGAGCCTGCTCCACCATTCATTTTGATCATGGCTGATCATCAAATTCAATATCCTGATTCCCCCCCTTCCCCCTCCATATCCCTCGATCCCTTTATCCCCAAGAGCGAAATCTAATTTCTTCTTGAAATCACACAACGTTTAGGCCTCAGCTACTTTCTGTGGGAGTGAATTCCACACATTCACCACCCTCTGGGTGAAGAAATTTCTCCTCACCTCAGTTCTAAAAGGTTTACCCCTTATCTTCAAACTGTGACCCCTAGTTCTGGACTCCCCCCACCATCGGGAACATTCTTTCTGAATCTACCCTGTCTAACCCTGTTAGAATTTTATAAGTTTCTATGAGATCCCCTCTCACTCTTCTAAACTCCAGTGAATATAATCCTAACCGACTTAGTCTTTCCTCATATGACAGACCTGCCATCCCAGGAATCAGCCTGGTAAACCTTCCCTGTACTCTCTCTATAGCAAGGACATCCTTCCTCAGATAAGGACACCAAAACTGCACACAACACTCCAGGTGTGGCCTCACCAACACCCTATACAATTGCAGCAAAACATCCCTATCCCTATACTCAAATCCTCTCGCTATGAAGGCCAACATACCATTTGCCTTCTTTACTGCCTGCTGTACCTGCTCTTGGTAATCGCCCATGGGACTTCACGCAGGGAATACAGACCAATTATGCCAGAGGTTATAATTTGACTGAGGCACGCGCACATAATTCAGTCACCGTTTCAAAGTTGCAAATTCCGAACCTATTTCTGCAAAAGCACTTTTCATTTTAGACCGTGCTAATCTAGCAGAACGAACAGAAACTTGAGAAGCAGGATTGGTTGGAACAAAGAGTTTCTCTGCAGCATAGACCAGCTGAGAAATGAAACAGAGCAAAAAATAAGGGCAGTTTAGCATGGCCAATCCACCTAACCATTGAGACATTATAATGCAGAACTGTGGCATAGTTTGAGGATAAGGGGTAAACCTTTTAAAACTGAGGTGAGGAGAAATTTCTTCACCCAGAGGCTGGTGAATGTGTGGAATTCACTCCCACAGAAAGTAGTTGAGGCCAAAACATTGTGAGATTTCAAGAAGAAATTAGATTGGGGGTAAAGGGATCGAGGGATATTGGGGGGAAGGGGGGATCAGGATATTGAATTCGATGATCAGCCATGATCAAAATAAATAGTGGAGCAGGCTCGAAGGGCCGAATGGCCTCCTCCTGCTTCTAGTTTCTACGTGTCCAAATGTTCTTTTTCAGTGATTACGACAGTGAACTCAGGTAGTTCTGCCCTCTGTTGTGCAGCAGGTACAGAGCTGAGGACTACCAGCGCTTGAGCTCTGAGAGTAGTCATTGCCTTTCATCCTCACAGATTCTTCCCTCTTTTCTGAAGGTGTTAAATTCGCGCTCACTTCGATCTGATTCCATGATTGGCGTTTTCAAGGTGAGTCTTTTCACATCGATTTGAGGCCACGCATGTTCCAGACACAGTATAAATTGTTAACAAAACACCTTTACTTATGGATTGCCCAGTGGGAAAAGTCACATGTACAGTGAGACTGCCTACCATGCTGCCCGAACTCACATTGCAAAGGAAATCTCGTAAGATTTAAAAGATATTTGGGGAAAGGACAAGAGAATGAGACCGAGAATGACGTGGCACAGTGGTTAGCACTGCTGCCTCACAGCGCCAGGACCAGGGTTCAATTCCGGCCTTGCGTCACTGTCTGTGTGAAGTTTGCACATTCTCCCCGTGTCTGCGTGGGTTTCCTCTGGGTGCTCCCCTTTCCACCCAGAGTCCAAAGATGTGCGGGTTAGGTAGATTGGCCATGCTAAATTGCCCTTTAGTGTCCAAAGATGTGCAGGTTAGGTGGATTGGCCATGCTAAATTGCCGATTAGTGTCCAAAGATGTGCAGGTTAGGTGGATTTGCCATGCTAAATTGCCCTTTAGTGTCCAAAGATGTGTAGGTTAGGTGGATTGGCCATGCTAAATTGCCCCTTCGTGTCCAAAGATGTGCGGGTTAGGTGGATTAGCCATGCTAAATTGCCCTTTAGTGTCCAAAGATGTGCAGGTTAGGTGGATTGGCCATGCTAAATTGTCCCTTAGTGTCCAGAGATGAGTCGGTTAAGTGGATTAGCCATGCTAAATTGCCCTTTAGTGTCCAAAGATGTGTAGGTTAGGTGGATTGGCCATGCTAAATTGCCCTTTAGTGTCCAAAGATGTGCAGGTTAAGTGGATTGGCCATGCTAAATTGCCCTTTAGTGTCCAAAGATGTGTAGGTTAGGTGGATTGGCCATGCTAAATTGCCCTTTAGTGTCCAAAGATGTGCAGGTTAGATGACCCGGAATTTTGTCACAGCATGGGTCTCCCAGGAGGAAACGCTTTTGGGACGTCCTCAGAGCATCCCTGAAGAGGTTAAGCATTCCCACTGGCCCATGGGAGACCTGGGCTTGTCACCACCCAAAATAGAGGAGGCCCCTTCGGGGAGGCACCAAACAGATCGAGAGGCTCCGTCGGGTACGTGCAGAGGGGAAGCCGAGGTGTGGGAGGGAATGTGCAAACGCCCAACCCTTCAAACACCAAGCGAGTCATCCTCCCTCCCAAGCAAGATGGCGGAGAGGCTGCACTTCCTCAGTCTCAAGAGGGGCAGAGCTGAGCTCTGATATAGTTCTGGACAACATCAGAAAAGAGCTGCACGACTGAGAGCAGCTCATGTATAAAGTTGTGTCTCATCCCGCACCGCGTGGTGCACAAGGCAGACTGTTATCTGTTTCCTGGAGCAGCTCACTAGCCTGTAGCACCATGTATAAGATGCTCCTCAATTGAACTTTAGGATCTCAGATGGTGACTGCAAAGGCTGAAGAGAGCATTGAAGGATTCCAGTAGTGTACCGGGTGTGTGCGGAACAGATCTCGGGGGAAATACCAACAATATCAGATGGGAGGAGACACTCTGGTCTCATGGCGCAGTGGGTAGCGTCCCTGCCCCTGAGTCGGAAGCTTTGGATTTGAGTCCCACCCTGGGATTTGATGGCCAAAGGAAGGTGTGTTTTTAACCAACCCAGTTACTTATCAAAGTACAAATCCTTCCAAAGAACACCAATGACGGACGGTGAGTGCAGGAGAGATTCCTGGCCAGCCCTGAGAAGAAAAGAAATTGGGGCGTCTCCCATCACTATCTAATTCCATGTGCACGTTGCCACGGCAACTCGGATTCCACCAACTCTGCACACGGTGATCTCTGTTCTGAATTAGTGTTCCTCGCACAAACATGCTGCGCAAGTCCACCAATCTCTATGACGTGGAGATGCCGGCGATAGGCACAGTGAGAAGTCTCACAACACCAGGTTCAGGTCCAGCAGGTTTATTTGGTAGCATGAGCTTTCGGAGCTCTGCTCCCTCCTCAGGTGAGTGGAATCATCACTCCACTCACCTGAGGAAGGAGCGGCGCTCCGAAAGCTCGTGCTACCAAATAAACCTGCTGGACTTTAACCTGGTGTTGTGAGACTTCTTACTGTGCCCACCAATCTCTAGGGAGAGAACCACCTCCTGACAACGCAGAGGAGAGACATGGCCGAGTGGTATTATTGCTAGGTTGTTAATTCAGAAACTCAGCTAATGGTCTGGGCACCTGGTTTGAATTTCGCCATGGATGGAATTTGAATTCAATAAAAAAAATCTGGAATTGAGAACCTACTGATGACCACAAAACCATTGTCGATTGTCGGAAAAACCCATCTGGTTCACTAATGTCCTTTAGGGAAGGAAATCTGCCGTTCTTACTGGTCTGGCCTACATGTGACTCCAGAGCCACAGCAATGTGGTTGACTCTCAACTGCCCTCTGAAATGGCCTAGCAAGCCACTCAGTTCAAGGGCAATGAGCAACGGGATATAAATGCTGGCCCAACCACCGACGCACATGTCCCAAAAATGAATTTAAAAAGCTAGATTCACCCCATAGCCTACTTTTCTCGAAGGTGTTCTTTGAGCTGACGTCCACCGCACGGGAGCCTTAATTTTGCACTCCTGTTCCTGAACCTGGAGGCGGAATTTGTGACCACCATCTAAATGATCTCCGCAGTCCAAAGATGTGCAGGTTAGGTGGATAGGCCATGCTAAATTGACCCTTAGTGTCCAAAGATGTGCGGGTTAGGTGGACTGGCCATGCTAAATTGCCCCTTAGTGTCATGGGATTAGCAGGGTATATATGTGGGGTTACGGGAATAGGGTTTGGGTGGGATTGTTGTCGGTGCAGACTCGATGGGCCAAATGGCCTCCTTCTGTGCTGTAGGGATTGTATTATTCATATATAGCCTCTTATCCTTTCAATGCACCAGAAAGACATCCACACATCAATGGATGGCAGAGATTTCTATTGGAAGTTAACCTGACTCAAGTTCCAGGTTGCAGGTTGTTGGTGTTTCGAGGGAGGAATGTTGGCCGGGCCATGGAGAACTAACTGAATAGTGTCATGGGATTTTTACAGTGCGACGCCCCATCTAGTGCTTCTCGATGGCAGCTTAGTAAACCCATGCGCTGTGATTTCGCAAACAGTTTTATGAACTTTGCCAAACCTTCTCTTACAGCTGGACATCGGCTCTGTCTATGACCTTCCAGGTAAGTGATCGTTTTGTGCAATGTGAGCACCTTGCAGGTATCAAAGAGGGATCAAGTCCAGGCACAAATGGTTAACTAACAAGCTGCATGGCCTAGGCTTGTCTTTGCTTGAGTGCAGAAGATGTTAAGTGGCGATCAAATTGAGGAAAGGTTGAGCAGGTTGGGTCTATTTCCATTGGAGTTTAGAAGTGGTGGCACAGTGGTTAGCACTGCTGCCTCACAGCGCCAGGGACCCGGGTTCGATTCCCGGCTTGGGTCACTGTCTGTGCCGAGTTTGCACATTCTCCCCGTGTCTGCTTGGGTTTCCTCCAGGTGCTCCGGTTTCCTCCCACAGTCCGAAAGACGTGCAGGTTAGGTGTATTGGCCGTGCTAAATTGCCCCTGTCAGGAGAACCAGCTGGGATAAATGCATGGGGTTACGGGGATAGGGCGTGGGTGGGATTGTGGTCGGTGCAGACTCGATGGGTTGAATGGCCTCCTTCTGCACTGTGGGGATCCTGTGATTCTATGAAGAGTGAGAAGCGATCTAATTGAAGCATACAAGATTCTCAGGAGACTTGACAGGGTAGATGGTGAGAGGATGTTCCCCCACATGGGGGAACCTAGACCTCGGGGGCACAGTTTAAAAATAAGAGATTTAAGATGGACATGAGGAGAAATTTCCTCACTCTTGAGGGTCAAGAATATTTGAAATTCTCTAGAAGTGTGGAGGCTGGGTCATTGAATGTATGTAAGGCTGAGTTAGACAGATGTTTGGCCTACAGGGGACAACCCCCATCAGATCAGTCATGATCTTATTGAATGGTAGAGCTGTTCTTATATTCTTGCGTGGATAACAAAGAGTTGAGATAGGGAAGAGCTATTTCTCTGGCTGATGGAGTCCTGAACACGGCACGGTGGCACAATGGTTAGCACTGCTGCCTCACAGCACCAGGGACCCGGGTTCGATTCCCGGCCTAGGGTCACTGTCTGTGTGGAGTTTGCACTTTCTCCCTATGCCTGCGTGGGTTTCCTCCGGGTGCTCTGGTTTCCTCCCACAGCCTGAGAGATGTGCGGGTTAGGTGGATTGGCCATGCTAAATTGCCCCTTAGTGTCCAAGGATGTGTAGGTTAGATGGATTGGCCCTGCTAAATTGCCCCTTAGTGTCCAAAGATGTGCGGGTTAGGTGGATTGGCCATGCTAAATTGCCCCTTAGTGTCCAAAGATGTACGGATTAGGTGCATTGGCCATGCTAAATTGTCCCTTAGTGTCCAAAGATGTGCGGATTAGTGGGTTGGCCATGCTAAATTGTCCCTTAGTGTCCAGAGACGTGTAGGTTAGGGGGATTGGCCATGCTAAATTGTCCCTTAGTGTCCAAAGATGTGCAGGTTAGGTGGATTGGCCATGCTAAATTGCCCCTTAGTGTCCAGAGATGTGCGGGATAGGTGGATTGGCCATGCTAAATTGCCCCTTAGTGTCCAAAGATGTGCAGGTTAGGTGGATTGGCCATGCTAAATTGTCCCTTAGTGTCCAAAGATGTGCGGGTTAGTGGATTGGCCATGCTAAATTACCCCTTAGTGTCCAAAGATGTCCAGGTCAGGGGGACTAGCCAGGGTAAATGCTTGGGGTTACGGGGGTAGGGCCTGGATGGGATTGTCGTCAGCGCTGGCTCGAAGGGCCGAATGGCTTCCTTCTGCACTGTAGGGGTTCCATGAAAAGGCCATTACCTTAAAGTAAAATCAGGCAGATTGGGGCAATGTAGGGAAGCAGTTCCTCACTCGAAGGGTGGGTGAAATTCAGGAACTCTCTTTTTCTCCTGCTGCGTAACTTGTAGCTCCTTTTTAAAATTTGGTGTTCTTGTATCTGTCCAGATGAGTACAAGATGAGAAGCTTGAACAGTGCATCTCTTTTTCAGGACTAAACAAGGATTTGTTAGAACGCGAAGCTTGCCGCACATGGGGAGTATTAGAGGGGAATAGCGTGGATGCACTTCAGGAAGGTAGATAAACACATAAGGGGGAAAAGAATAGGTAGGTGGGCTAACGGATGAAGTAGGGTGGGAGGAGACTCATGTGGAGTATAAGAGACCAGCATTGAGTATTTGGGCTGAATGGCCTGTTGCTTGTGCTGTGAATACGATATAATGCTATGGCGCTGTCTTGCCACAGGTCACGCGGTGTTACGGAAATGGCTGCTCCTGTATGAGCCAGATGACTTGCATGCCTTGGCCAAGGGGTACCTGAAAGTCAGCATCATTGTCCTGGCAGCGGGGGACGAGGCACCGGTGAGTACAACCAAATTTTATTGGTTCCTTAAGGGTTGACTTGTAGGGGCTCAGGTAAAGAACTTGTCTTAATATCCCTCCTCTTCCCAACCTCCGCACTCCCAAAGCACCCGAAGTGTCACCAATTGTTGCAATGTTGGAAGGGCCGCAGTTATAGCCCTCGTTATAATATCTCATCCAAAAAACGGCACTTCAGACACTGCTGCACTCCCTTAGTGCATTATAGCCTAGATTAAAAGTTAAGTTTATTTATTGGTGTCACAAGTTGGCCTACATTAACACTGCAATAAAGTTGCTGTGAAAATCCCCTAGTCGCCACACTCCGGTGCCTGTTCGGGTTACACTGAGGGAGAATTTAGCACGGTCAATGCACCCTAACCAGAACATCTTCAGAGAGACCATGAGGACAGATTCCACATCTTTCAGACTGTGGGAGGAAACCGGAGCACCCAGAGGAAACCCATGCAGACACGGGGGAGAGAACGTGCAGACTCCACACAGACAGTGAGCCAAGCCGGGAATTGAACCCAGGGCCCTGGCATTGTGAGGCAGCACTGCTAATCACGGTGCCACCGTGCCATTAAGGGCTGTCTTGGGAGTTGAACCCATGTCCCCAGAACATTAGCCTGGTCTTTGAGATTGCTAGTTCAGTGACATAGCCGCTATGCCATCGTCTGGGCATTTCCAAAAGGCATCATTGCGTGGATGATTAACAGTAGCAGCACTGGGTGATTAATCTTGTCCCAAGACAGGGCGCTATTATTCAGCTACTAATTTAAACACCCTCCAAGCATTCCAGCTGAATGAGACAAACAAGAACAGGAGTGGACTCTTAATTCTCTGAACAATCTTCCTTTATTTAACACTTTAGGTACTAATTCAGACTTATACAGGTGCAAGACTTCAACTCTTTTACTGAATTTTAACTCCCAACTGAATATTATCTCTTTAACTGAAAACAAACACTACCCGGTTAGAATGAAATGGCCGAGTTCGTTCCCGATGTAAAATCTGTCCTCATGGTCTCTCTGAAGATGTTCTTCAAGCCACACTTCATCTTGCGATGGTTGATCGCTAAAGACAAAAGACTGCATATGTCTTTTATCGACACATTGTTTCAGTTTAGGTGGATTGGCCATGCTAAATTGCCCCTTATTGTCCAAAGATGTGTAGGTTAGGTGGATTGGCCATGTTAAATTGCCCCATAGTGTCCAAAGATGTGCAGGTTAGGTGGATTGGCCATGCTAAATTGTCCCTTAGT
This sequence comes from Mustelus asterias, assembly GCF_964213995.1. NCBI lineage: Eukaryota > Metazoa > Chordata > Chondrichthyes > Carcharhiniformes > Triakidae > Mustelus > Mustelus asterias. The sequence continues at coordinate 56,690,356 of NC_135822.1, forward strand.
GTCCAAAGATGTGTAGGTTAGGTGGATTGGCCATGCTAAATTGCCCCTTAGTGTCCAAAGATGTGCAGGTTAGGTGAATTGGCCATGCTAAATTGCCCCTTAGTGTCCAAAGATGTGCAGGTTAGGTGGATTGGCCATGCTAATTGCCCCTTAGTGTCCAAAGATGTGCAGGTTAGTGGGATTGGCCATGCTAAATTGTCCCTTAGTGTCGGGGGGGACTAGCTAGGGTAAATGCATGGGGTTATGGGGATAGGGCCTGGGTGGGATTGTGATCGGTGCAGTCTCGATGGGCCGAATGGCCTCTTTCCGCACTGTAGGGATTCTATGATTCTATGAAATATGTGTACAAAATACGAAGAGGTAGAAACTGTAGAACTGTTTCTTTTTAAGAAGTGTGAATGTAATTTTTTTTGTAATCGAAGTCCCTTTGCTGCACTAGATAGACAAGAGAGGGACAAACGAGGAGGATGATGTTGAGAGTAACCTGCTGCAGCCGACGGGCATTCTTTCCCGATGGGTCACCTTTGAACTGAAGATCTACAGAGGGGAGGACATTTCACACAGTAAGCATGTGAGAGAGACGCAGCAACATGGCTGCTTCCCCACCAGTGCCGAGTTGGGAGAGTCTGGCCACACCGTGGCAGAGTTGCGCTGCTTTTGTAGTCTGCCATTGCCCTGCCCTTTCCCCCCCCTGGGTGGCACAGTGGTTAGCACCGCTACCTCACAGCGCCAGGGACACGGGTTCGATTCCCGGCTCGGGTCACTGTCTGTGCGGAGTTTGCACGTTCTCCCCCGTGTCTGCGTGGGTTTCCTCCGGGTGCTCCGGTTTCCTCCCACAGTCCGAAAGATGTGCTGGTTAGGTGCATTGACCCAAACAAGCGCTGTAGCCAAACAGGCAACTCGGGGAATTTCAGAGTAACTTCATTGCAGTGTTAATGTAAGCCTGACTTGTGACTAATAAACAAACTTTACCTTCCATTCCCCTCTTGTGTTCTTTCGCTGGATGTGTGTATCGCTGGCAAGGCCAGCATTTATTGCCCATCCCTAATTGCCCCTTGAGAGAAATTAAGAGGTAACCACATTACTGGAGTCGCATGTAGGCCAGACTGAGTCATGATGGCCGACTTCCTTCCCCGCATTAAGTTTTTTTGGTCAGTTTTTATTTATTCGTGTCACAAGTAGGCTTACATTAACACTGCAATGAAGTTACTGTGAAAATCCCCTAGTCGCCGCCACACTCCGGCGCCTGTACGGGTTACACTGAGGGAGAATTTAGCACCTAACCAGCACGTCTTTCGGACTGTGGGAGGAAACCGGGAGCACCCGGAGGAAACCCACGCAGACACGGGGGAGAATGTGCAAACTCCACACAGGCAGTGACCCGAGCCGGGAATCGAACCTGGCTCCCTGGCGCTGTGAGGCAGCAGTGCTAACCACCGTGCCGCCCGTGTAGCAGATGGCTTTTAACAACATCTGCTAATCGTTTCATGATTTCAACTTTCAATTCCATTTTATTTTAATTAAAACTGAATTTAAATTCAGCCAGCTGCCATGATAGGATTTGAACCCGTGTCCCAGGAATGTGTGCCTTGGCCTCTCCACTACTGGTTCAGTGGCCTCAGCCAATCAGAGTCAACTTGCAAACCATTCAATACCCCTTCTCTCCTGTAGTATAAATTGTTGTGGTAGTTTTGAAATTTGGCATTCTTGCATTTGTCCTGATATGTATACGACATAACGCTGAGGCAACATGCCTCCCTTTGAGGCAATATTCAAGAGTTTCATTGCCAGTGGGAATCCGTGCCGTCAGTCCCGCTCTCTCCCTGCTGTATTCGATCAGTTCCTTTATACTGAAGGAATACAGGGGGAGTGAGGGAAGGGTTGTCATAGGTCAGAACACCATCAAAGAAAAGGTGAGATAAATTGACAAGTAGGGGTGGCACGGCGGCACAGTGGTTAGCACCGCTGCCTCACAGCGCCAGGGACCCGGGTTCGATCCCCGGTTGACTGTCTGTGTGGGGTCTGCACCTTCTCCCCGTGCCTGCGTGGGTTTCCTCCGGGTGCTCCGGTTTCCTCCCACCCTCCAAAAGACGTACCGGTTAGGTTGATTGACCGTGGTTTAAAAAAAGAAGTGCCCCTCAGTGTCAAGGGATCAGCAGGGTAAATACATGGGGACAGGGCCTGGGTGGGATTGTTGTCAATTCAGGCTCGATGGGCCGAATGGCCGCCTTCTCCACTGTCGGGATTCTATTCTATGATCTATGACCTCAGAAAATCCTGAAGATGAGAAAATGTGGGCAGACTGGGGGCATTTGTTGCGCATTTTATATGTTCGACTTGCCTCACAGCAAAGCAGAGATAACACTTGTTTCCAAGTGTGAACAAACTTAATTGACAGAGTTTTAGATCAGGCTTAAAACGTCCACCCCATACCTTCACTCTTAGCTTCTCATAACTTCTATGGTGTCAGTTTATTTTGCTCTGAGTCAACACCCAGATTTAACCAATCCAGCCACAGTGAGTATAGATTGGTTACCAGTCTCACATAATCAAAAGCAGAACTGAGATTAGAATTATAGAATAATAGAATCCCTGCAGTGCAGAGGGAGGCCATTGAGTCTGCACCAACAACAGTCCCACCCAGGCCCTATCCCTGTAGCCCCACATACTTACCCTACTAACCCCCCTAATACTAAGGGGAAATTTAGCATGGCCAATCCCCCTAACCTGCACATCTTTGGACACTAAGGGGCAATTTAGCATGGCCAATCCACCTAACCCGCACATCTTTGGACACTAAGGGGCAATTTACCATGGCCAATCCATCTAATCTACACGTCTTTGGACACTAAGGGGCAATTTAGCATGGCCAATCCACCTAACCTGCACATCTTTGGACACTAAGAGGCAATTTAGCACGGCCAATCCACCTCACCTGCACATCTTTGGACACTAAGGGGCAATTTAGCATGGCCAATCCACCTCACCTGCACATCTTTGGACACTAAGGGGCAATTTAGCATGGCCAATCCACCTAACCTGCACATCTTTGGACACTAAGGGGCAATTTAGCATGGCCAATCCACCTAACCTGCACATCTTTGGACACTAAGGGGCAATTTAGCATGGTCAATCCACCTAACCCGCACACTTTCGGACTGTGGGAGGAAACCGGAGCACCCGGAGGAAACCCACGCAGACACGGGGAGAACGTGCAAACTCCACACAAGACAGTGACCCGAGCCGGGAATCGAACCCGGATCCCTGGCGCTGTGAGGCAGCAGTGCTAACCCACTGTGCTGCCACGCCGCCCTTTCCTGGGAAAGTCTAGGGTAGATTCTTATTGCTCCTGTCGTTCCCGTCTGGCCAGTCTCCCATTTATATTCACGCTGAATGCAGAAATGAAAATGGCGCGCGGCGCTATACGAAGCAAGATGCAAACGCGCGATCAAATGTTTTGCACCGTCGCACGCAGTCACGATCTACCCCCTTTGAACTAGACTACTAAACCAGCCAGCGTTGGAAGGGACATAGGGAGGTAAATTCTGAATACATTGTATTACCAATGAAGCAGAGAGAGGTGAGGGCGGAAATGGTCGTCACATTCACTCTGTTGCCCTCTTTCCAGTGGCCAAAGGACTGATGTCAAACTTGAAGCACATGTTTGGGGTGGATTCCGATAAAAAGGATGGCGTCGACTCGTTTCTGGAAGTCAGCTTTGCCGGGACTAAGGTGAGATCACATCGCCCTTCCTCCCTTAGCCATCCAACGCTGCAATGAGTTTGTGCATCTTGAATTTCAGGGACTCGAGTTTGATTACCCTCCCCTGCAGTCTGTCCTGTCTCGGGATGGTTGGGGTTGAGGGGAATGTCCCATCGCAAGGGGTCGGGGAGAGTGTCCCGGGATGGGGTGGGGGGAACAATAGGTGGAGGAGTTTCCATTACTCAGTCTTGGGATATGACGCGCCGCTGGCTGAGCACTAATCGCCCACCTGTGGTTACCCTTGAGAAAGTGGCGTCAGCCCTGGCTCAGTGGGTCGCACTCTCCCCTCAGAGTCAGAAGGTTTCAGGTTCAAGTCTCACCGCGGGATCTGAGCGCAAAAAGAAAACTCGGGTGTCATTCCAGTGCACTCCTAAGGGAGTGCTCCAGTGCGAGGTCCAGGGTGGCACAGTGGGTTAGCACTGCTGCCTCACAGCGCCGGGGACCCGGGTTCGATTCCCGGCTTGGATCAGTCTGTGCGAAAGACGTTAGGGGGATTGGCCAATTTAGTGTTGTAGGCAAAAACACCTCAGACTCGTCGTAGGTCAAAATAACAGTGGTTTATTTGCACAATTGTGGGAGACGTCCGATGCCTAACACGGGCCTCAGGCCTCTCAGCAGATACAGGTTAAGAACATATATTTATACCCCACCTGTCACGTCCGCAGTTTCCCAGGCCCCTCAGGTTCCCAGGCTGTGGCTTGTCCTCCATCGTGTGAACCTTGCTGCCTTGGCGGTTTCTTCATGGTTATCCCAAGGCTGCGACTGTTGTTGCTCTCTGTGGACACCCGTGGGGCAGTCTCGCACAAACAAGTTCACTGGGATACAGAGGGGCCTATATATTTGCACAATTTATATACGTTCGTAGGTACCTGTATAATTTATATCAGTAAGGATATGATGAATATATATGAATGTATCATTCTACGATCACAGAAGGCCTGCATTCAGGCCCTACTGTTACACAGCAGTACATATTACAGAATACAAAATGGCTGCCAGCTGGGTTAGCCACATTCCTGAACAGATTAGCCGGGAAAAACATACTCTTCTATACCCCAGCTGCTGCTCTTATCTGTTCCTGGATACATGAGCATGAAAACACCCTGACGTAAACAGGAGTTCTACAGTGCTTCTCACCAAATCACAGAGTTCGGGTCAATGCTCAAATGTTACAAAGTTCATTAATCCATTCCCGTCTTCATTAGCATAGCCGATGACAAATTGCCCCCGGGGGATTTGCAGGGTATTATACATTGGGTTCCTGGATGGGATTGTTAGAATTCGCGACCCCAACGTGCGGTGGACGCTGGGACAGTGAGTAGATTTGAGGAGGAGTTGGACAGATTTTTAATGGGTTGAAGGGTTATGGAGAGAAGGCAGGAAAATGGGGATGAGGAGCATATCAGCCATGGTTGAATGGCAGAGCAGACTCGATGGGCCGAATGGCCTAATTCTGCTCCTATATCTTATGAACTTGCCAGTGCAGGTCTGATGGGCCGAGTGGCCTCCTCCTATACCATAGGGATTCTATGATTTTTTTGACCCTGTGACAGCGGAGGAACGATATAAGTTGAGCTGGTGCGTGACCTTGGAAGGGCACACATTGGGTTGGTGTTCCCACCCGTCCGCCAGGTAGGAACAACCTCAAACAGACCATTGTCCGCGGCAGACTGCCCGGCCTTCAGGAGAACAGTGACCATGACACCACACAACCCTGCCACAGCAACCTCTGCAAGACGTGCCGGATCATCGACACAGATGCCATCATCTCACGTGAGAACACCATCCACCAGGTACACGGTACATACTCTTGCAACTCGGCCAACGTTGTCTACCTGATACGCTGCAGGAAAGGATGTCCCGAGGCATGGTACATTGGGGAAACCATGCAGACGCTACGACAACGGATGAATGAACACCGCTCGACAATCACCAGGCAAGACTGTTCTCTTCCTGTTGGGGAGCACTTCAGCGGTCACGGGCATTCGGCCTCTGATATTCGGGTAAGCGTTCTCCAAGGCGGCCTTCGCGACACACGACGGCGCAGAGTCGCTGAGCAGAAACTGATAGCCAAGTTCCGCACACACGAGGACGGCCTAAACCGGGATATTGGGTTCATGTCACACTATTTGTAACCCCCACAGCCTGCCTGGACCTGCAGAGTGTCACTGGCTGTCCTGTCTGGAGACAATACACATCTTTTTAGCCTGTCTTGATGCTCTCTCCACTCACGTTGTTTGTATCTTAAAGACTTGATTAGCTGTAAGTATTCGCATTCCAACCATTATTCATGTAAATTGAGTTTGTGTCTTTATATGCCCTGTTTGTGAACAGAATTCCCACTCACCTGAAGAAGGGGCTTGGAGCTCCGAAAGCTTGTGTGGCTTTTGCTACCAAATAAACCTGTTGGACTTTAACCTGGTGTTGTTAAACTTCTTACGGTAGGAGGAGCCACAGGTTTGGGAAGTGCTGGCTTGCTGCTGCTGCTGAAGTGGGAACTCATTGCGTGATCCCTGAGTGATACACTGAGGACCTGTATTCCCACTGGGAGAGATATTACTGCTGCACTGAAGCTCAACATCAACTCGAGTGGAAGCATCCCAGCTTTCAATTAGACCCTTTACAACATTGCGTTCAACAACTTCCAGCTGCAAACTCTGTCCTTTCCGTTGCTGGTTGAGGATTCACTTGTATCTTTTTATTTCAGCCTGCTCCAGGCCCTATCTTTTATCTTTTTTCCGACCCAACTCCATTCCCTTTGGCCCCGGGAGACTAATACTTCCGTCATTCACACTTCACTGTCTTCCAACCCATCACAGACCTTTTTGCCCTCATCCCACCCACTCCTTGCTCAAAACCGACTGAATCTCTAACTTTTCCCATTCCTGCTGGAAGGTCATAGAGCAAACTGACCTTGACACAAGGGCACGCACGGCGGCACAGTGGGTTAGCACTGCTGCCTCACAGCGCCGGGGACCCGGGTTCAATTCCCAGCTTGGGTCACTGTCTGTGTGGAGTTTGCATGTTCTCCCCATGTCTGCGTGGGTTTCCTCCGGGTGCTCTGGTTTCCTCCCACAGTCCAAAGATGTGCAGGTTACGTGGATTGGCCATGCTAAATTGACCCTTAGTGTCCAAAGATGTGCAGGTTAGTGGGATTGGCCATGCTAAATTGCCTCTTAGTGTCCAAAGATGCGCAGGTTAGGTGGATTGGCCATGCTAAATTGTCCCTTAGTGTCCAAAGATGTGCAGGTTAGGTGGATTGACCATGCTAAATTGTCCCTTAGTGTCCAAAGATGTGCAGGTTAGGTGGATTGGCCATGCTAAATTGTCCCTTAGTGTCCAAAGACGTGCAGGTTAGGTGGATTGACCATGCTAAATTGTCCCTTAGCGTCCAAATATGTGCGGGTTAGGTGGATTGGCCATGCTAAATTGCCCCTTAGTGTCCAAAGATGTGTACGTTAGGTGGATTGGCCATGCTAAATTGCCCCTTAGTGTCCAAAGATGTGCAGGTTAGGTGGATTGGCAATGCTAAATTGCCCCTTAGTGTCCAAAGATGTGCGGGTTAGGTGGATTGGCCATGCTAAATTGTCCCTTAGCGTCCAAAGATGTGCAGGTTAGGTAGATGCCAAATTGGCCCTTAATGTCGGGGGGATCAGCAGGCTAAATATGTTGGGTGAGGGGTATAGGTCCTGGGTGGAATTGTTGCCATAGAATCATAGAATCCCTACAGTGCAGAAGGAGACCATTCAGCCCATCGAACCTGCACTGACCACAATCCCACCCAGGCCTTATTCCCATAACCCCGCTGCAGACTCGATGGGCTGAAGGGCCTCCTTCTGCACTGTAGGGATTCTATGAACTCTGTTCTTCTCTCCCCAGAGGTTGTCCGAGCCGCTGAGCATTTTCAGTTTTTATTTGCAGTATTACCCAATCACAGGCCTCACGCTCGCTGCACCCAACTGTGTGGGGAGGGGATCGTCCAATAAACACCAGAGATTGGTTCATGATTTCCTTTTACACTGTGACGCTCTTCTAGAAGTTGAGGATTAAATGGGGGGGGTTGGGGGGGAGAGAAAGTTGAGTGTAAGGCGGGAATCTAACACCCTGTCCTCCTTGCAGGTAGCGACGAAGGTCATCGAAAACCACGTCAACCCAGAATGGAACCAAGTGATTTATCTGCGCAGCAGGGTATGTTTCACACGACCGCTTTCGAACCTGGAATTCAGAATCACAGGCCGAGGGAGCCAAGGTCTGGAAGGGTGTGACTGCACAAGGCAGCTTAAACTGTGGGTTCCCGGAATGTGTGAAAGATTAAAAATTGGCAGGTCAGGCTGCAGTTGTACAGAACCTTAGCTAGGCCGCATTTGGAATATTGTGTACAATTCTGGTCGCCGCACTACCAGAAGGATGTGGATGCTTTGGAGAGGGTACAGAAGAGGTTTACCAGGATGTTGCCTGGTATGGAGGGTATTAGCTCTGAGGAGAGCTTTGGGGAGGCACGGTGGCACAGTGGTTAGCACTGCTGCCTCACAGCGCCAGGGACCCGGGTTCGATTCCCGGCCTTGGGTCGCTGTCTGTGCGGAGTTTGCACATTCCCCCCGTGTCTACGTGGGTTTCCTCCGGGTGCTCCGGTTTCCTCCCACAGTCCAAAGATGTGCGGGTCAGGTTGATTGGCCATGCTAAATTGCCCCTTAGTGTCAGGGGGTTAGTAGGGTAAATAAGTAGGGTTATGGGGATAGGGCCTGGGTGGGATTGTGGTTGCTGCAGACTCGATGGGCCGAATGGCCTCCTTCTGCACTGTAGGGATTCTATGAAATTCTTTGAAATTTCTATGAAATTCTGTGATAAACTCGGTTTGTTCTCACTGGAACGATGGAGGTTGAGGGGTGACCTGAACAAAGAACAAAGAACAATACAGCACAGGAACAGGCCCTTCGGCCCTCCAAGCCTGCGCCGCTCCCTGGTCCAAACTGGATCATTCTTTTGTATCCCTCCATTCCCACTCCGTTCATATGGCTGTCTCGATAAGTCTTAAACGTTCCCAGTGTGTCCGCCTCCACCACCTTGCCTGGCAGCGCATTCCAGGCCCCCACCACCCTCTGTGTAAAATATGTCCGTCAAATATGACCTGATAGAGGTTTGCAAGATTATGTGTGGCAGGGACAGAATGGATAGTTAGATGTTCTTTCCTAGGGTAGAAAAGTCAAGTACACGGGGACATGGGGTTAAGGTGCATGGGGAAAAGTTTAGAGGAGATGTGTGAGGTAAGTTTTTTTACACAGAGGGTGGTGAATGTCTGGAACGCGCTGCCCGGGGAGGTGGTGGGAGCAGGTACGATAGCGGCATTTAAGGGGCAACTGGACGAGAACATGAATAGGATGGGAATGGAAGGATACGGACTCCGTAAGTGCGTACGGTTTTAGTTTAGGCATCATGATCGGCACAGGCTTGGAGGGCCGAAGGGCCTGTCCCTGTGCTGTACTGTTCTTTGTGCTTTGTTCTAATGGTATTCCCCTGTGCACAGGTTCAAAATAAATCAAGTTAAGATCTCCTCGCAAATGGTGGCAAGGAGAATGTCAGATGGGTTTCTTCAGCTGTTTGGTACCGGGGCGAGAAGGGTTAAATTACTCGGATAGACCAGCCCTGAAGATTAAAGGGATGATCTAATCTAGGCACTTTTCAAAAAATTCTTTCATGGGATGTGGACCTCTCTCGCAAGGACAACATTTGTTACCCATCTTTAATTGTCCCTTGAACTACTCCGGCCATTTCAGGGGGCAGTTAAGAGTCAACCACATTGCTGGAGTCACAAGTAGGCCAAACGGGGTAAGGACAGCAGATTTCCTTCCCCAAAGGCGGGGCGAGGTGGGGGGGTGGAGCAAAGGGGGTTTGGGGAGAGGGGCACGGCGGCACAGTGATTAGCACTGCTGCCTCACTGTCTGTGTGGAGTCTGCACGTTCTCCCCGTGTCTGCGTCCTCCGGGTGCTCCGGTTTCCTCCCATTGTCCAAAGATGTACGGGTTAGGTGGATTGGCCTTGTTAAATTACCCCTTAGTGTCAGGGGTTCTCGCTAGGGTTAATGCATAGGGTTATGGGGAGAGGCCTTGGGTGGGATTGTGGTCGGTGCAGACTCGATGGGCCAAATGGCCTCCTTCTGCACTGTAGGGATTCTACGATGAGTGAACCAGATGGGTTTTCCCGACAATCGGTGACAATTCCATGGTCACCATCGCTGACACTATATTTATATTCAAGATTTTATTAATTGAATTTAAATTCTACCAGCTGTCATGGTGGGATTATGTCCCCAGAGCATTAGCCTGGATTACCATAAAATATAGGAGCTGAATTAGGCCATTCGGCCCATCATTCCTCTGATATTATCACTATGCTACTGTCTCCCGTTAAAGATTATTAAAGGAATGTGTAGATCAGAAAAAATGATTGCTGTTTCCAATACCCTGGGTCAGGGTGAGGAATCGGGTGGATGCGTTTAGTTATTGCGACGATAGTATGGAAGGGTTTTGATTGGAGTGACTAGAATGGGTCAGTTCGTGGAGTTGACGACTTGCAAAGAGAAGTCGGGTTTCCCATAAAGAAAGTGCTACCATGTCTGGTCAGCGTACAGTGTCTGAGCCTCTCGCTTGCTGTAGAGTAACGGAGACACGGGTTCTGCTTTTTCATAAAGTATCTTTATTTCTTTGATCCACCAATTCTCCACCAACAACCCAGTGCCACCTGTGGCCCCTTTTATATATCAGTGACTTCTATTGAATAATCAAATTAGGACATAATTGGAAGGTCTGTTGAGCCATTCCTAACACACAGTGGGGGTCAGGGTTGGCGAGTGGTCTTGGGGAGTTGCAGGAAACGAGATATTGTCAGGCCCAGTGACAAAGTGATCCTTTACATTTATTTTCTCCACAGTTTCCGTCCTTGTGCGAGAGTATTCGCTTCACGGTGTGCGAACGGTAGGTGGAGATTGCTTTATTTCATTCCCTCGGGAGGGGCAGGCTGGTGCCTGGTTCCTGCTTCGCCATTTCTATCTTCCCTGTAACTTGTTGCCTCAGCTAAATTCACCTCCGAAATACCCCTGATCTCTTTGGTTCCACCTCCCGTTGTCTTGTGCTCATTTCCCTCTCTGTCGACACTATCTCCTGCTCTTTCAACACCATTCTCTTTAGTTTCCACTGCGTTTATAAGACCATAAGACATCGGAGCGGTATTAGGCCACTCGGCCCATCGAGTCTGCTCCGCCATTCAATCATGGCTGATATTTTTCTCATCCCCATTCTCCTGCCTTTTCCCCATAACCCCTGATTAATCAAGAACTTATCTATCTCTGTCTTAAAGACACTCAATGACCCGGCCTCCACAGCCTTCTGCGGCAAAGAGTTCCACAGATCCACCACTCTCTGGCTGAAGAAATTCCTCCTCATCTCTGTTTTAAAGGATCGTCCCTTTAGCCTGAGGTTGCGCCCTCTGGTTCTAGTTTTTCCGACCAGTGGAAACATCCTCTCCTACGTCCACTCTATCCAGGCCTCGCAGTATCCTGTAAGTTTCAATAAGATCCCCCCCTCATCCTTCTAAACTCCAACGAGTACAGACCCAGAGTCCTCAACCGTTCCTCATGCGACAAGCTCTTCATTCCAGGGATCATTCTTGTGAACCTCCTCTGGTTTGTGATGTGTCGACGGGCCTGTGGTCCAGGGAGTTTTGCTCTTTTGTAAACCATCCATTTTTTTTTGTTAAAGAGATTGCTGTCTTCATTTTCTACCCACCGTTTGCTGATTCTCACTGGTGTCGAGTTTCACACCAGGTTGGGGAGAGTGTGCAGGGAGAGAGGTGGGTGGCCAGTGTCATCGAGTAGTGACCAGCGTCCAAAGCCTTGGTTGATTTTCAACCCCAGGCACCCCCCTGTAAAGTAAGTACAAACTTGCATTTCGATAGCACCTTTCAGGATCTCAGCACAAAGTGCTGTCTGGGCAATGGAGCACTTCTTTGAAGTGCGGTCCCAATGTAGGAAACACAGTAGCCAATTTGCTCACGGCAAGCTCCCACAGCCAGCAATGTGTTAAAGTCACCAGATCAACAGTTAGAAGAGGGAGACCAGGGATAACTCCCACATTCCTCTTCAAATGGAACCTTTACATCCACCTGGGAGGACGGACAGGGCCTCGATTTGATGTCTCATCCAGAAGATTGGGAGCATCGGCCTAGATTTCAGGTGCTGGATTTTGGTGGCGAGGGTGGCACGGTGGCACAAGGGTGGCATGGGGGCACAGTGGTTAGCACTGCTGCCTCACAGCGCCAAGGACTCGGGTTCTATTATACCTTAGGGATATGGGGGTCGGGCCTGGGTGGGATTGCGGTCGGTGCAGACTCGATGGGCCAAATGGCCTCTTTCTGCACTGTAGGGTTTCTATGATTCTATTCCTGGCCTCGGGTCACTGTCTGTGTGGAGTTTGCACGTTCTCCCTGTGTCAGTGTGGGTTTCCTCCGGGTGCTCCGGTTTCCTCCCACAGTCCGAAAGATGTGCGGGTTAGGTGGATTGGCCATGCTAAATTGCCCCTTAGTGTCCAAAGATGTGCAGTTAGGTGGATTGGCCATGTTAAATTGCCCCTTGGTGTCCAAAGATGTGCGGGTTAGGTGGATTGGCCATGCTAAATTGCCCCTTAGTGTCCAAAGATGTGCAGGTTAGGGGGATTGGCCATGTTAAATTGCCCCTTAGTGTCCAAAGATGTGCAGGTTAGGTGGATTGGCCATGCTAAATTGCCCCTTAGTGTTCAAAGATGTGCGGGTTAGGGGGATTGGCCATGCTAAATTGCCCCTTAGTGTCAGGGGGACTAGCTAGGGTAAATGCATGGGGTTCTGGAGATAGGACCTGGGGTGGGATTGTGGTCGGTGCAGATTCGATGGGCTGAATGGCCTCCTTCTGCACTGTAGGGATTCTATGGTTCTAACCCACAACCTTCTGGTTTAGAGACATGGTTGTTTGCCACTGATTGATGGCTGACACTGGTACAGCTTCATTCTTCTCTTGCATGGTCCATCCTTGCTTTGGCGAGCGGGCTGCGAACAGATTTTAAATGCCGTACAGGTTGCAGATGTTCTTGGCAACCACGGCCAAGCCGCCCATTTCATCCCTTTGGCTTCTCCAGCCAGCACGGCACAAGCCCGGCAAATTGACTACCACGAGCAGATGGCAAAACTGCTCAAAACCTCCATTAAATAGTCATAGTCTCAGAGTCATAGAGGTTTATAGCATGGAAACAGGCCCTTAGGCCCAACTTCTGCCCCTTTTTTTAACCCCTAAGCTAGTCCCAATTGCCCACATTTGGCCCATATCCCTCTATACCCATCTTACCCATGTAACTGTCTAAATGCTTTTTAAAAGACAAAATTGTACCCATCTCTACTACTACCTCTGGCAGCTCGTTCCAGACACTCACCACCCTCTGTGTGGAAAAAGTGCCCCTCTGGATACTTTTGTATCTCTCCCCTCTCACCTTAAACCTATGCCCTCTAGTTTTAGACTCCCCCTTACCTTTGGGAAAGGATATTGACTATCGAGCTGATCTATGCCCCTAATTATTTTATAGACCTCTATAAGATCACCTCAAGACTCCTACGTTCCAGGGAAAAAAGTCCCAGTCTATCCATCGTCTCCTTATAACTCACGGCACGGCGGCACAGTGGTTAGCACTGCTGCCTCACAGTCCAGGGACCCGGGTTCGATTCCCGGCTTGGGTCACTGTCTGTGTGGAGTTTGCACATTCTCCCCATGTCTGCGTGGGTTTCCTCCGGGTGCTCCGGTTCCCTCCCACACTCCAAAGATGTGCGGATTAGGTTGATTGGCCATGCTAAATTGCCCCTTAGTGTCGGGGAACTAGCCAAGGTAAATGTATGGGGTTATGGGGATGGGGCCTGGGGTGGGATTGTGGTCAGTGCAGACTCGATGGGCCGAATGGCCTCCTCCTGCACTGTAGGATTCTATGAAATGCGTGGGGTTACGGGGATAGGGCCTGGGTGGGACGCTCTGTCAGAGAGACAGTGCGGACTCAATGGCCTGAATAGCCTCCTTGTGCATTGTAGGGATTCTATGACTCTATGAAACCATCAAGTCCCGGTGGCATCCGAGTAAATGCTTTCTGCACTCTTTATTGTTTAATAATATCCGTGTGGTTGTGGGTCGGGCCAGAGTTCCGCCTGTTTTAGTATGCTCAGTAGCCTTAGTTCAGTTGTCCATGAAGCTTACTGAAGATCTTGAATGGTTCCTATTTTCAGGAAGAATGCCGTCAAAAATAATCCTTTAGGAACGACGTTCTTGAGCATCTCAAAAATCTCATCCACCGGGTCAGCAGGTAAGGGATGTTTGTCTCCGTGTTCATGAGGAGAGGCCTTTCTTCCAGCTTTCAATTTAAGACCTCAGCTCCTGCTTTGTTCCATCTGAAAACTCAAATCGGCTCCCAACGGCCACAAAGCCTTTAGTTTGCTCCCAAATCCTGTGTAACCTTGCTCAAAGGTCAATGCATCAGGATAGGGACTGTTATCCGACTGGAATACTTAAACCTTTTCCCCAGATATTTTCCCCTCGTGCGACCGACGAAAGTCAGACAGTCAACTCAACATTCACCTTAACGGAATCCTCCTTTATTTAACAATCCAGGTCACGATGCTCAACATAAACATACATGAGTCGCAACTCTTACTTTAACATCGCCATGAGGTGGAGATGCCGGCGTTGGACTGGGGTGGGCTCCCGTAAGAAGTTTCACAAGACTAGGTTAAAGTCCAACGGGTTTATTTGGGATCACGAGCTTTCGGAGCACTGCCCCTTTCTCAGGTGAGCGGAGAGGTAGGTTTCACAAACACAGCATATATAGGCCAAGACACAATTGCAAGATAATGGTTGGAATGCGAGTCTTTACAGGTAATCAAGTCTTTATTTGGCCAGGGTTTGCAAAATCCTACATTCCTGTTCTTGTGCTGTAATTTTCTTTGTTCTAACTGTCCTGCCTTGAGACAATTCACACCTCTTTAACCTGTGATTATCCCTCTCTCCACTCCCACTGTCTGTACCTGTAAAGACTTGATTATCTGTAAAAACTCACATTCCAACCATTATCTTGCAATTGTGCCTTGGCCTATATATACTGTGTTTGTGAAACCTACCTCTCCGCTCACCTGAGGAGGGAGCAGTGCTCCGAAAGCTCGTGATTCAAAATAAACCTGTTGGACTTTAACCCAGTGTTGTGAGACTTCTTATTGCACTTTAACATACTCAACTCATTTAACTTCAATTAACTTTTTGACTGATTTGAACGAACTGTCCAGGTCTGCCCTTGGGTATGGATCTTCCTCATGGTCCTTTGTTCTTCTCTGAAGGTGATCTTCAGGGCACACGTCGCGAATGTGATCTTCAAGTTTCTGCTGGGGAAAAAGACTCCAAGTACCTCTTTTATCCTCAACTTTGCACATTCTTCCAGAAAGTTCTCTGGCACTCAAGCCAATGATACCATGGAAAACTGATGATAATGTTCGATTATACCAGTGGTGTTATTCATAAACAACTCGCAAATGTTTATCCCAAGTTGCAGGCAGCACCACCATCAGAGACCTGGGTTCAATTCCCGGCTTGGGTCACTGTCTGTGCGGAGTTAGCACGTTCTCCCCGTGTCTGCGTGGGTTTCCTCCGGGTGCTCCGGTTTCCTCCCACAGTCCAAAAGACGTGCTGGTTACGTGCTAAATTCCCCCCTCAGTGTAACCCGAACAGGCGCCGGAGTGTGGCGACTAGGGGATTTTCACAGTAACTTCATTGCAGTGTTAATGTAAGCCTACTTGCGACACTAAATAAATAAACTTTAAAACTTTTGT
Source organism: Mustelus asterias (assembly GCF_964213995.1). Taxonomy (NCBI): domain Eukaryota; kingdom Metazoa; phylum Chordata; class Chondrichthyes; order Carcharhiniformes; family Triakidae; genus Mustelus; species Mustelus asterias. The sequence goes on from NC_135822.1 coordinate 56,705,994, forward strand.
CTCTCTGGACTGACTTTGGACTGTTTTAAGACATTAAACTGTAGGATTGTGCGTCTATCCTTCATTACCTTGGAATACTGTGTACAGTTCTGGTCACCTATTATAGAAAGGATATTATTAAACTGGAAAGAGTGCAGAAAAGATTTACTAGGATGCTACCGGGACTTGATAGTTTGAGTTATAAGGAGAGGCTGGATAGACTGGGACGTTTTTCTCTGGAGCGTAGGAGGCTGAGGGGTGATCTTATAGAGGTCTGTAAAATAATGAGGGGCACAGATCAGCTAGATAGTCAATATCTTTTCCCAAAGGTAGGGGAGTCTAAAACTAGAGGGCATAGGTTTAAGGGGAGAGATCAAAAGTGTCCAGAGGTAATTTTTTCACACAGAGGGTGGTGAGTGTCTGGAACGAGCTGCCAGAGGCAGTGGTAGAGGCGGGTACAATTTTGTCTTTTAAAAAGCATTTAGACAGTTACATGGGTAAGATGGGTACAGAGGGATATGGGCCAAATGTGGGCAATTGGGCTTAGCTTTGGGGTTTTAAAAAAAAGGGGCAGCATGGACAAGTTGGGCCGAAGGGCCTGTTTCCATGTTGGAAACCTCTATGACTTTATTGATAGTTTTGCACTTTTAAAAACACCTGATGATATATCTGTTTTCCAAAACAGATGTGGTCACTGATATCTCTTTCTGAAGAACGTGTTAACTGATTAATAGGCAGTGGAATAACTTTTGATAAGTTTTATTGTCCAAACTGCAACTGCTTTAATTTATTTATTCGTCACAAGTAGGCTTACATTAACACTGTAACATAGTTACTGTGAAAATCCCCTAGTCGCCACACTCCGGCGCCTGTTCGGGTTACACTGAGAGAGAATTTAGCACCTAACCAGCACGTCTTTTGGACTGTGGGAGGAAACCGGAGCGCCCGGAGGAAACCCACGCCGACACGGGGAGAACTTGCAGACTCCACACACAGACAGTGACCCCAGCCGGGAATCGAACCCAGGTCCCTGGCGCTGTGAGGCAGCGGTGCTAACCACTGTGCCACCGTGCCTTCCTTTAATGTCAGTTTTAATTCAACAATTCAGTGGTCACTGCATCTAACTCGCCTTGTATTTCCTCACTAAACTTAAGAACTAAAGGAATAGGAACAGGTGTGGTCCATTCGGCCCTTCCAGCCTTCTCTGTCAATTAATAAGATCATGGCTGATCTCATGTGACCTTAACTCCACTTTCCCTCTCTTCCCCATAAGCCCCACCCCGACTCCCTGCTCAATCAACGATCTCTCTAACTCAGCCTTGAATATATTCAATGCTCCAACCTCCACTGCTCTCTGGGGGAAGAGAATTATAAAGTCACGATCTTCTAAGAGATAAAAAAATGTCTACTCATCTCCATCTTAAATGGGAGACTCCTTATTTTAAAACTGTGTTCCCTAGTTCTGGACTTACCCATGAGGGCAAAACATCCTCTCTCCTGTCAGAATTATATGTTTCACCTCTCATTTTCCCAAACTTCAATGAGTGTAGGCCCATCCTGCTCAACCTCTCCTCATAAGACAATATTCCGTTTGGAGTATTGTGAGCAGTTTTGGGTCACATACCTAAGGAAGGATGTGCCGGCCTTGGAAAGAGTCCAGAGGAGGTTCACAAGAATGATCCCTGGAATGAGGGGTTTGTCATATGAGGAACGTTTGAGGATTCTGGGTCCATACCCGATGGAGTTTAGAAGGATGAGGGGGGGGGATCTAATTGAAACTTACAGAATATCGCGAGGCCTGGATAGAGTGGACGTGGAGAGGGTGTTTCCACTAGTGGGAGAGACTAGAACTCGAGGGCGCAACCTCGGAGTGAAGGGACGCTCCTTTAAAACTGGGACGAGAAGGGTTTGGTGAATCTGTGGAACTCTTTGCCACAGAAGGCTGTGGAGGCCGGGTCATTGAGTGTCTTTAAGACAGAGATAGATAGGTTCTTGATTAATAAGGGGATCAAGGGTTACGGGGAGAAGGCAGGAGAATGGGGATGAGAAAAATATCAGCCATGATTGAATGCCAGAGCAGACTCGATGGGCCGAGTGGCCTAACTCTGCTCCTATGTCTTACAGTCTTAAAACCCCTTCACCCCAGAGATCAGCCCAGTGAGCCTTCTGTAAACTGTCTCTCACCACCCCCACCCCTGGGTCCACACCAGTGTTTATACTCCCTCCTCTCCTCGAACTGTATCAACTTATCCTTCTATATTCTTCTCCGTCAGGGGAGGATTTGTTGGCGAGTCCCTCTCACCAACTACTCGGTGACAACCAGCCAGTGCTGTGCCCCCCCCGGGCAGTGGCACATGCAGCTCTCTTTCCTCACCGTCCCCCCTCTCCCCATCCCCCTGATAGGGAAGCCAAATCTAGCTTTCCCTTTGATGCTCCTTGCAATGTGTTAGTGGATTCCACATTCCAACACACATTCCAAGGGTAGGCGACGGCCTCGTGGTATTATCACTAGACTATTAATCCAGAAACTCGGCTAATGTTCTGGGGACCTGGGTTCGAATCCCGCCACGGCAGATGGTGGAATTTGAATTCATTTAGAAATTATCTGGAATTAAGAATCTACTGATGACCATGAAGTCATCACCTCTCATCACAGATGCACCATAGAAAGCATTCTTTCTGGTTGTATCACAGCTTGGTATGGCTCCTGCGCTGCCCAAGACCGCAAGAAACTACAAACGTTCGTGAATGTAGCCCAATCCATCACGCAAACCAGCCTCCCATCCATTGACACTATCTATGCTTCCCACTGCCTCGGAAAAGCAGCCAGCATAATTAGGGACCCCACGCGCCCTGGACATTCTCTCTTCCACCTTCTTCCATTGGGAAAAAGATACAAAAGTCTGAGGTCACGCACCAACCGACTCAAGAACAGCTTCTTCCCTGCTACCGTCAGACTTTTGAATGGATGTACCTCACATTAAGTTGATCTTTCTCTGCACCCTAGCTATGACTGTAACACTACATTCTGCACTCTCTCCTTTCCTTCTCTATGAACGGTATGCTTTGTCTGTACAGCACGCAAGAAACAATACTTTTCACTGTATCCCAATACATGTGATAATAATAAATCAAATCAAAAACCATTGTCGATTGTCGGAAAAACCCATCTGGTTCACTAATGTCCTTCAGGGAAGGAAATCTGCTGTCCTTACCCTGGTCTGGCCTACATGTGACTCCAGAGCCACAGCAATGTGGTTGACTCTCAACTGCCCTCCAAGGGCAACTAGGGATGGGCAATAAATGCTGGACCAGCCAGCGACGCCCATGTCCCAAGAATGAATAAAAAAGAACCAAGCTCTGGGGTACTGAAGCTTCTCCCTATGGGAGTTATCAGTGAGCATTGTGTATGATGATCCTTAACCCCCAGCTTCAGTTTACCTCAGCTCACTCATCATGTCCAGACCCCATGCCCACGTCTTGCTGTATGTTCGCCGCGCGGTTGGTGAGTTGGTAATTTGCACGCTGTTTTCTAACTGAACAGATGCCGAGATTCCCGGCTTCCTGCCGATGTTCGGGCCGAGCTTTTTAAACCTCTACGGGAGCCCCCGGGAAGGGCTGGATGGCACCGACAAGAATGATGAGCTCAACCTCGGAAAGGTGACCGACTTTATTTCTTTACTTGCGTGACTGTGTCTGTGTGGAGTCTGCATTCTCCCCCCGTGTCTGCGTGGGTTTCCTCCGGGTGCTCCGGTTTCCTCCCACACTCCAAAGATGTGTGGGTTAGATGGATTGGCCATGCTGAATTGCCCCTTAGTGTCAGGGGGACTAGCAGGGTATATGGGTGGGCTTATGGGATAGGGCCTGGGTGGGATTGTGGTCGGTGCAGACTCGATGGGCCGAATGGCTTCCTTCTGCGCTGTTGGGATCCTATGATTTTATGAAACCTCTGACATTCTCCTCCTGGGGCGGCACAGTGGCACAGTGGGTTAACACTGTTCCCTCACAGCACCAGGGACCCGGGTTCAATTCCCAGCCTCGGGTCTCTGTCTGTGTGGAGTCTGCACGTTCTCCCTGTGTCTGTGTGGGTTTCCTCCGGGTGCTCCGGTTTCCTCCCACGCTCCCAAACATGTGAAGGTTAGGGCGATTGGCCATTCTAAATTGCCTTTAACCTACACATCTTTGGACACTAAGGGGCAATTTAGCATGGCCAATCCAGCTAACCTGCACATCTTTGGACACTAAGGGGCAATTTAGCGTGGCCAATCCACCTAACCTACATATCTTTGGACACTAAGGGGCAATTTAGCGTGGCCAATCCACCTAACCTGCACATCTTTGGACACTAAGGGGCAATTTAGCATGGCCAATCCCCCTTACCTGCACATCTTTGGACACTAAGGGACAATTTAGCCCGCACATCTTTGGACTGTGGGAGGAAACCGGAGCATCCGGAGGAAACCCACACAAACACGGGGAGAACGTGCAGACTCCGCACAGACAGTGACCCAAGCCGGGAATCAAACCCGGGTCCCTGGCGCTGTGAGGCAGCAGTGCTAACCACTGTGCCACAGTGCCCCCCAGTGTATTCAGTATAACATTCTGATTTCTCTCCCTCATAGAGCGAAGGCGTCTCTTATCGAGGGCGGATTTTGATAGAATTGATCACAAGGATGGACGAACCTTTGGGGAAAACCGTTGACAACTTGTCCTCTGCAGATTCTTCGATTGTACAGGTATTCCTGCGATAAACTCGGGTGGTTTGATTCGTGCTATCAGGAATTGCGGATCGCTAGTATGGGAGAGCAAGTGTTGGTTTCAGCATTCTCATTTCTATATTTAAAGGGTCTAGATTAAATTAAACCACTCTTAAATTGGTAATGGCGACATATGATATATAAACACAATTAAGTGCCCCCATTGTACAAAACTCTTCAAATCTCTTTTTTTCCGCTGTATCTCTACCTGATTGAACTGTGCACGTACATCGGAGCTTAATCACATGAGAGCCACTCTCTGCCCTCTTGTACCTGGTGTTGTCTCTTCCCATTCAGCCATTATCCCTGTGTGCTTTGACCCTGCTGGTCTGGCAGTTCCTCAATTTTAAAGTCCTCATCCTGGGTTTCAAATCAAGGAAAGTTAGACAGCCGGAGTAGTCCATTCTGCCCATCAAGCCTGCTCTGGCATTCATAGAGTCCCTACAGTGCAGAAGGAGGCCATTCAGCCCATCAACTCTGCACCAACCACAAGCCCACCCAGGCCCTATTCCTGTAATCAAACGTATTTACCCTGCTAGTCCCCCTGACACGAAGGGACAATTTAGCATGGCCAATCCACCTAACCTGCACATCTTTGGACACTAAAGGGACAATTTAGCCTGGCCAATCCACCTAACCTGCACATCTTTGGACACTAAAGGGACAATTTAGCATGGCCAATCCACCTAACCCGCACATCTTTGGACACTAAGGGACAATTTAGCATGGCCAATCCACCTAACCCGCACATCTTTGGACTCTAAGGGGCAATTTAGCATGGCCAATCCACCTAACCCGCACATCTTTGGACACTAAGGGGCAATTTAGCATGGCCAATCCACCTAACCCGCACATCTTTGGACACTAAGGGGCAATTTAGCATGGCCAATCCACCTAACCCGCACATCTTTGGACACTAAGGGACAATTTAGCATGGCCAATCCACCTAACCCGCACATCTTTAGACTCTAAGGGACAATTTAGCATGGTCAATCCACCTAACCCGCACATCTTTGGACACTAAGGGGCAATTTAGCATGGCCAATCCACCTAACCTGCACATCTTTGGAGTGTGGGAGGAAACCGGAGCACCCGGAGGAAACCATCGCAGACACGGGGAGAATGTGCAAATTCCACACAGACAGTGACCCCAGCTGGGAATCGAACCGGATCCCTGTTGCTGTGAGGCAGTCGTGCTAACCACTGTGCCGTCCATTCATTATGGCTGATCCCCTACCTCATCGCCATATTCCTGCTCTCTCTCCTTTTCCCCTTGATGCCTTTAGTGTCTAGAAATTGATCTAATTCCTTCTTAAAGACATTTAGTGACTTGGCCTCCAAAGCCTTCTGTGCGAGAGAACTCCGCAGGTTCGCCACCCTCTGAATGAAGATGTTTCTCTTCATCTCAGTCCTAAATGGCCTTTCCCCGTATCCTGAGACTGTGACCCTGTAATGACTTCAGTCAGGCCATTGAGATTGGTCTATTGGAGTATGAACTCCCTGATTAAGGATCCAATGGATGGGCCAATCAGGGAATCTTTGCCTTGTCCTCAACTGGGCGTGTCAGTTTCTCTGGCACCCCCGGAGTTAGACTGTTGACTGATTACTGCTGTTAGAGTTTGTAAATAAAGGGATTTTGCTGAAGGGACTTCTGCCTCCAAAGACTTATTACAGACCCCTTGTTCCAACCCCCCACCTCCCCCCACAGCCAGCGGAAACAACATTCCTGCACCCAATCTGTCCATCCCTCTGAAGAATTTTATATGTTTCAATGAGATAATTCTCCTGTGACCTTGCACCCTCCCGATCTCTGATGGTAGCAGGGTGGTTAGATTATGGGCAAGGAATCCAGAGGCCTGGAATAATGCTACGGAGACATGAGTTCAAATGCCACCATGGCATCTGGGAGAATTTAACTTCCATTGATTAATATATCTGGAATGTAAATGAGTCTCGTAATTAATGTTCCAAGAAGTTAATGGATTGTTGCGGGACCACTAATGTCCTTTAGGGAAGGAAATCTGCCGTCCTTACCCGGTCTGGCCTACATGAGACTCCAGAGCCACAGCAATGTGGTTGACTCTTAATTGCCCTCTGAAATGGCCTAGTGAGCAAACCAGTTGTGGCAAACCGCTATCGGGAAAAGCACTGTGGATGTACCTACACAGCATGGACTGCAGCGGTTCAAGATGGTAGTTCATCTTCCACTTTATTCTTATTCATCCGTGGGATATGGGCATTGTTGGCAGGCCAGCATTTATTGTCTATCCCTACTTACCGTTGGCGTGGCCATTTCAGAGGGCAGTTGTGAGTCAACCACATTGCTGTGGCTCTGGAGTCACATGTAGGCCAGACCGGGTAAGGACGGCAGATTTCCTTCCCTAAAGGACGTTAGTGAATCAGATGGGTTTTCCCCAACAATAGTTTCATTGTCATCAGTAGATTCTTAATCCCAGATATTTTTCATTGAATTCAAATTCCACCGTCTGCTGTGGCGGGATTCGAACCCGGGTCCCCAGAACATTAGCCGACATTTATAGTCTCGCAATAATACCACTAGGCCGCCACCTCCCCTAACTTACTCGATGGCTTTAGGGATGGTAAGCAAATTCTGGCCTTGCCTACATTGCCACAGCCTGCCTGGACCTGCAGAGTTTCACTGGCTGTCTTGTCTGGAGACAATACACATCTTTTTAGCCTGTCTTGATGCTCTCTCCACTCACATTGTTTGTATCTTAAAGACTTGATTAGCTGTAAGTATTCGCATTCCAACCATTATTCATGTAAATTGAGTCTGTGTCTTTATATGCCCTGTTTGTGAACAGAATTCCCACTCACCTGAAGAAGGGGCTTAAGGCTCCGAAAGCTTGTGTGGCTTTTGCTACCAAATAAACCTGCTGGACTTTAAGCTGGTGTTGTTAAACTTCTTACTTGCCTACAACTCCACTGGCCAAGAATAAATCTGCCTGAGCTCCGAGCTCTGAAATTCCCTCCCTGAACCTCTCCATCTTGCTTTCCTCCTTTAAGATGCTCCTTAAGACTCACTCTTTGTGCTGACACTTTTAGTCCCTTTTCTGTTGATTTCAACTCCCAAACGAACAGAAATATTTGAGGAATAACTTTAAGTTTATTTACTATTGTCACTGTTGCAAGTCAGGTTGGGTACTCCAAGGTGTTAGAAACATAGAAAACTACAGCACAAAACAGGCCCTTCGGCCCCACAAGTTGTGCCGAGCATATCCCTACCTTTTAGGCCTACCTATAACCCTCCATCCTATTAAGTCCCATATACTCATCCAGGAGTCTCTTAAAAGACCCTATTGAGTTTGCCTCCACCACCACTGACGGCAGCCGATTCCACTCGCCCACCACCCTCTGTGTGAAAAACTTCCCCCTAACATTTCCCCTGTACCTACCCCCCAGCACCTTAAACCTGTGTCCTCTCGTAGCAGCCATTTCCACCCTGGGAAAAAGCCTCTGAGAGTCCACCCGATCCATGCCTCTCAACATCTTATATACCTGTGTTCTATGAAGCTCGCCTGACCTGTAACATTTTACGTTGAATTTGACTAGGACGAGCATGAGAGGTTTCACTCCAGGTGTGATCCAACTGACCCACGAGGAGCTTTTGTCAAAAACAAAGTTTAATTAGGAATATTGTTGACATGTATAGTAAGACACTTTGCAAGAACCTTTAACAATTACAACCCAGAAACACAACAACCACGGTGATGTATAACTCTTAAGGAAATATCTCTGATGTGTTCCAACCAACCGGCACGGTGGCACAGTGGTTAACACTGCTTGCTGGATAGCCAAAAAGGTTTATCCTGTGACTATTTGACCAAGGGGCGGCGCGGTGGCAGAGTGGTGAGCACTGCTACCTCACAGCGCCAGGGACCCGGGGTTCGATTCCCGGCTTGGGTCACTGTCTGTGTGGAGTTTGCACATTCTCCTCGTGTCTGCGTGGGTTTCCCCCGGGTGCTCCGGTTTCCTCCCACATTCTGAAAGATATGCAGGTTACGTTGATCGTCCATGATAAGTTGCCCCTTAGTGTCCCGGGATGCGTAGGTTGGAGGGATTAGCGGAGTAAATACACGGGGTTACAGGGACAATGAGAGTATCTCTTTGATTGCGTGCCCACAGAAGTACTTGCAGCGGCGGAGGTACAGCCTCTGCGTGGTGTTCTATTCAGCATTGCAGATGCAGAATGCGAAGGAACCGGTCCAGTTCGAGGTCAGCGTGGGCAACTACGGCAACAAGTTCGACAAGTCGTGTAAACTTCATGCGTCCACCACCCAGTACAGCCAGACCATATTTGATGGTAAGTGAGTGCATCGGGGTCCAATAGAAGCAGGTCAGGCTTCCGCGGAACAAAGAAGGATTCGGATAGGATGCCGGCAAGTTTGGGGTAGCCTTTCTCTCCTGATTCCCTGCTTGCGATTCTCGGAATGGGCTCAAAGGTTATGGGGAGAAAGCAGGATTAGGCTATTGAGTTGGACGATCAGCCATGATCGTGATGAATGGCAGAGCAGGCTCGAAGGGCCGAATGGCCTCCTCCTGCTTTTATCTTCTATGTTTCTATGTAAGCTAAGCCCGCAAAACGTTTGCAGTGAAACTCGGGTCTTTGGGGTGGCACAGTGGTTAGCACCGCCGTCTCACAGTGCCAGGGACCCGGGTTCGATTCCCGGCTTGGGTCACTGTCTGTGCGGAGTCTGCACCTTCTCCCCCGTGTCTGTGTGGGTTTCCTCCGGGTGCTCCGGTTTCCTCCCACAGTCTGAAAGACGTACGGGTTAGGTGGATTGGCCATGCTAAATTGCCTCTTAGTGTCAGGGGGATTAGCAGGGTAAATATGTGGGGTTATGGGAATAGGGCCCGGGTGGGATTGTGGTCAGTGCAGACTCGATGGGCCGAATGGCCTCCTTCTGCACTGTAGGGATTCTATGATAATGGTGTTGTGTTAAGTGCAATCTGGGAGTCTGAGTTGCTGTGGCAATATGTACTTGCCCCTGAGTGTTGTAGAGCAATGCGTAGTGATGGTAGAGGCTCCAATGTTCTTTCTGTCACAGGAATCTCTCCCACTGTTAACACCCGCCATTGGCGGGTTGGAAGGATGTGGATGCCTCCACCTGTTTGGCCGTGTATTGACTGCACTTTCCTTGGCCATTGGGTCCTGGGGCGGGAATCGAGCCCGGGGCTTCTGGCTCGGGGTGTGGGGGGAGGGGAACACGATCCACTGTGCCACAAGATCTCCCAGGTATAACATGGCCAACAATAAATCGAACAGTGTTTTCAGGAGAAATGTTTTTACCCAGAGAGTGATGGGATTGTGGAACCCACTACCAGGTGGAGTGGTTGAGGTGAATAGTATTGATGCATTTAAGAGGAAGCTCAATAAATCATAGAATCCCTGCAGTGCAGAAAGAAGCCATTCGGCCCGTCGAACCTGCACTGACAACAATCCCAACCAGGCTTATCCCCGTAACCCCACCTTGCTAATCCCCCTGACACTAAGGGACAATTCAGCATGGCCAATCCACCTAACCTGCACATAAAGAACAAAGAAAATTACAGCACAGGAACAGGCCCTTTGGCCCTCCAAGCCTGCACCAACCATGCTGCCCGACTGAACTATACCCCCTACCCTTCCGGGGACCGTATCCCTCTATTCCCATCCTATTGGGCGGCACGGTAGCACAGTGGTTAGCACTGCTGCTTCACAGCTCCAGGATCCTGGGTTCGATTCCCGGCTCGGGTCACTGTCTGTGTGGAGTTTGCACATTCTCCTCGTGTCTGCGTGGGTTTCCTCCGGGTGCTCCGGTTTCCTCCCACAGTCCAAAGATGTGCGGGTTAGGTTGATTGGCCAGGTTAAAAATTGCCCCTTAGAGTCCTGAGATGCGTAGGTTAGTGGGATTAGCGGGTAAATATGTGGGGGTAGGGCCTGGGTGGGATTGTGGTTGGTGCAGACTCGATGGGCCGAATGGCCTCCTTCTGCACTGTAGGGTTTCTATGATTTCTATGATTTCTATTCATGTATTTTTCCAGACGCCCCTTAAAACTCACTACCGTATCTGCTTCCACTACCTCCCCCGGCAGCGAGTTCCAGGCACCCACCACCCTCTGTGTAAAAAACTTGCCTCGTACATCTCCTTTAAACCTTGCCCCTCGCACCTTAAACCTGTGCCCCCGAGTAATTGACTCTTCCACCCCGGGGAAAAAGCTTCTGACTATCCACTCTGTCCATGCCCCTCTTTGGAGTGTGGGTGGAAACCGGAGCACCTGGAGGAAACCCACGCAGACACGGGGAGAATGTGCAGCCTCCACACAGGCAGTGACCCAAGGCCAGAATTGAACCCGGGTCCCTGGCGCTGTGAGGCAGCAGTGCTAACCCACTGTGCCACCGTGTTGTCCTAAACACATGAGGGAGAAAGGACTGGAAAGATGTGGTGACCAGGTGAGGTGAAGATAGGGTGGGAAGTGTGAACAGAAACACTGTTGGGCCAAATGGCCTGTATCTGTGCTGTAAATATTTTGTAATGTATCATCACTGTCGTTCTCACTCCCATGAGGTAAACATAGTCCTTTATAATACATCCACTTGAACGCGAAGTTTATTTCTTGGTGACTTTTGGCATTACCGAGGCAGCGATTTGCGAATGGGAGCACTAATCTCTCCGCAATCTCGAGGAAATCAAGAAGGTAGATGAGGGCAGTGCAATTGATGTTGTCTACATGGACTTTAGCAAGGCCTTTGACAAGGTACTGCATGGTAGGTTGTTGCAAAAGGTTAAATCTTACGGGACCCAGGGTGAGGTAACTAAATGGATACAAAATTGGCTTGACGACAGAAGGTGGTCGTAGAGGGTTGTTTTTCAAACTGGAGGCCTGTGACCAGCAGTGTGCCTCAGGGGTCAGTGCTGGGCCCACTGTTATTTGTCATTTATATTAATGATTTGGATGAGAATATAGGAGGCATGGTTAGTAAGTTTGCAGATGACACCAAGATTGGTGGCATAGTGGACAGTGAAGAAAGTTATCTCTGATTGCAACGGGATCTTGATCAATTGGGCCAGTGGACTGACGAATGGCAGATGGAGTTTAATTTAGATAAATGCGAGGTGATGCATTTTGGTAGATTGAACCAGGGCAGGACTTACTCAGTTAATGGTAGGGCATTGGGGAGAGTTACAGAACAAAGAGATCTAGGGGTACAGGTTCATAACTCCTTGAAAGTGGAGTCACAGGTGGACAGAGTGGTGAAGAAGGCATTCGGCATGCTTGGTTTCATTGGTCAGAACATTGAATACAGGAATTGGGATGTGTTGTTGAAGTTGTACAAGACATTGGTAAGGCCACACTTGGAATACTGTGTGCAAATCTGGTCGCCCTATTATAGAAAGGATATTATTAAACTAGAAAGAGTGCAGAAGAAATTTGCTAGGATGCTACCGGGACTTGATGGTTTGAGTTATAAGGAGAGGCTGGATAGACTGGGACTTTTTTCTCTGGAGCGTCGGAGGCTGAGGGGTGATCTTATAGAGGTCTATAAAATAATGAGGAGCGCAGATCAGCTAGATAGGCGATATCTTTTCTCAAAGGTAGGGGAATCTAAAACTAGAGGGCATAGGTCTAAGGCGAGAGGAGAGAGATACAAAAGGGCCCAGAAGGGCAATTTTTCCACACAGAGGGTGGTGAGTGTCTGGAACAAGCTGCCAGAGGCAGTAGTAGAGGTGGGTACAATTTTGTCTTTTAAAAAGCATTTAGACAGTTCCATGGGTAAGATGGGTATAGAGGGATATGGGCCAAATGTGGTAATTGGGACGAGCATAGGGCCTTAAAAAGAATGGGTGGCATGGACAAGTTGGGCCGAAGGGCCTGTTTCCATGCTGGAAACCTCTATGGAAACCTAACCCGCCGTGTCTTTGCAGGAAACTACTATTACCACCTCCCCTGGTGTGACACCAAGCCAGTGGCAGCCCTGACGTCGTACTGGGAAAACATCGACCACCGGCTGGACAGATTAAACATTCTCCTCAAGATCATTGACAAGCTGGTGAGTACTCCATCACGGCCGAAAGCAGCAAGTGTTCGGAAAGCACCCGGCAGGTCGTGCGGCCTCCGTGGAGAGAGGAGCGGAGGTCACACCTCTGACAAAAGGTTGCTAACCCGAAGCATTAGCTCCCTCCAAAGCTTGATTTGCCGAATATTTCCAGCATTTCCCCATTTAGGGCGACACGGTGGCACAGTGGTTAGCATTGCTGCCTCACAGCGCCAGGGACCTGGGTTCAATTCCCGGCTTGGGTCACTGTCTGTGTGGAGTCTGCACATTCTCCCCGTGTCTGCGTGGGTTTCCTCCGGGTGCTCTGGTTTCCTCCCACAGTCCGAAAGACGTGCTGGTTAGGTGCTAAATTCTCCCCCAGTGTAACCCGAACAGGCGCCAGAGTGTGGCGGCTAGGGGATTTTCACAGTAACTTCATTGCAGTGTTAATGTAAGCCTACTTGTGACTAATAAATAAACTTTACTTTTTCCGTTTCACAATTCCCCTCGGTTTCTCCGGCTGTTGCCTCCATGAGTTGGGGACCAAGTGTAGTGTGTCAAAATTCACAGATGACATTAAGATGAAGGGGCTTGCAGCTCCGAAAGCTTGTGTGGCTTTTGCTACCAAATAAACCTGTTGGACTTTAACCTGGTGTTGTTAAACTTCTTATTAAGATGAGTGGCAGAGCAAAGTGTGCAGAGGACGCTGAAAGTCTGCAAAGGGATATAGATAGTCTAAGTGAGTGGGCGAGGGTCTGGCAGATGGAGTACAATGTTGGTAAATGTGGGGTCATCCATTTTGGTAGGAATAACAGCAAAATGGACTATTATTTAAATGCTAAAAAATTGCAGCATGCTGCTGTGCAGAGGGACCTGGGTGTCCTTGTGCAGGAATCTCAAGGAGTTGGTTTGCAGGTGCAGCAGGTAATTAAGAAGGCAAATGGAATTTTGTCCTTCATTGCTGGAGGGATGGAGTTTAAAAACAGCGAGGTTATGTTGCAGGTGTATAAGGTGCTGGTGAGGCCGCACCTGGAGTATTGTGTACAGTTTTGGTCTCCTTACTTGAGAAAGGATATACTGGCACTGGAGGGGGTGCAGAGGAGATTCACTAGGTTGATTCCGGAGTTGAGAGGGTTGGCTTATGAGGAGAGACTGAGTAGACTGGGGCTATACTCATTGGAATTCAGAAGAATGAGGGGAGATCTTTTGAAACATATAAGATTATGAAGGGAATAGATAAGATAAGTGGTGAGGTTGTTTCCAGTGGCGGGTGAAACTAGAACTAGGGGGCATGGCCTCAAAATAAGGGGAAGCAGATTTAGGACTGAGTTGAGGAGGAACTTCTTCACACAAAGGGTTGTGAATCTGTGGAATTCCCTGCCCAGTGAAGCAGTTGAGGCTACCTCATTGAATGTTTTTAAGGCAAGGATAGATACATTTTTGATCAGTGAAGGATTGAAGGGTTATGATGAGCGGGCGGGTAAGTGGAGTCCACGAAAAGGTCAGCCAGGATCTAATTAAATGTCGGAGCAGGCTCGAGGGGCTGAATGGCCTGCTCCTATTCCCTCGGGTTGTATCCGCAGCTGCAGAGCCTCAAGGTTTCTCTGTCAGATGACCGTGAGGAGGCTGAAACAGAATGGCAGAAAGTGCTGGGAACCATGGAGTGGAGGTTTCGTTCGACACATCGATAATTGATTCGTCTGTGTGCTTTGTTGTTTGATCCGCGAATGAACACCGTGTAGGATGGCAGAGAACCGGGAGGAGGCCATTCAGCCCATCAAGCCTGTTCCACCATTCAAATGGTTGATCTGCAACTTAGCCCCATTTGCCCGCTTTGGTTCCATAACCCTTCAGCCCCCAATCCCAACAAACATTTATCCATCCCTGTTCTGAAAAGGTTCCATTGACCCACCAGCTTCAGCAGATATTTTATCTTGTGACCGAGAGTTGCAGTTTTCCGTGGCTTTTTCCGAAGGTTTAATTCCACGTTCGTCCCTTCCCTTGTTTTGGGGGAAGTGGGTCACATGGAGGAGACTACAAAATGGTCAGGTGGCAAGATAGCCTGGGTCTCCCACCCTGTGCCATGCTAGGAAAGTGGGTGCCAGTCCCATACATAGCCATAGAATCCCTACAGTGCAGAAGAGGCCATTCAGCCCATCGGGTCTGCACTGATTCTCTGACAGAGTATCTTACCCAGGCCCCCTCCGCTGCCCTATCCTTGTAACCTCACACATTTCCCATGGCCAATCCATCTAACCGACACATCTTTGGACACTAAGGGGCAATTTAGCATGGCCAATCCACCTAACCTACACACCTTTGGACACTAAGGGGCAGTTTAGCATGGCCAATCCACCTAACCCGCACATCTTGGGACACCAAGGGGCAATTTAGCATGGCCAACCACCTAACCTACACACCTTTGGACACTAAGGGGCAGTTTAGCATGACTAATCCACATAACCTGCACATCTTTGGACACTATGGGGCAATTTAGCATGGCCAATCCACCTAACCCACACACCTTTGGACACTAAGGGGCAGTTTAGCATGGCCAATCCACCTAACCCGCACATCTTGAGACACCAAGGGGCAATTTATCATGGCCAATCCACCTAACCTACACATCTTTGGACACTAAGGGGCAGTTTAGCATGGCCAATCCACCTAACCTACACACCTTTGGACACTAAGGGGCAGTTTAGCATGGCCAATCCACCTAACCTACACACCTTTGGACACTAAGGGGCAGTTTAGCATGACGAATCCACATAACCTGCACATCTTTGGACACTATGGGGCAATTTAGCATGGCCAATCCACCTAACCTGCACATCGTTGGACACGAGGGGGCAATTTAGCATGGCCAGTCCACCTAACCTGCACATCTTTGGACACTAAGGGGCAGTTTAGCATGGCCAGTCCACCTAACCGACAAATCTTTGGACACTAAGGGACAATTTAGCATGGCCAGTCCATCTAACCTGCACATCTATGGAGACTAAGGGGCAATTTAGCATGGCCAATCCACCTAACCTGCACATCTTTGGAGTGTGGGAGGAAACCCACGCAGACATGGGGAGAACGTGCAAACTCCACACAGACAGTGACCCAAGGCTGGAATCGAACCCGGGTCCCTGGCATGGTGAGGCAGCAGTGCTAACCACTGTGCTGGCACGGCACTGAAATGAGGGGGAGAGGAAGACAGTCAGTAGATAAAAGTATGATGCTGTTGCAATTCAGCAGCCATCTGACACTTGGAGGGTGGAATCTTGCCGTCTTGAAAGATCTTCAAAGGTCAAAGGCGGGTCATGACCCCAATGGCAATGCCTGCTTGCCCGATCTTACTGGAGGCATCTAATTGCGAAACCCTCTGTGGGTGCTTGTCCAGTTAGTGTCACGAGTAGGCTTACATTAACACTGCAATGAAGTTACTGTGAAAATCCCCTAGCCGCCACACTCCTGTTCGGGTTACACTGAGGGAGAATTCAGCACCTAACCAGCACGTCTTTCGGATTGTGGGAGGAAACCAGAGCACCCGGAGGAAACCCACGCAGACACGGGGGGAACATGCAGACTCCACACAGACAGTGACCCAAGCTGGGAATCCAACCCGGGTCCCTGGCGCTGTGAGGCAGCAGTGCTAACCACTGTGCCACTGTGCCATCCTAAAGGATGCCAGGCTTTGCCCCAGTGTGGGGGCCCGTCTGCTGCATCTCGATGGCATCCCCAAATTGTCTCCAATTCACCGTAGGTTTTTTAAATTCATTCATGGGACGTGGGCATCGCTGGCAAGGCCAGCATTTATTGCCCATCCCTACCTGCCCTCCATTTCCGAGGGCATTAGTGAGTCAACCACATTGCTGTGGCTCTGGAGTCACATATAGGCCAGACTGGGTAAGGATGGCCGATTTCCTTCCCTAAAGGACATTAATGACCCAGATGGGATTCTCCGACAATTGACAAGTGCACTCATACCCTACCCGTCTCTGCTGCCAGGCAGCTGGTCACTTCCGCTGCTCACCCACTCCCAGTTGGCAGAGGCGGGCATGCATCGGGCCTCCAGCTTGGCGGGAAATGTTCGAGTATTCTCTCACCACCCACCACAAAAGCAACCTCCAAGAAGCTGGTAAGAACCCTTCCCTCAACATCCGGACTTGAATGTGGAAAAGGGGTACCTGGAGAGGGTATGGAGGGCTCCCTCGAGAAGAGTCAGTGGGACAGAAGTTCCTCACAGATGGCACTTGAAGGGTATTAGCGGTTCGGATGCCCGTTCCACTCGGTGCCCGGTGTTCTAGCGGAAAGAGATCTCCAGCCCTGTGTTAAACCGGCACCATTCCGATAACGCCCATCGGCGCCAACGCAGAAATACCTGTGCCATTTCGGCCTGATTAGGTAGAGTTAGGGTGAGCGTACGGATCACATTCGCCCGAGAGGGTAACGTGCCACACTGTCTTACTGTTTTCATGTCGTTTAGAGAACCAACATAGAAGACATCCGGACAATATTGCCATCTGAGGGGACGCGTCTCAGTGGCATGTGGGTGAAGATGCTCGACCGCCTGGTGAAGGATTGCAAGTAGGTGGCACAAGAAACCAAGTGGCCCAAAATCTGATGGCGCGCTCAAGACTGGCGATTGGGCACTAAAGGGCATTTTAGGTTGACCAGATTAAGCTCTTCCCCATCCCCTCCCTCACTTGCCCGCCTGGTGTCCGTGAGTGCGCCATTGAATCTCCACTATCTGCCGTTTATTTGATGCTATTCAGTCAGATTGTTCGACTTATTCTTCCAATGCCATGTGGCACGGCCAACATTTGTTGCCCTTTCCAAATTGCCCTTGAACGGAGTGGCTTGCGAGCCCATTTGGGAAGAGCAGCTAAGAGTCAACCGTTTCACTGTGCCTCTGGAGTCACATGTAGGCCAGACCGGGTGAGGACGGCAGATTTCCTTCCCCGAAGGACATTAGTGGATACAGAATCCCTTCGCGAGCCTTGATGGTGACATCCTCGCAAGTTTGACCTCAAGAGAGCACCGGCCTTATGGAACTGCCCTGTGACAGTGGCTCGAAGCCGGGTTTCTGTCTGAACTACCTGACTGATTGTTGGAAGCTGCTTCGGAATACCCAGCACTGTCCGGCTTGGCAGCAAAGTTTCTGGTGTCTTTTTCCACAACCGACCTTTTGAGAAGTTGGGTTTTCAGGGCTTGAAGACCAGGTATTGGAATTAGCTTCACGTCGGACCAGATCTCCGATTGAGACTGTTATCCCTGGGACCTGATATCCAGCATCTGTGGAATATCAGCCTTCCAGTAAGCTAAGTCACAGAGTCATAGAGGTTTACAGCATAGAAACAGGCCCTTTGGCCCAACTTGTCCATGCCGCCCTTTTTTTTAACCTCTGGGCTAGTCCCAATTGCCCGCATTTGGCCCATATCCCTCTCTACCCATCTTACCCAAGTAACTGAATCAATACTTTTTAAAAGATAAAATTGTACCCGTCTCTACTCCTACCTCTGGCAGCTCGTTCCAGACACTCACCACCACCCGTGAAATAATTGCCCCTCTGGACCCTTTTGTATCTCCCCCCTCTCACCTTAAACCTATGCCCTCTAGTTTTAGACTCCCCTCCCTTTGGGAAAAGATATTGACTATCTAGCTGATCTATGCCCCTCATTATTTTATAGACCGCTATAAGATCACCCCTCAGCCTCCTACGCTCCAGAGAAAAAAGTCCCAGTCTATCCAACCTCTCCTTATAACTCAAACCATCAAGTCCCGGTAGCTTCCCAGTAAATTTTTCTAGTATGTTATCTGTTTCCACTGGTAGGCTGACTGCTGGTAAATGTGTTGTCACAAGTGCAATGTATTTGTGAGTATGCATCATAAACTATTAGCAATAGAAATATGGGAAAGCAATGTCCTCGTGGTATCGCTAGACTATTAATCCAGAAACTCAGTTAACATTCTGGGGACTCGGGTTCGAATCCCGCCACGGCAGATGGTGGAATTTGAATTCAATAAAAAATATCTGGAATTGAGAGTCTATTGATGACTATGAAAAAATTGGCGATTGTCGGAAAAACCCATCTGGTTCCTTTAGGGAAGGAAATCTGCCGTCCTTACCCGGTCTGGCCTACATGTGACTCCAGAGCCACAGCAATGTGGTTGACTCTCAACTGCCCTCCAAGGGCAACTAGGGATGGGCAATAAATGCTGGCCCAGCCAGTGACGCCCATGTCCCATGAATGAATTTTTTTAAAAGCTGCGTTTTAAATACCCGAATTTTGACTCCTGTCAGCCATAAACTATGTAAAGTAAAATTTAAAACAACTTGCGTACGTTGTGATTCACAGAACTTTTTAATGACAATCTAGTGGTCTGCATAAAGGAAAAAGTTGGGAACCGCTGGGCTAGCTGGTGTTGTAACTAAGCTGGGATTGTTGTATTAACTGGATATGAACTGAGTGTTGGGAATTAACTGGGAATTCAATCATAGAATCATAGGATCCCTACAGTGCAGGAGGAGGCCCTTTGGCCCATCGCGTCTGTACCGATCACAACCCCACCCAGGCCCTATCCCCGTAATCCCACATATTTACTCCACTAATCCCTCTAATTTACGCATCCCGGGAAACCGAGGAACAATTTAGCATGGCCAATGCACCTAATCCGCACATCTTTGGGGTGTGAGAGGAAATCGGAACACCCGGAGGAAACCCACGCAGACACGGGGGAGAACGTGCAGACTGGACACAGAACCAAGCCGGGAATCGAACCCTTGTCCTAGAAATAGGAACAGGCTAAACTGTTGAGTTTGGAGGTGCATGTTTATAACGTGCATCTCTGTAAATAGGTCAGAGAGCAACACAGCACGGAAACAGGCCCTTCGGCCCAACTGGTCCATGCCAACCACGGGTGCCCTCCCAGCTAGTCCCAATTGCCCGCGTTTGGCCCATATCCCTCTAATCCTTCCCCCTCCATGTTCTTATCCAAAAGCTTTTTAAATGTTGCTATTGAACCTGCCTCAACCACTTTCTCTGGCAGCTCATTCCATACACGTCATTCTCTGCGTGAAGAAGTTGCCCCTCAGGTCCCCTTTCTGAAGTATAAAATTTATTTATTAGTCACAAGTAAGGCTTACATTTGCACTGCACTGAAGTTACTGTGGAATTCCCCTGGTTGCTTCACTCTGGTGCCTGTTCGGGTCAATGAACCCTGACCAGCACGTCTTTTGGACTGTGGGAGGAAACCGGAGCACCCGAAGGAAACCCACGCAGACACGGGGAGAATGTGCAGACTCCGCACAGACAGTGACCCAAGCCGGGAATCGAACCCGGGTCCCTGGCACTGTGAGGCAGCAGTGCTAACCACTGTGCCACCGTGTCGTCCAAACATTTCCCCCCTCACTTTAAAGTGTGTAAAGGTCAGCTCCAGTTCTCTCCTTCACTGGCTGACTATCTGGATCTGCACAGTAAGAAGTTTAACAACACCAGGTTAAAGTCCAACAGGTTTATTTGGTAGCAAAAGCCACACAAGCTTTCGAAGCTCTAAGCCCCTTCTTCAGGTGAGTGGGAATTCTGTTCACAAACAGAACTTATAAAGACACAGACTCAATTTACATGAATAATGGTTGGAATGCGAATACTTACAACTAATCCAGTCTTTAAGAAACAAAACAATGGGAGTGGAGAGAGCATCAAGACAGGCTAAAAAGATGTGTATTGTCTCCAGACAAGACAGCCAGTGAAACTCTGCAGGTCCACGCAACTGTGGGAGTTACAAATAGTGTGACATGAACCCAATATCCCGGTTGAGGCTGTCCTTGTGTGTGCGGAACTTGGCTATCAGTTTCTGCTCAGCGACTCTGCGCTGTCGTGTGTCGCGAAGGCCGCCTTGGAGAACGCTTACCCGAATATCAGAGATGCCCGTCACGGGCATTTGGCCTCTGATATTCAGGTAAGCGTTCTCCAAGGCGGCCTTCGCGACACACGACAGCGCAGAGTCGCTGAGCAGAAACTGATAGCCAAGTTCCGCACACACGAGGACGGCCTCAACCGGGATATTGGGTTCATGTCACACTATTTGTAACTCCCACAGTTGCGTGGACCTGCAGAGTTTCACTGGCTGTCTTGTCTGGAGACAATACACATCTTTTTAGCCTGTCTTGATGCTCTCTCCACTCACATTGTTTCGTTTCTTAAAGACTTGATTAGTTGTAAGTATTCGCATTCCAACCATTATTCATGTAAATTGAGTCTGTGTCTTTATAAGCTCTGTTTGTGAACAGAATTCCCACTCACCTGAAGAAGGGGCTTAGAGCTTCGAAAGCTTGTGTGGCTTTTGCTACCAAATAAACCTGTTGGACTTTAACCTGGTGTTGTTAAACTTCTTACTGTGTTTACCCCAGTCCAACGCCGGCATCTCCACATCATATCTGGATCTGAACATGTTGGATACTAGAATGGGAGAGTTGCAATCCCCCATCTTGTCCGTTAATTAGTTTGTCTTTTTATGGCCCCCTCTGCCCCAGTAACGCAAGGCAAAAGGCGGCACTGTGGCACAGTGGTTAGCACTGCTGCCTCACAGCACCAGGGACCCGGGTTCAATTCCCGGTGTGGGTCACTGTCTGTGTGGAGTTTGCAAGTTCTCCTCGTGCCTGCGTGGGTTTCCTCCGGGTGCTCCGATTTCCTCCCACAGTCCAAGGATGGGCAGGTTGGGTGGGTTGGCCATGCTAAATTGCCCCTTAGTATCCGAAGATGTGTGGGTTACATGGATTGGCCGTGCTAAACTGCCCCTTAGTGTCCAAAGATGTGCAGGTTAGGTGGATTGGCCGTGCTAAATTATCCCTTAGTATCCAAAGATGTGTAGGTTAGGTGGATTGGCCATGCTAAATTGTCGCTTAGTGTCAGGGGGATTAGCAGAGTAAATATGTAGGGTTATGGGGATAGGGTCTGGGTGGGATTGTGGTCGGTGCAGACTCGATGGGCCGAATGGCCTCCTTCTGCACTGTGGGGAATCTATGAATCTAAGAAACGTCGTGGCTCCGTAAATACCGACGCTCGGCTGTCGCGTGTCGCTCGGATGAGGGGTCAGAGTTGAACCGCTCTGCTGACTTTTTTTCTTTACTCCTCTGCTTCAGCCGCTCACTGCCGCCACTGAAAAGGCTTCCTCAAGTGACTGCCCTCGATCAGCAAATACACGAGCAGCAAATCGACCTGCTGAAGAAGATCAAGAAGTCAGCGGATAAACTGAGGGAGAAAAACGTCAACGTGGAGGACAAGCTGCCAGAAGTGGAAGAGTGGCTCGAGAAACTCTCCTCAGTGGTCCAGGAGGTTTGCATTCTGGTGTCTAAAAGTGGGGGGTGGTGGGGTGAGAGGGGCGGGGGGAGGGGGATGCGGGGGTTGGGGGGGGGGGGGGGATGTTCTAATGTTGTTCAAAGAAAGACTAGTTTTTGTCTTGTGCGAATGTTGTCCTGCAGAAAACGCCGCAAGCTCACACGACTAGCTCAGTAAAGTTTATTAGTCACAAGTAAGGCTTACATTAACACTGCAATGAAGTTCCTGTGACAATCCCTTAGTTGCCACGCCCCGGCGCATGTTTGGGTCAATGCACCCTAACCGGCACGTCTTTCGGACTGTGGGAGGAAACCGGAGCACCCGGAGGGAGAAGATACCGGAGGACTTGCAAACTCCACACAGACAGTGACCCAAGACGGGAATCAAACCCGGGTCCCTGGCGCTTTGAGGCAGCAGCGCTAACCCACTGTGCCACTGCAATAGCCAGATTACCATGTCTATGCAGTGTGGATTGAGGGGTGAATGTTAGCCAGGCCACCATTGCCCGCCTCCGCTTCAAAGTGGTGTCACACCTACCCGAGAGGGTGAATGGGGCCTTTGCATCTGAGAGATGGCTTCACCAAAACTCAGCACTCCCTCAGCACTGACCCTCTGACAGTGCGGCACTCCCTCAGTACTGACCCTCTGACAGTGCAGCACTCCCTCAGTACTGACCCTCTGACAGTGCAGCACTCCCTCAGCACTGACCCTCTGACAGTGCGGCACTCCCTCAGCACTGACCCTCTGACAGTGCGGCACTCCCTCAGTACTGACCCACTGACAGTGCAGCACTCCCTCAGTACTGACCCTCTGACAGTGCAGCACTCCCTCAGTACTGACCCTCTGACAGTGTAGCACTCCCTCAGTACTGACCCTCTGACAGTGCAGCACCCCCTCAGTACTGACCCTCTGACAGTGCGGCACTCCCTCAGTACTGACCCTCTGACAGTGCAGCACTCCCTCAGTACTGACCCTCTGACAGTGCGGCACTCCCTCAGTACTGACCCCCTGACAGTGCAGCACTCCCTCAGTACTGACTCTCTGACAGTGCAGCACTCCCTCAGTACTGACCCCCTGACAGTGCAGCACTCCCTCAGTACTGACTCTCTGACAGTGCAGCACTCCCTCAGCACTGACCCTCTGACAGTGCAGCACTCCCTCAGTACTGACCCTCTGACAGTGCAGCACTCCCTCAGTACTGACCCTCTGACAGTGCGGCACTCTCTCAGTACTGACCCTTTGATAGTGCAGCACTCCCTCAGCACTGACCCTCTGACAGTGCGGCACTCCCTCAGCACTGACCCTCTGACAGTGCAGTGCTCCCGCAGTACAGACCCTCTGACAGTGCAGCACTCCCTCAGTACTGACCCTCTGACAGTGCAGCACTCCCTCAGTACTGACGCTCTGACAGTGCAGCACTCCCTCAGTACTGACCCTCTGACAGTGCGGCACTCCCTCAGTACTGACCCTCTGACAGTGCGGCACTCCCTCAGTACTGGCCCTCTGACAGTGCTGTGCTCCCTCAGTACTGACCCTCTGACAGTGCGGCACTCCCTCAGTACTGACCCCCTGACAGTGCAGCACTCCCTCAGTGCTGACCCTCTGACAGTGCAGCACTCCCTCAGTGCTGACCCTCTGACAGTGCTGTGCTCCCTCAGTGCAGATCTAACCACTGTGCCACCATACCGAGTCTGGAGTCACATGTAGGCCAGACTGGATAAGAATGGCAGATTTCCTTCCCTGAAGGACATTAATGACCTGGATGGGTTTCATTTGTGCTGCATCAGAGAGTGGTGAGTGTCTGGAACAAGCCGCCAGAGGCAGTAGTGGAGGCGGGTACAATTTTGTCTTTTAAAAAGCATTTAGACAGTTACATGGGTGAGATGGGTATCGAGGGATATGGGCCAATCGCAGTTAATTAGGACTTGCTTAGTGATCAAAAACTGGGCGGCATGGACAAGTTGGGCTGAAGGGCCTGTTTCCATGCTGTAAACCTTTATGACTCTTATTCGGGTCTGGAAAGGTGCATCAGAAGAGTTTGATGAAGATTGTCCTCAGTTCGAGGCTGTGTTTCAGGCAGGAAGAAGGTTCCGCCGCGGTGCACAACCCATGTCGCTGGAAAGCTTACGTTCCAACATCAAACATGCTGGTCATTCCCCTCACCAGGGGCGAGGGGCAGGCAGCCTGTTGGCAGGAGCAGTGGGGAAGGGCGGGGGGGATCCAGAGTCTGTCAGTTGAAGCCCCAGCCGAAGCAGCGATCAGCAGCTGACACGTTCTCCTCCTTTCCTGACCCCCCGCAGCCTCAGAACAGCCTCCCCGACGTGATTCTCTGGATGCTCTCCGGCGAGAAGCGGGTGGCCTACGCTCGGATCAAAGCGCACTCAGTCCTGTTTTCCAAGGACAGCGAGAAATCCTGCGGGAAATACTGCGGGAAGCTCCAAACGGTGTTTATGATGGTAGGTCAAAGCTGGCTTCAGGTGGGTGTTGGTGTCGGAGGTGTGAGTTTGTTTTCCATCTCAAACCCCTCAGTGTTCCCCCAGTCCACATGTTATAATTCCTCCCTGTATGTTCAACACTTCAAAATACAGGAATGTGCTGGACTCTAAATAATATATAAATATATGTATGCATAGGATTGTTACAAAAGGGATCTCCTCTCTGAGAACTAACACCTCACCACTCAGAGGAATACCTCGCCTCATAATCTGTTAAAGAGTGTGTGAGAAGGGGTAATGTCAGCGCTTCAGCAACTCCAAGTGGTTAAATCAAAATGACGACCTGAGATTCTCTCTGTAAAATCAACAATTATTTATTTATCTAACCAACAGTGACCAGGTTAACTCAACTATTAACAAACTGAATAAAACACGATTCTAATGGAATGCCGTTTAGATAAATATAATACTCATTAATTAACCAAAAATATATAATAGAATGTCGTCACGCTCAAATAAATATATAACCAGGATTTTGTGGCTTTCAGAATCTTCTGCCTTCTTTTGTCTATCTGGAATTTCCGTCTCCTTTTGCTATCTTCATTATCTTCTGTAGGTTCCTTTGCGATTGAAATGAGGCTTTCTTTTAAGACATACATGCAGCTATGAGCGTTTCAGCAAGTCTCTCTCTCTCTGAGAGCTGAGAGCTGTGCCAGTTGCTGGCAGACAGAGGTGGTGGCTGTCTTCTGGCTCTCTGGAGCTGGGAGCTGTTCTTATACACTCAATGACATACCAAAAATCCCCACAATAGGATAGGTCGACAGATTACCAAAACGTCAAATTCAAGTCTGCTAGGCTGCTGCTATTCAAATGCCGAGTTTAAATTGATTGGTTAAAATTCAAAAACATGGTCTGATTCCAATGCCTGAAGTCTGTTACTAAAGCAATCCTGTTGTTTTTGCTGATACCCCTGCCTGTACATTCGGGCAGTGCACGGGATATGGGGAGGCGCTAGCATCGTGGTATTGTCACTGGACTCGTAATCCAGGGACCGAGGACAAGACCTGGGTTCGAATCCCATCATGGTAGATGGTGAAATTTGAAATTAATTTAAAAAACTGGAATTTAAAAGTCTACAGATGCCCAAGGACCCATTGGTGTTCATTAATGTCCTTCAGGGAAGGAAATCTGCCATCCTTACCTGGCCTGGCCAGATCCGCAGCAATGTGGTCAACTTTCAAATGCCCTCTGAAATGCAGTTAGGGATGGGCATTACCAGGGGTCACAGTCTGAGGATTCGGGGTAGACCATTTAGGACGGAGGTGAGGAGACATTTCTTCACCCAAAGAGTGGTGAGCCTGTGGAATTCATTACCACAGGAAGTAGTTGATGACAAAACATTGAATGTATTCGAGAGGCGGCTGGATACAGCACTTGGGGCGAACGGGATCCAAGGTTATGGGGAGAAAGCAGGATTAGGCTATTGAGTTGGACAATCAGCCATGATGGTGATGAATGGCGGAGCAGGCTCGAAGGGCCGAATGGCCTCCTCCTGCTCCTATCTTCTATGTTTCTATGTCCCTATTAAATACTGGCCCAGCCCCCGACGCCCACATCCAGAAAATGAATCTGTAAATCATAACGGTGAGATCAGAGCCATGGAATTGTGTTCCATAACCAAAGCCAGGTAAAATGCCCAGTGAATGCCCTGGAGTGTCAGTGACAAGCTGAACCTGAGGAGTAGAATGAGCTTGTGTTCTCCGCTTCGAAGGATAAAAGATGATCTCATTGAAATGTCTGAGATTCTCGGAGGGCTCAAGAGTTGCCGAGAGTCCCTCTTCCCCTTGGGTGGAGAGCCTAGAACTAGGGGGGGGGGGAGGAATGGGAGTAATTGGATAGATTTGCACGGTGGCACAGTGGTTAGCACTGCTGGCTCACGGTGCCAGGGACCCGGGTTCGATTCCGGCCTGTGATCTGAACAAAGAACAAAGAACAATACAGCACAGGAACAGGCCCTTCGGCCCTCCAAGCCCACGCTGCTCCCTGGTCCAAACTAGACCATTCTTTTGTATCCCTCCATTCCCACTCCGTTCATGTGGCTATCTAGATAAGTCTTAAACGTTCCCAGTGTGTCCGCCTCCACCACCTTGCCCGGCAGCGCATTCCAGGCCCCCACCACCCTCTGCGTAAAATACGTCCTTCTGATATCTGTGTTAAACCTCCCCCCCCCCTCACCTTGAATCTATGACCCCTCGTAAACATCACCACCGACCTGGGAAAAAGCTTCCCACCGTTCACCCTATCTATGCCTTTCATAATTTTATACACCTCTATTAGGTCACCCCTCATCCTCCGTCTTTCCAGTGAGAACAACCCCAGTTTACCCAATCTCTCCTCATAACTAAGCCCCTCCATACCAGGCAACATCCTGGTAAACCTCCTCTGCACTCTCTCTAAAGCCTCCACGTCCTTCTGGTAGTGTGGCGACCAGAACTGGGCGCAGTATTCCAAATGCGGCCGAACCAACGTTCTATACAACCGCAACATCAGACCCCAACTTTTATACTCTATGCCCCGTCCTATAAAGGCAAGCATGCCATATGCCATATTCACTATCTGTGTGGAGTCTGCACGTTCTCCCCGTGTCTGCGTGGGTTTCCTCCGGGAGTTCCCCTTACCAATCAAGAACTTATCTATCTCTGTATCAAATACACTCAATGACCCGGCCTCCACAGCCCTCTGCGGCAAAGAGTTCCACGGATTCACCAAACCCTCTGATTGAAGAAATTCCTCCTCATCTCGGTTTCCTCCGGGTGCTCCGGTTTCCTCCCACAGTCCAAAAGACATGCTGGTTAGGTGCTAAATTCTCCCTCAGTGTAACCCGAACAGGCGCCGGAGTGTGGCGACTGGGGGATTTTCACAGTGACTTCATTGCAGTGTTAATGTAAGCCTACTTGTGACACTAATAAATAAATAAGTAGAACTCAAAGATTTCACAGAAAGATGGGCTGGATGGCCTCATTCGGTGCTGTCTGTTCCTGCGATTCTATCATGGCCCAGTCTCCTTATAGCAGAGTCTATATTGCAGCTGTTAGCTTTGTCAACAGGTGGGATGTTCCGTTCGAGCATCGCATAGTCAGTCTGACGATCGTGATGAGGAACGTGGTCAAAAGTATCTTGCTTTGAGACCCTGCGTTGTTATTTACAGTGTGTCACTTTGACAATGGTTTCATTTACGTTTTGACTGTTGGCGGCACCTTTTCCTGAATGCTTCTGAAGTGGCACGGTGGCACAGTGGGTTAGCACTGCCGCCCCACAGCGCCAGGGACCCGGGTTCAATTCCGGCCTCGGGTGACTGTGTGCAGAGCCTGAACGTTCTCCCCCGTGCCTGCGTGGGTTTCCTCCGGGTGAACAAAGAACCAAAGAAAATACAGCACAGGAACAGGCCCTTCGGCCCTCCAAGCCCGCACCGACCATGCTGCCCGTCTGAACTAAAGCCCTTCCAGGGACCATATCCCTCTATTCCCATCCTATTCATGTATTTGTCCAGACGCCCCTTAAAACTCACTATCGTATCTGCTTACGCTACCTCCCCCGGCAGCGAGTTCCAGGCACCCACCACCCTCTGTGTAAAAAGAACCTGTCTCGTACATCTCCTTTAAACATTGCCCCTCGCGCCTTAAACCAATGCCCCCTAATAATTGACTCTTCCACCCTGGGGAAAAAGCTTCTGACTATCCACTCTGTCCATGCCCCTCATAATCTTGTAGACTTCTATCAGGTCGCCCCTCAACCTCCGTCGTTCCAGTGAGAACAAACCAAGTTTCTCCAACCTCTCCTCATAGCTAATGCCCTCCTGGCAACATCCTGGAAGATCTTTTCTGTCCCCTCTCCAAAGCCTCCACATCCTTCTGTGTTCCCTGACACTAGGGTCAATTTAGCTTGGCCAATCAACCTAACCTGCACAGCTTTGGGTTGGGTGGATTGGCCATGCTAAATTGCCCCTGAGTGTCAGGGGGACTAGCAGGGTAAGGACATGGGGCTATGGGGATAGGGCCTGAATGGGGATTGTGGTTAGTTGTGGGCTCGATGAGCCAAGTGGCCTCCTTCTGCGCGACAGCGATTCTATGATTCTACTTCCCAGCGATGATGAAAGTTGACTGCTTTGCGTTTTCCCCGCTGTGGTACCTGTCTCGTGTTTAGCTGCAGCCAGTGACGTCCCAACTCTTGTCCTCCTGTTGACAGCAACCGCTGGACAAGTCCCAGGACAAGAGGAGTGTCGCTCAGCTCCGTGTACGGATCTGGATGGGACTGTCTTCCGATGAAGAGGAGTTCGAAAAATACATCGATGGAAAAATCCTGGTGGCTGCAGAGAGAGTGAGTTGAGCGGGTAGGGGGTTTAATGTATATTCCTTTTTAGAATATATTTTATGGAACACCGTTGGGTTCAGATGCACCCCTGAGGAATTCCCTGACAGATACTTGCCTCATCCCCAGTCTGGCTGTCAGTCGGATACACCACTGATCGCTGAGGACCAACTGTGTGATCAGGAAGAGGTCCCACAACACCAGGTTAAAGTCCAACAGGTTTATTTGGAATCACGAGCTTTTGGAGCGCTGCCCCTTCCTCAGGGGAGTGGAGAGGCAGGTTCCACAAACACGGCATATAGAGGCAAAGACAAAATAAGACAACCTTATCTTGCAATTGTGTCTTGGCCGTGTTTGTGAAACCTCCCTCTCCGTTCACCGATGAAGGAGCAGTGCTCCGAAAGCTCGTGATTCCAAATAAACCTGTTGGAATTTAACCCGGTGTTGTGAGACTTCTAACTGTGCCCACCCCAGTCCGATGCCGGCATCTGCACAACTGTGTGATGGAATAGCCGATTTAGTCCTGTTAGCTGCCAGCTCAACTTACATATCCTGCCTTCTGAACATACTCTCTGGAGTATGAAGGCAGAGAGATTTCACAGCAAAATATGGAGGGTGGTTACAGTGAGTGGGGGATAGTTACAGTGAGTGAAGAGTCGTTACTGTGAGTGGAGCTGTGGGAACGGCGATGCGAGCAGGGTGTCGGTGGTTTTGGCAACCCGGGGATGGTTACAGTCAGCCCGTGTTGTAACTGATATTCCACTTTGTTGTAAGATGTCCCTTCAATGTTGGAGCTTTCTGCTTTTAATTGCAGTATGAAAACCAGGCAAAGGTTATGGGCCACTGGGGCACCAGTGCATTACTGCAGCATCCATCATTCTCCGACGCCATGGGGAAGATACGGCTGCCAAAGAAGGACTTCTATCCTCTGAAGGGCTGGCAGTGGGATGGAAAATGGACTATAGACCCTGAGCGGTGGTGAGTTTGCTTTTTGGCTTGTGGGACCTTGGCTGGGGCAGGGTCAGGTGCTGGAGGTTCCAAAACTGACATTAATATCTGTGTAAAATTGAGAAACTCCAAATAAAGATTTTAAGTCACTTTAAAAGGAGACCTGGCAGCTAGACCTGCACACAGCCAACTCCCACATAAAGCATGGGATAAATCATCGGGATAAATCATCGGATAATCTGTTTTAGTGATGTTGATCGAGGGGTAAATATCAGTCAGGACAGCAGGGAGGTCTGCACTCCTGTTCCTTAAATAGAGCCTTGGGCTCCTTTACCTCCGGTTCTGAGGGCAAAAGGGGCCTCAGATTAACATCTCATCTGAAAGACGGCACCCCTGACAGTGTAGCTCTCCCTCAGTGTGACATTGGGCGAGTGTCATAGAATCATAGAATCCTACAGTGCAGAAGGAAGCTATTCAACCCATCAAATCTGCACCAACCCTATCCCCTATCGAGGCCCTACCCCCATAACCACATGAATTTACCCTAGCTAGTCTCCCTCTCAGTAAGAGTAAGTAGTCTCACAACACCGAACCCGCATATCTTAGGACTGAGAGGGGAAACCGGAGCACCCGGAGGAAACCCACGCAGACACGGGGAAAATGTGTAGACTGCACACAGACAGTGACCCGAGACCGGGAATCGAACCCGGGTCCCTGGCGCTGTGAGGCAGCAGTGCTCACCACTGTGCCACCGTGCCGCCCCATGTGTCTGAGGTTCTGGGAAAAGATGTGTTAGAGAGGCACGCGGGGAGTTGAGGATGATTCTCTGTGTTGGAGATGTCACTGACGGCCTCTCGCTCTCTTTAATCCCTCTTTTTCACAGCTTGTTGTTTGGTGCTGACGCGGGGCACAGTGAGTTTACGGACGATGTTTATGAGAACGAAACCCATTTGGCTGGAGGCGAATGGATCCCAGCTCTGGAGCAGTACACGGATGGAGTGAGTGTTCTCCCGGTAGAAGTCAAATCGAAACGCGTTCGGGATTTTAAACTTGTGCAGCAAGCGGGGGAAACATCGCCATCAGAGGAAAGCCCAGAAGGAAGGCTTGTAGCTTTTAGGACTCCGCTGGGTTCCAATTCGGATCCCTGAGAGAAAAGGGCAGACTGTTATAGAGCCATTACAGCACAGAGGAAGGCCATTTGGCTGGCTCTCTGCAAAGCAATCCCAGTTGGTCCCATTCTATCCTTGTAGCTCGGAACCAAGTTTCTAACTCTCAATTGTTCATCCAATCTCCTTTTGAAAACATTCTCCATCCCCCCTTCCACCACCCTCGTAGGCAGCCAGTTCCAGCTCATAACCACTCGCTGGGTGAAAGACATCCTGCCTCCAATCCACATCCCTCATCTTTTTATTAATTCATGGGATGTTGGCGTCTCTGGTTGGGCCAATGTTTGTCACCCAACCCTAGTTGCCCTTGAACTGAGTGTCTCGCTCGGCCATTTCAGAGGGCAGTTGAGAGTCAACCACATTGCTGTGGCTCTGGAGTCACATGTAGGCCAGACCGGGTAAGGACGGCAGATTTCCTTCCCGAAAGGACATCAGTGAACTGGATGGGTTTTTCCGACAATCAACAATGGTTTCATGGTCATCAGTAGATTCTTAATTCCAGATTTCTATTGAATTCAAATTTCACCATCTCCAGTGGTGGGATTGAAACGAGGGTCCCCAGAGTATTACCCTGGATTGCAAGTCCAGTGACAATGCCACTACACCAATGCCTCCCCTCTCTTGCCCAAAGTCTTAAATCTGTGTCCCCCTGCTCCATCAGCTAATGGGAAGAGCTTTATCGACCTTATCTAAACCTGTCACAATCTTGTACGCCGCGATCAAATCTCCCCCTGAATCTCCGTCCCTCTGAGGAGAACAACCCCAGCTTCTCCAACCGCACCTTGGAGCTAGATTCCCCTCGTCCATGGAACCGTTCTGGTAAATTTCCCTCTCGTGGACCCTCACATCCTTCCGAAAAGTGAGCAGAACTAGTTGTGGCCTGACCAGAGGTTTGCATCAGATTTGTACAACATGGTGCCATAGAATAGAGGCTTTCATAGGATCCCTACAGTGCAGAAGGAGGCCATTCGGCCCATCGAGTCTGCATGGACCACAATCCCACCCAGGTCCTATTCCCATAACCCCATGAATTTACCCTCACTAATCCCCCTGAAACTAAGGGGCAATTTAGCATGGCCAATCCACCTAACCCGCACATCTTTGGACACTAAGGGACAATTTAGCATGGCCAGTCCACCAAACCCGCATATCTTTTGACACTGAGGGGCAATTTAGCATGACCAATACACCTAACCTGCTCATCTTTGGACATTAAGGGGCAATTTAGCATGGCCAATCCACCTAACCTGCTCATCTTTGGACACTAACGGGCAATTTAGCATGGCCAATCCACCCAACCTGCACATCTTTGGACACTAAGGGGCAATTTAGCATGGCCCATCCCCCTAACCTACACATCTTTGGACACCAAGGGGCAATTTAGCATGGCCAATCCACCTAACCTGCACATCTTTGGACACTAAGGGGCAATTTAGCATGGCCAATCCACCTAACCTGCTCATCTTTGGACACTAACGGGCAATTTAGCATGGCCAATCCACCCAACCTGCACATCTTTGGACACTAAGGGGCAATTTAGCATGGCCCATCCCCCTAACCGACACATCTTTGGACACCAAGGGGCAATTTAGCATGGTCAATCCACCTAACCTACACATCTTTGGACACTAAGGGACAATTTAGCATGGCCAATCCACCTAACCTGCTCATCTTTGGACACTAAGGGACAATTTAGCATGGCCAACACACCTAACCAACATGTCTTTCGGACTATGGGAAGAAACCGGAGCTCCTGGAGGAAACCCATGCAGACCCGGGGAGAACGTGCAGACTCCGCACAGACGGTGACCCAAGGCCGGAATCGAACCCGGGTCCCTGGCGCTGTGAGGCAGCAGTGCTAACCACTGTGCCGCCCTTATATCGACCCTGTGGTTGTGTTTTAGAAGTGTCCTTGGAAGAAGTCTCAGTCGTAAATCACTGTCCAGCTTCTCTTGTGCCTTTCAGAGAGGGAACCGACACATCCCGATGGAAGAGATTGAATGTCCCACTGGCTGGGAATGGAAGGAGGAATGGATCCCAGACTTTTATCGGGCTGTGGATGAACATGGTAAGTTGGCACGTACCAGCGAAACTGGCCAAAGACATTTCACTGCTGATATCAATCTATTCAATCTCATCTGAACCTGTCAGGATTATTGATGGAACTGGCTCTCTCCGTGACATTTCCTGCCTCTTCCCTTTCGACTCGCTGAGTTCCTCTGAGCCTCCCTCTCTCTTTACTCCAAGCTGCCACTGCACCATCCGAGGTCTGTTCCCTCTCCCCGAATGCTAATTATCAGCCTTGCCTCCGTGCCCAGCACTGTGGCAGACAATTGCGGGTTTGCATCCATTTCCAACACTGACAGTGCTGAGGGAGCGCCGCACTGTCAGAGGGTCAGTACTGAGGGAGTGCTGCACTGTCAGAGGGTCAGCACTGAGGGAGTGCTGCACTGTCAGAGGGTCAGTGCTGAGGGAGTGCTGCACTGTCAGAGGGTCAGTGCTGAGGGAGTGCTGCACTGTCAGAGGGTCAGTACTGAGGGAGTGCCGCACTGTCAGAGGGTCAGTGCTGAGGGAGTGCCGCACTGTCAGACGGTCAGTACTGAGGGAGTGCTGCACTGTCAGAGGGTCAGTACTGAGCGAGTGCTGCACTGTCAGAGGGTCAGTGCTGAGGGAGTGCCGCACTGTCAGAGGGTCAGTACTGAGGGAGTGCCGCACTGTCACAGGGTCAGTACTGAGGGAGTGCCGCACTGTCAGAGGGTCAGTACTGAGGGAGCGCCGCACTGTCAGAGGGTCAGTGCTGAGGGAGCGCCGCACTGTCAGAGGGTCAGTGCTGAGGGAGTGCTGCACTGTCAGAGGGTCAGTACTGAGGGAGCGCCGCACTGTCAGAGGGTCAGTACTGAGGGAGCGCCGCACTGTCAGAGGGTCAGTGCTGAGGGAGTGCTGCACTGTCAGAGGGTCAGTGCTGAGGGAGCGCCGCACTGTCAGAGGGTCAGTGCTGAGGGAGTGCTGCACTGTCAGAGGGTCAGTACTGAGGGAGTCCTGCAGTGTCAGGGGGTCAGTACTGAGGGAGTGCCGCACTGTCAGAGGGTCAGTACTGAGGGAGTGCTGCACTGTCAGAGGGTCAGTACTGAGGGAGTGCCGCACTGTCAGAGGGTCAGTACTGAGGGAGTGCTGCAGTGTCAGGGGGTCAGTACTGAGGGAGTGCCGCACTGTCAGAGGGTCAGTACTGAGGGAGTGCTGCAGTGTCAGGGGGTCAGTACTGAGGGAGTGCCGCACTGTCAGAGGGTCAGTACTGAGGGAGTGCTGCACTGTCAGAGGGTCAGTACTGAGGGAGTGCCGCACTGTCAGAGGGTCAGTACTGAGCGAGTGCTGCACTGTCAGAGGGTCAGTACTGAGGGAGTGCCGCACTGTCAGAGGGTCAGTACTGAGAGAGTGCTGCACTGTCAGAGGGTCAGTGTTGAGGGAGCGCTGCACTGTCAGAGGGACAGTACTGAGGGAGCGCTGCACTGTCAGAGGGTCAGTACTGAGGGAGTGCCGCACTGTCAGAGGCTCAGTGCTCAGGGAGTGCTGCACTGTCAGAGGGTCAGTACTGAGGGAGTGCTGCACTGTCAGAGGGTCAGTACTGAGGGAGTGCTGCACTGTCAGAGGATCAGTACTGAGGGGGTGCTGCACTGTCAGAGGATCAGTACTGAGGGGGTGCTGCGCTGTCAGAGGGTCAGTACTGAGGTCAGTACTGAGGGAGTGCCGCACTATCAGAGGGTCAGTACTGAGGGGGTGCTGCACTGTCAGAGGATCAGTACTGAGGGAGTGCCGCACTGTCAGAGGATCAGTACTGAGGGAGTGCTGCACTGTCAGAGGGTCAGTACTGAGGGAGCACTGCACTGTCAGAGGGTCAGTACTGAGGGAGCACTGCACTGTCAGAGGGTCAGTACTGAGGGAGCACTGCACTGTCAGAGGATCAATGCTGACCTTTGCACTGTCTGGGGGTTTACAATGTCAGAGCAGGATACTATCAGAGAAACTGCCCTGTGAATGCACTACACTGTCAGACAGTATTGTGGGACTGCGGCACAGTTAGAGATACCACTTTACAGATGAAGAGCCATATCAAAGACCCCAGGGCACTACGGTGGCACAGTGGGTTAGCACTGCTGCCCTCACAAGAGCCAGGGACCCGGGTTCGATTCCCGGTTTGGGTCACTGTGTGGAGTTTGCACATTCTCCCCGTGTCTGCTTGAGTTTCCTCCGGGTGCTCCGGTTTCCTCCCACAGTCCAAAGATGTGTGGGTGAGGGTGGTCTGGCCATGCTAAATTGACCTTAGTGTCAGGAAGATTAGCAGGGTAAATATGTGGGGTTACGGGGTTAGGGCCTGGGTGGGATTGTGGTCGGTGCAGACTCAAATAGGCCGATGGCCTCCTTCTGCACTGTAGGGATTCTATGAAACCCGGAGGAAACCCACGCAGACACGGGGGGAACGTGCAGACTCTGCACAGACAGTGACCCAAGCCGGGAATCGAACCTGGGTCCCTGACGCTGTGAGACAGCAGTGCTAACCCACTGTGCCACCCAACACTTCAAAAGGACTTCACCAGCTATGAAGGGGTGGTCCTCAGGTTGCGGGAGGCGCTGTGGGAATGCACAGCTTTCTCCCCAACTCCGCCTCGTAACTCATTCTCTCCTGGGATCTCCAGGCTGTTTTTGTTCCTTATCCTCCCTCGTCGGGCCCTCCTGCTCCCAAACTGCTGGCAGGAACCGTGGCCTCCAGGGGTGGGGGACGGGTTGCTGGGTATTTATCTGTGACGTGTTTTCTGCTTCACTTGAAGGATGGGAGTATGGGAAAGCTGTCCCGCCAGACACTTTCCCCAGGCACTGGAACCCTGCTGAGAAAGCCTACCACACCCACCGGCAGCGACGCTGGATACGGAAGCGGTCCAGGGAGCCTGACCGGCCTCGTCAAGTCAAGGTGCGGTACCACCGGCACCGTAGTTCTCCATATCCCACATCTCACTGCGAACCACACTTCTTCTCCAGTGGGCTGTGGAGCTGAGGTTTGGATTGTGGGGTCCCGTCCTGTGTCTGAAACATGAAACGGAGACCCCCCCCGTCTCCCGTTCCCCTACCGTCCCAACCGGGTGTCCAAGATTCGAGGTGGAGCATGGGAGTTCCCCTCAAATTGCCATCCCAAAGTAGCTTTCACTAGTCATTATCACTTCGCTGTTTGTGGGAGCTTGCTGTGCACGAATTGATTGTGCGGCGTTTCCCACATTTCAACAGCTCATCTGCTGCTCAAATTCTCTTCTTTGCCCTTGTGACCTGCAGACATGACTGTCCTGACAGTCCCCTGGCTGGCCTGCCACATTCTCCCCTCTGTAGACTTCAGGACATAGAAACTAGAAGCAGGAGGAGGCCATTCGGCCCTTCGAGCCTGCTCCACCATTCATTTTGATCATGGCTGATCATCAAATTCAATATCCTGATCCCCCCTTCCCCCTCATATCCCTCGATCCCTTTAGCCCCAAGAGCTATATCTAATTTCCTCTTGAAATCACACAACAATTTGGCCTCAACTACTTTCTGTGGGAGTGAATTCCACACATTCACCACCCTCTGGGTGAAGAAATTTCTCCTCACCTCAGTTCTAAAAGGTTTACCCCTTATCCTCAAACTATGACCCCCTAGTTCTGGACTCCCCCCACCATCGGGAACATTCTTTCTGAATCTACCCTCCTAGAATTTTATAAGTTTCTATGAGATCCCCTCTCACTCTTCTAAACTCCAGTGAATATAATCCTAACCAACTTAGTCTCTCCTCATATGACAGACCTGCCACCCCAGGAATCAGCCTGGTAAACCTTTGCTGCACTCCCCCTATAGCAAGGACATCTTTTCTCAGATAAGGAGACCAAAACTGCACACAATACTCCAGGTGTGGCCTCACCAACACCCTATACAATTGCAGCATAAAAACGTCATCCAAAACTCTGCTGCCCGGATCTTAACTCGTATCAAGTCCCGGTTCCCCTACCAGCTGCTGTGCTCACTGACCTGCACTGGCTCCCAGTCAAGTCGTGTCTTGATTTTACATTTCTCATCCTTGCGACCAAATTCCTCCATTGCCTCACCCCTCCCTATCCCTGTCACCCCCTCCAGCCCCCACAGCCCTCCGGGAAATCCGCCCTCCTCCAGTTCCAACCTCCTGACCATCCCCACCCACTCTGAATAGAAACGGAGAAGATAGGAGAAGGAGGAGGCCATTCGGCCCTTCGAGCCTGCTCCGCCATTCATCACGATCATGGCTGATCATCCAACTCAATAGCCTAATCTTGCTTTCTCTCCATAACCTTTGATCCCATTCGCCCCAAGTGCTCTATCCAGCCGCCTCTTGAATACATTCAATGTTTTGGCATCAACTACTTCCTGTGGTAATGAATTCCACAGGCTCACCACTCTTTGGGTGAAGAAATGTCTCCTCATCTCAGTTCTAAATGGTCTACCCCGAATCCTCAGGCTGTGACCCCTGGTTCTGGACTCCCCCCACCATCGGGAACAGCCTCCCTGCATCTACCCTGTCTAGTCCTGTTAGAATCTTATAAGTCTCTATGAGAATCCCCCGCTCATTCGTCTGAACTCCAGCGAAAACAATCCTAACCGAGTCAATCTCTCCTCATACATCAGTCCTGCCATCCCCGGAATCAGCCTGGGAAACCTTCGCTGCACTCCCTCGAGAGCAAGAACATCCTTCCTCAGAAAAAGAGACCAAAACTGCACACAATACTCTAGGTGTGGCCTCACCAAGGCCCTGTATAAATGCAACACATCTGTGCTCCTGTACTCGAAACCTCTCGCAATGAAGTTCAACATAACAACATAATCGCTCTGCCATTGGCGCCCATAACTTCAGCTGCTTTGGGGCCCAGATTTCCCCAATTCCACACTATCCACATGTCAATAAGGGGCTTTCCAATTTTGATTCTGAATGCTCTCTTCCTAATTTTAGTGTTGCGCCTGCTGTTAATTAAGATTTAAGAAAGATTCAAGAGATCTCGTGGTACAGGTTCATAGCTCCTTGAAAGTGGAGTCACAGGTGAACAGATTGGTGAAGAAGGCATTCAGCATGCTTGGTTTCATTGGTTAGAACATTGAATACAGGAGTTGGGACGTCTTGTTGAAGTTGTACAAGACATTGGTAAGGCCACACTTGGAATACTGTGTACAGTTCTGGTCACCCTATTATAGAAAGGATATTATTAAACTAGAAAAAGTTTTACTCGGATGCTACCGGGACTTGATGGTTTGAGTTATAAGGAGAGGCTGGATAGACTGGGATGTTTTTCTCTGGAGCGTAGGAGGCTGAGGGGTGATCTTATAGAGGTCTATAAAATAATGAGGGGCACAGATCAGCTAGATAGTCAATATCTTTTCCCAAAGGTAGGGGAGTCTAAAACTAGAGGGCATAGGTTTAAGGTGAGAGGGGAGAGATACAAAGGGGTCCAGAGGGGCAATTCTTTCACACAGAGGGTGATGAGTGTCTGGAATGAGCTGCCAGAGGTAGTAGTAGAGGCGGGTACAATTTTGTCTTTTAAAAAGCAGTTACATGGGTAAGATGGGTATAGAGGGACATGGGCCAAATGCAGGCAATTGGGACTAACTTAGTGGTTTAAAAAAAAAGGCGGCATAGACAAGTTGAGCTGAAGGGCCTGTTTCCATGCTGTAAACCTCGATGACTCTATGGCTCTAAACCTTGTTTCTTGAATCGGCCTTGTTCCCAGAGTGGTTTTCATTAAAACGGGGATTTGCAAAACAAGTTGTCACTTTTTGCTGCAAGAACTCTGAGCACTTTTATCAAAATAAATTCCGTGTACGCCTCAAAATTGAGGCCTTTTAACTTACGACCTGATGTTCCACAGAAAGATGAGTTTGATCCCGAGGGCTGGGAATACGCCCCTTTATTTGGTTGGAAGTTTCATGTAAAACAGACCAAGGGAGACACATACCGGCGTAGGCGTTGGAGGAGGAGAATGATCCCCAAGGACCAGCTAGGCCCGGCGGCCATTTTCAGACTGGAAGGTTCTTTGGTACGTACCTTTGTCAGCGTAGGTCAGGCAAGATAGTTTCAAATGCACAATTATCAAATGTTTTTCATCACAAAGAGTGAAACAAATGCACAAACATTAGAAGCAACAATGGTTTAGTGTCCAACATCAATTCTACAGGCTTGCCAACAGCAACCGTACTGATGCACAAACTCCTGGGAGTGTTTGATGGGGAACAGTGTAGAGGGAGCTTTACTCTGTATCTAACCCCGTGCTGTACCTGTCCTGGGAGTGGTTGATGGGGACAGTATAGAGGGAGCTTTACTCTGTATCTAACCCCGTGCTGTACCTGTCCTGGGAGTGGTTGATGGGGACAGTGTAGCGGGAGCTTCACTCTGTATCTAACCCCGTGCTGTACCTGTCCTGGGAGTGTTTGATGGGGACAGTGTAGAGGGAGCTTCACTCTGTATCAGACCTTGTGCTGTACCTGTCCTGGGAGTGTTTGATGGGGACAGTGTCGAGAGAGTTTTACTCTGTATCTAACCCCATGCTGTACCTGTCCTGGGAGTGTTTGATGGGGGACAGTGTCGACGAAGCTTTACTCTGTATGTAACCCCATGCTGTACCTGTCCTGGGAGTGTTTGATGGGGACAGAGTAGAGGGAGTTTTACTCTGTATCTAACCCCATGCTGTACCTGTCCTGGGAGTGTTTGATGGGGGACAGTGTCGAGGAAGCTTTACTCTGTATCTAACCCCGTGCTGTACCTGTCCTGGGAGTGTTTGATGGGGGACAGTGTCGAGGAAGCTTTACTCTGTATCTAACCCCGTGCTGTACCTGTCCTGGGAGTGTTTGATGGGGGACAGTGTCGAGGAAGCTTTACTCTGTATCTAACCCCGTGCTGTACCTGTCCTGGGAGTGTTTGATGGGGGACAGTGTCGAGGAAGCTTTACTCTGTATCTAACCCCATGCTGTACCTGTCCTGGGAGTGTTTGATGGGGGACAGTGTTGAGGAAGCTTTACTCTGTATCTAACCCCGTGCTGTACCTGTCCTGGGAGTGTTTGATAGGGGACAGTGTAGAGGGAGCTTTACTCTGTATCTAACCCCGTGCTGTACCTGTCCTGGGAGTGTTTAGTGCTGTCACAGGCTGCCCTAAATGTTTCAGTTCTCTGACAGAGTTCCTTCATGTTGAGTGCAGACTGGTGCAGAAGGGAGTGGATGTGTACTGGGTATCTGTGCAGAGTGACGGTGCTTTCCGAGTGTTCACAGTGGCAGTTCTGTGTGTGATGGTGTGACTGTTCTCTCTCAGTGTCGGCAAAACAGTGTGGAGCAGCTGGACGAACTTGATCCTCAGGAGAAGACAACCGCACACCAGGAACTTTATGGGATGACTGCCCCCTTTATATCTTGTATTCTAGACCGTAAGTTTTAAAGTGGTTTCGGAAAACTGTAACCTGGTCTTATACGTTTGAGTCTCACCACAGAGACTAGTGTGTAGATATTTAGGCTGAGGTGAGAGTGCGGCACTGAGGACAAAACATCGTACCAAAACCTGTCGATCCCCTCGGGTTGACATAAAACATCCCTTGACACTATTTGGAGGAAGAGTCGGGTCGTCTCCCATCCATTGACTCTGTCTACACTTCCCACACCTCGGGAAAGCAGCCAGCATAGTCAAGGACCCCACGCACCCCGGACATTCTCTCTTCCACCTTCTTCCGTCGGGAAAAAGATACAAAAGGTCACGTACCGACCGACTGAAGAGCAGCTTCTTCCCTGCTGCCGTCAGACTTTTGAATGGACCTACCTCATATTAAGCTGATCTTTCTCTACACCCCAGCTGTGACTGTAACACTATATTCCGCACCGTCACCTTTCCTTCTCCCCTTTGCACTCTATGAACAGTATGCTTTATCTCTATGGTGTGCAAGAAACCATACTTTTCACTGTATCCCAATACATGTGACAATAATAAATCAAACAATACTTTTCACTGTGTCCCAGTACATGTGACAATAATAAATCAAACAATACTTTTCACTGTATCCCCGTACATGTGACAATAATAAATCAAACAATACTTTTCACTGTATCCCCGTACATGTGACAATAATAAATCAAACAATACTTTTCACTGTATCCCAGTACATGTGACAATAATAAATCAAACAATACTTTTCACTGTATCCCAGTACATGTGACAATAATAAATCAAATATTAAGTTGATCTTTTTCCACACCCTAGTTGTGACTATAACATTACATTCTGCACCCTCTCCTATCCTTCTCCACTACGTACTCAATGAACGGTATGCTTTGTCTGTATTAAACTTTTAAAGTTTATTTATTAGTGTCACAACTCGGCTTACGTTAACACTGCAATGAAGTTACTGTGAAAATCCCCTAGTCGCCACACTCCGGCGCCTGTTCGGGTTACACTGAGGGAGAATTTAGCACCAAACCAGCACGTCTTTCGGACTGTGGGAGGAAACTGGAGCACCCGGAGGAAACCCACGCAGACACGGGGAGAATGTGCAAACTCCGCACAGACAGTGACCCGAGCCGGGAATCGAACCTGGGTCCCTGGCGCTGTGAGGAAGCAGTCGGTGCACAAGGAACAATACTTTTCACTGTATCCCAATGCACATGACAATACGTGACATGGGGCGGCACAGTGGGTTAACACTGCTGCCCTCACAGCGCCAGGGACCCGGGTTCGATTCCCAGCTCGGGTCACTGTCTGTGCGGAGTTTGCACATTCTCCCCGAGTCTGCGTGGGTTTCCTCCGGGTGCTCCCGTTTCCTCCCACAGTCCAAAGATGTGCGGGTTGGGTGGATTGGCCATGCTAAATTGCCCCTTTATGTCAGGGGGACTAGTTAGGGTAAATGTAATGGGTTATGGGGATAGGGCCTGGGTGGGATTGTGGTTGGTGCAGACTCGATGGGCCGAATGGCCTGCATTGCACTGTATGAATAATAAATCAGATCAAATCTCCAGTGTCCTGGCCAATATTTATCCCTCAGTCAGCAGCACAGAAACAGATGGTCTGCTCATTCTTCGCATGGTGTTTGTGGGATCTTGCTGTGCTCAAGTTCTGTGCCACTCTTCCTACATCACAACAGGGATTACACCTGGAAAGGGTACTTAATTGGACTGCTGTAATGGGCGCTATAGGAATGCAGGCACTTCCTTATTCGCAAGGACTGTCTTGCCCCCGCTGTGACTGGGGATTGCAGTGTTGTGCCATGTCGCAAGGCGGACTGGGTCGGCACGGGGACATGACTGCCCCTGTTTCCTCCCAAGATTCGCGATGGGGAAATTCCTCAGGCTGGGGCAGAGGAACAGAGCAGCGGAGAATAATTTAAAAATAAAGGGAGCAATGTATCCAGCTCACAGTCATTGGAAAATTAAAAACTGAACCTTCCTAACAAAAAGCATATGTTGGCGAAGTTTTTCATCTTGCACTCATCAGGACAAACGCAAGAATACCAAATTTCAAACAGGACACAATATGGGTGTTGATTTGATTGGCACGTCGGCTCTGATTGGCCAAGACATTTTCACAGTAACTTCATTGCAGTGTTAATGTAATCCATCATGTGACACGAATAAATAAACTTCAACATTGCCCCGGAGAAAGTCACAGTCAGTGCCATGGCCAATCGGAGTCAACTTGTCAACCAATCAGCTCCCTTCTCTCCTCTTCGCATAAGTTGTCGTGATTCGCCATTCTTGCGTGTGTCCTGATGAATCCAAGACAGAAAGCGTAGGCAACTTGTCTGTTCGAGGAACAGAGAGGAACTTAGGAGAAGCTCTGACGAAGGGTCATCCAGACTCGAAACGTTGGCTCTATTCTCTCAGATGCTGTCAGACCTGCTGAGATTTTCCAGCGTTTTCTGTTTTTTTTTTGTTTCAGATTCCAGCACCCGCAGTGTTTAGCTTTTGACTGAGGAGAAGGAGTGGGCCATTCGGCCCTTCAAGTCTGCTCTATCTCCTGTCTGGCCCCTTTAACCCTTGACCCTCCAGTTCAACAGGACCCGAACCAAATCGGCCTGGAAAAGTTTGATGGCCGGCCCCCACCGCTTTCCGGGGGAAGAAAATTCCACAGACTGGCCACACTGGGAGAAGAAAGTTCTCCTCATCTCTGAACAAGAACAAAGAACAATACAGCACAGGAACAGGCCCTTCGGCCCTCCAAGCCCGTGCCGCTCCCTGGTCCAAACTAGACCATTCTTTTGTATCACTCCGTTCATTTGGCTATCTAGATAAGTCTTAAACGTTCCCAGTGTGTCCGCCTCCACCACCTTGCCCGGCAGCGCATTCCAGGCCCCCACCACCCTCTGTGTAAAATACGTCCTTCTGATATCCGTGTTAAACCTCCCCCCCCCCTCACCTTGAACCTATGACCCCTCGTGAACGTCACCACCGACCTGGGAAAAAGCTTCCCACCATTCACCCTATCTATGCCTTTCATAATTTTTTACACCTCTATTAGGTCACCCCCTCATCCTCCGTCTTTCCAGTGAGAACAACCCCAGTTTACCCAATCTCTCCTCATAACTAAGCCCCTCCATACCAGGCAACATCCTGGTAAACCTCCTCTGCACTCTCTCCAAAGCCTCCACGTCCTTCTGGCAGTGTGGCGACCAGAACTGGGCGCAGTATTCCAAATGCGGCCGAACCAACGTTCTATACAACTGCTTTAGAAGCGTGACCTCTTAATATTTTTTTTAAAACTCATCTTAGTTCAAACAGTGGCAATGCTTGCTGCCTGGTGAATGCAGGGGGCTCAGGGGAATTAAGACAGTCACAGTGTTGGTGTAACGGCGGTATTTAAAGTTTGCTGTTGGTATGTTTAGGGTTTAAGGGTTGACGTGTTTGCATTGCGGTGAGCGATCCTTCTGACCAGCCCTGTCATTCTCTCTCCATCCTCCACACAGCACCCATTGCTTTCCAGCTCCGTGGCTACATCTACCAGGCAAGAGCTTTAATTCCCAACGATAGCAGTAGCTCCGCAGGTTAGTACCTTGACAAGAGATGGATTGCGGCCTTGTTTGGCGATGCTTGTAGAGGGGGTGGGCATGTATGGCAGTGGGAAGGGGCGTCACTTCACTTGTGCGTTTGTGTGGGTATTAAAACAATTTATTTATTAGTGTCGCAAGTAGGCTTACATTAACACTGCAATGAAGTTACTGTGAAAATCCCTTAGTCGCCACACTCCTTTCGGCTATACTGAGGGAGAATTTAGCACCTAACCAGCACGTCTTTCAGACTGTGGGAGGAAACCGGAGCACCCGGAGGAAACCCATGCAGACACGGGGAGACTCTGCACAGACAGTGATCCAAGCCAGGAATCTTACCTGGGCCCCTGACGCTGTGAGACAGCCGTGCTTGCCACTGTTCCGCCGTTACAGAAAAGTGCAAACTTGCGTGTATAGAAATGTGC
This sequence comes from Mustelus asterias, assembly GCF_964213995.1. Lineage (NCBI taxonomy): Eukaryota > Metazoa > Chordata > Chondrichthyes > Carcharhiniformes > Triakidae > Mustelus > Mustelus asterias. The sequence goes on from NC_135822.1 coordinate 56,750,495, forward strand.
CTGAGGAAGAGGTGGCAGCTGCAAAGGCAATGGATTAAATTATAGGGAGGGAGTGTGATTTACTCTGTATCTAACCCCGTGCTCTACCTGTCCTGGGAGTGTTTGATGGGGGACAGTGTAGAGGGAGCTTTACTCTGTATCTAACCCCGTGCTGTACCTGTCCTGGGAGTGTTTGATGGGGACAGTGTAAAGGGAGCTTTACTCTGTATCTAACCCCATGCTGTACCTGTCCTGGGAGTGTTTGATGGGGACAGTGTAGAGGGAGCTTTACTCTGTATCTAACCCCGTGCTGTACCTGTCCTGGGAGTGTTTGATGGGGACAGTGTCGAGGAAGCTTTACTCTGTATCTAACCCCGTGTTGTACCTGTCCTGGGAGTGTTTGATGGGGACAGCGTAGAGGGAGCTTTACTCTGGATCTAACCCGGTTTACCTGTCCTGGGAGTGTTTGATGGGGACAGTGTAGAGGGAGCTTCACTCTGTATCTAACCCCGTGCTGTACCTGTCCTGGGAGTGTTTGATGGGGGACAGTGTAGAGGGAGCTTTACTCTGTATCTAACCCCGTGCTGTACCTGTCCTGGGAGTGTTTGATGGGGGACAGTGTCGAGGGAGCTTTACTCTGTATCTAACCCCGTGCTGTACCTGTCCTGGGAGTGTTTGATGGGGCAATGGGATACTGCACAATGACTGTGGTCAGTGAGTAAGTCAAGTCCACGTCCTGATCTGAACTTCCTGCGCCAGTCCCGGGCTCATTGTGGCTGTGGATGCATTAGCGGCAAGTTGCCACGCCCTACCCGTGAGATGCCAGCGGTGCTAAAATCAGTGGCAGCTCCCACTTTGGCGGCACCAGGTTGGTGTTCGATGGGATTGCGATTCTAACACAATCCCTGCTGCAGCCAAACACGGGTGAACTTCCAGGTTTCCACTTTGGACAGAGAGCAACGATTGGCACCACAAGCATTCAAACGATGGTCTGGGGCACAGAGAGGGAACGAGAGCTGGCACCTTAACATGAGTCCCGGGGGTGGGGTGGGGGTGGGGTTAATTTACCCTTCCCTTGAGGGCTGGACTGAAACCTTCTTCCTCCTCTTTCAGATCCTTTCATTGAAGTGTTGTTCCTGTACCAGAGCAAGCACACCGAAGTTATGAAAGGGACTTTGAATCCGACCTGGGACCAGACTCTGATTTTTGAAGAGATTGAGATCTACGGCAGTCTTCGGGAAATAGTTGAGAGCCCCCCTTTTGTCTCGCTGGAACTGTTCGACAGTAACCATACGGTACGTTACCTCACTGCGATCTTCTTTTTATTCTTGAAGATACAAATCCTCCTGGTGTTGTTGTCAGAGATCCTTGGCTACCAGCAACCCTTAGGCACACTTAGTCGACTCTTAACTCATTTTGCATAGCATATCCCCATATCTCGCCTTTGGTATTTGTTATGGAAAAAATCTGGTCTTACAAGGGGGCATAACTATAGGGTTCATGGTGGGAGATATAGGAAGGATATCAGAGGTAGGTTCTTTACTCAGAGAGTGGTTGGGGTGTGGAATGGACTGCCTGCAGTGATAGTGGAGTCAGACACTTTAGGAACATTTAAGCGGTTATTGGATAGGCACATGGAGCACACCAGGATGATAGGGAGTGGGATAGCTTGATCTTGGTTTCAGATAAAGCTCGGCACAACATTGTGGGCCGAAGGGCCTGTTCTGTGCTGTACTGTTCTATGTTCTATGTTCACCCTCCAGTGAAGGTCGAAAAGCAGAATGTTTTGAGGCCTCGGAAAGGAGAAGATTAAAGCAAAGTAGACAGGCTCCCTTGAAGGTCTGCAAATAATAACATTCTCACAAGCTGCTACAAAGAAGGCATGATTTTTTTCCAATAGGAGCATATTAACTTCCACATTGTTTCCATCCCTTTGGAGACCCAACGTTATTTCCCCAGTCCCAGTGAGTGTAGCTGAGGAACGGCTCTTCACAGAGGAGGACCTCTTGTGAAGTTGGCCACAGTTGGTTAGCAGAGTGTCGCAAGTCGGAAAGTTGCACCGTGTGTTATATATATATACCATGTGTTCCTGACAGGTATCCTCCCCATTCGTGCATTCCAAAGTCCATTCAATTTCATTTGCTGGTCAGTCCATCGTCCATGGACGCGGACATTCTGCTGTGTGAGAAGGCAGAATGGAAGCCAATCCCAGACCCTGGAGTGGGCACCTCATTGTCGGTTCAATCTCAGCGGTTAAAGGAGACGAGAGTGATCTCAAGGCAGGCGGAGGCCATTTGGCCCATCGCCTCTGTGCCAGCCCATTACCAGAGCAATCTGGCTGTCATTATCCGCCCACGGAGAGTGCAAGTCCGGCATTCATTGCCCACCCCCTTGACAAGGTGGTGGTCTGCCGTCACCTTCAACTGCTGCAGTCCATGTGGCGTGGTGAACCCACGCTGCTATTCTGTAATGGCCCCACCCAACTGAGTGGTTTGCTCGGCCATTTCAGAGGGCAGTTCAGAACCAACTACACTGCTGTGGATCTGGTGTGGCACGACAGCCAGACCGGGTAAGGGTGGCAGAGATCTCCTCTCCACTCGCGACCCAGATGGGTTTTTACAACAATCTTTTTTTTATTCATTGGTGAGACATGGGTGTCGTTGGCTGGCCAGCATTTAGTGCCCACCCTGAATTGCCCTTGAAACTGGGTGGGCTTGCTAGGCCGTTTCACAGACCAAATAAACCTGTTGGGCTTTAACCTGGTGTTGTGAGACTACTTACTGTGCCCACCCCAGTCCAACGCCGGCATCTCCACATCATTTCAGAGGGCAGTTGAGAGTCAACCACATTGCTGTGGCTCTGGAGTCACATGTAGGCCAGACCATGTAAGGATGGCAGATTTCCTTCCCTAAAGAACATTAGTGAATCAGGTTCCGACAATGGGTCATCAGTAGATTCTTAATTCCAGATATTTTTTATTGAATTCAAATTCCACCATCTGCCGTGGCGGGATTCGAACCCGGGGTCAACAGAACATTCTGGATTAACTGTCTAGCGATAACACCACTAGGCCATCGCCTCTCCTCATCTTGATTGCCACAATAATAATGACCACACAGTCACCATGACAAGATTTGAACTCTTGTCTCTGAGTTATTAGTCCCAGCCTCTGGATTACCAGTCCTGTAGTTTTACCGCGATGCTACCGCACCCAACTGGTTGCCCGCTGGAAACCGTGGCCAGGATTTTCCAGTTCCGTCCGCCGCAGAACCAGAAATTTCCGCCCCAAGTCAATGAATGGACTGGTCTGGAAAATATTCCGGCAACTGGCGGGACTGGGGAATCCCAGGCCGCGGACGAAATTTGTGTTTGAATGAAGTGAAGGGGGCCCATTCGGGGAGGAGAGGTGCTGATATTTCTCCACTGTCTTCCCAGAGCAAGAACGAATACATGGGCACTACCCTGTGCTACCCCAGCGTGAAGCTGGACTCATCAGCGCAGTATGTCTCCGTCCTACAGTGGCATCCGGTCTTTCGAGGGCAGCGGTTCAGCGGCGAGCTTCTGGTGTCCTTCGAGCTGCTCATGAAACAGAGAGTAATCGATTTTTCTTGCATCGTCTGAAATTTGCCGACTGTATCCACTTGATAGGTCGCCTGCGGGTCGGGGGGAAAGGGCCAAAGGGGAAAGGGCCAAAGGGGAATGGGACTCTTTACATCATGCTTTCGCAGAGCTGGCGCTAGCACAATGGGCTGAATGGCCTCTTCCTGTGCTGCATGACTCTAGGCTATGAAAGGATGGATATTTTCCTGTCTTGCATCCTGGGCAATTCATAGAATTGGCCCATCGAGTCTGCACCAACCCCAATCCCACCCAGGCCCCAACCCCATAACCCCATGCATTTACCCTAGCTAGTCCACCCTGACACTAAGGGGCAATCTTAGCACGGCCAATCCACCTAACCCGCATATTTTTAGAGGAAAATGGAGCACCCGGGGGAAACCTACGCAGACACGGGGGAGAATGTGCAAACTCTACGCAGACTGTGACCCAAGCCGGGAATTAAACCCGGGTCCCTGGTGCTGTGAGGCGACAGCGCCAACCACTGTGCCACCGTGCCGCCCCTAATGATACCGCAGACCAACAATGTGAATCGGGCGGGAACATAAGAATGGAGTAGGCCATTCGGCCCCTCAAGCCTGCTCCTCTGCCATTCAATGCAATCATGGCTGATCTTAGAATCATAGAATCCCGACAGCGCAGGAAGAGGCCATTTGGCCCATTGAGTCTGCACCGATCATAATCCCACCCAGGCCCTATCCCCGTAACCCCACTTATTTACACAGCTAACAGCTCTGATACTAAGGGGCAATTGAGTACAGCCAATCCACCTAACCCTCTTGGGCTTCAACTCCATTTTCCTGCCTGCTCCCTTCATTCCCTGAGAGACCACGGAGCATCCATCCATAGCCCTCGGAGGTCGGGAATTCTAAAGATTCATAACCCCCTGAGTGAACGATTGGAGACCCTGCCTCCATTTTGTTTCCTTCTCTTTGTTCGTTTTGTTGTTTCTGTAATGAGTCTTCGGCGGCCGAAGTCCCTTCACCAAAATCCCTTTACTTACAATTCCAACAGCAGTACACAGAGTGCTCGCAGTCAGCAGTCTACCCTCGGGAGTGCCAGAGGAACTGACACTCCCGATTAAGTACTTCCCTGATTAGCCCATCAATTGACTTCTTAATCAGGGAGTTCATACTCCAATCGGCCAACCGTCATGGCCTGATCGAGGTCACTACAGTTTTATTCATTCAGCAGCACACCCGCTCTCGATGCATCATTTATTTATCTGCATCTTTTCTTGCCCCATCCGCTTTCCCTTTGGCTCTGGAAGACGAACTCCTCCGTCCTTCTGCCTCTCCTGTCTTCCACCCTCCTGCAGACTTTCCTTTGGTCTTTACCCCACCCACCCCCTTGTTCAAATACGATTCATCTTTCTAAAGGCTCTGCTGCAAGGTCCCCCCACCCGAAGCGTGAACTCTGTTTTTCTCTCTGCACAGATGCTGCCAGACCTGTTGGGTGTTGCCAGCAGCTTATTGCTTTTGTTTCGGTTTTCCAACCATCTTTAAAGTTCATTTATCAGTGTTACATGTTAGAGTCATAGAGGTTTACAACATGGAAGCAGGCCCTTCGGCCCAACTTGTCCATGCTGCCCTTTTCTTTAACCACCAAGCTAGTCCCAGTTGCCCACATTTGGCCCATATCCCTCTCTACCCATCTTACCCATGTAACTGTCTAACGCTTTTTAAAAGACAAAATTGTACCTGCCTCTGCTACTACCTCTGGCAGCTTGCATCCATTGACTCTGTCTACACTTCCCGCTGTCATGGAAAAGCAGCCAGCATAATTAAGGACCCCACGCACCCCGGACATTCTCTCTTCCACCTTCTTCCGTCGGGAAAAAGATACAAAAGCCTGAGGTCACGTACCGACCAACTCAAGAACAGCTTCTTCCCTGCTGCCGTCAGACTTCTGAATGGACCTACCTCGCATTAAGCTGATCTTTCTCTGCACCCTGACTATGACTGTAACACTACATTCTGCACTCTCTCCGTTCCTTCTCAATGAACGGTATGCTTTGTCTGTACAACGCGCAAGAAACAATACTTTTCACTGTATCCCAATACATGTTACAATAATAAATCAAATCAAAATCGTTCCAGACACTCAACACCCTCTGTGTGAAAAAATTGCCCCTCTGGATCCTTTTGTATCTCTCCCCTCTCACCTTAACCCTATGCCCTCTAGTTTTAGACTCCCCTACCTTTGGGAAAAGATATTGACTATCTTGCTGATCTGTGCCCCTCATTATTTTATAGACCTCTATAAGGTCACCCCTGAGCCTCCTGCGCTCCAGAGAAAAAAGTCCCAGTCTATCCAGCCTCTCCTTATAACTCAAACCATCAAGTCCCGGTAGCATCCTAGTCAATCTTTTCTGCACTCTTTCTAGTTTAATAATATCCTTTCTATAATAGGGTGACCAGAACTGTACACAGTAAAGTAACCTTACATTAACACTGCAATGAAGTTACTGTGACAATCCCCTAGTCGCCACACTCCGGCGCCTGTTCGGGTTACACTGAGGGAGAATTTAGTACCAAACCAACACGTCTTTTGGACTGTGGGAGGAAACTGGAGCACCCGGAGGAAACCCACGCAAACACGGGGAGAACGTGCAGACTCCGCACAGACAGTGACCCAAGCCGGGAATCGAACCTGGGTCCCTGGCGCTGTGAGGCAGCAGTGCTAACCCACTGTGCCACCGTGCCGCCCAACATCTGCACCGTATTCTGCTTCGCGTTGGGAGATGGATCGGGATTTCCTCGGGGTTGGGTCGCGAGGGCATTCCCGCAAGTTAGGGTTGGGAGACAATGAAGCGGGATGGGGGGGGGGGGCGGTGGTCGGTTGGGGCGGGGGGTGAGGTGGGGGTTGGCGGGGGGGCTTATGTTCGGAGGCAGGTACCTTGAAGTCACTCGGAGTGGATAGTGTTAACTGATGCTCGGAGACCCTGATGTCACAGAATGTCGCAATTAGTAGGAACCAAAAGAGCGGGGGGATGGTTTTAGCCGTTGCACCGGTGGCTCCTGTCAGTTTATGGTGTTGCGATTTTCTTTTGCGGCTATTCAGGATGAGGACCAGAACTTACCTCAGCGGCCACCAATGAAAGACAACGACACGTACATGGTGCCAGTGGGAGTGAGACCACAGCTACAGATGACCACGATTGAGGTGAGATTCCCACCCCGCAGCAGAGCAATGCCCCGCAGCTTGCTCCTCTCTCCCTGTGGCTCCCTTATATAAGACCATAAGATATAGGAGCAGAATTAGGCCATTCGGCCCATCGGGTCTGCTCCGCCATTCAATCATGGCTGATAGGTTTCTCACCTCCCTTCGCCCGCCTTTTCCCCGTAACCTTTGACCCCCTTACCAATCAAGGACCTATCTACTTCTGTCCTAAATACACTCATTGACCCGTCCTCCACAGCTTTCATAGAATCCGGACAGTGCATTGAGTCTGCGCCGACCGCAACCCCTCCCAGCCACTATCCCCGTAACCCCACATATTTACCCTGGTTAGACCCCCTGACACTAAGTGGCAATTTAGCACGGCCAATCCTCCTAACCTGCACGTCTTTGGACACTAAGGGCAATTTAGAATGGCCAATCCCCCTAACCTGCACATCTTTGGACACTAAGGGCAATTTAGAATGGCCAATCCCCCTAACCTGCACATCTTTGGAGTGTGGGAGAAAACCGGAGCACCCGGAGGAAACCCACACAGACACGGGGAGAACATGCAAACTCCTCACAGACAGTGACCCAAGCTGGGAATCGAACTTGGGTCCCTGGCGCTGTGAGGCAGCAGTGCTAATCACTGTGTCACCATGCCGCTCAAATAACACTGTTACTTTCGGTGGCAATGAATTCCACAGATTCACCAAACCCTCTGGCTGAAGAAATTCCTCTTCATCTCAGTTCGAAAGGCTGATTTCCCCTTTCCTCTGAGGCTGTGCTCTCGGATCCTAGTCTCCCCTACTAGTGGAAATATCTTCCCCACGTCCACTCTATCCAGGCCTTTCTGTATTCTGTAAGTTTCAATGGGATCCCCCCCTCATCCTTTTAAACTCCATCTAGAAGGACAAGGGCAGCAGACACATGGGGAACACCACCACCTGCAAGTTCCCCTCCGAGCCACTCACCGTCCTGACTTAGTAATATATCGGCCGTTCCTTCGCAGTCGCTGGGTCAAAATCCTGGAATTCCCTTCCTAACGGCATTGTGGGTCAACCCACAGCACGCGGACTGCAATGATTCAAGATGGCGGCTCACCACCACCTTCTCAAGGGGCAACTAGGGATGGGCAATAAATGCTGGCCTAGCCAGCGACGCCCATGTCCCACGAATGAATAAAGTAAAACTCCATTGGGTACAGACCCAGAGTCTCACACACTCCGGCACTCTCCCCACTCTCCATCGGAGTAAGACTCTTGAGTCAGGAAAGTTCTGAGCCATCTGCCAGGACCACATTCCCGGCTGCAGCTGAAGAACTCCCCCCTTGCCAAGAAATCTGGTCCTGACCACACTGCTGTTTGCGGGATCTTGCTGTGCGCCGTTCGGCTATCGCGCCTCCTGCCTCACCATAGTGACTATCTATGCACTTGGTTCATAGAATAGAAACATTCATAGAATCCCTACAGTGCAGAAAGAGGCCATTCGGCCCATCGAGCCTGCACCGACCACAATCTAACCCTGGCCCTATTTCCATAATCCCACATATTTACCTAGCTAATCCCTCTCACACTAAGGGGCAATTTAGCATGGCCAGTCCACCTAACCTACACATCTTTGGACACTAAGGGGCAATTTAGCATGGCCAATCCACCTAACCTACACATCTTTGGACACTAAGGGGCAATTTAGCATGGCCAATCCACCTAACCCACACATCATTGGACACCAAGGAGCAATTTAACATGGCCAATCACCCTAACCTGTACATCTTTGGACTGTGGGAGGAAACCGGAGCACCCGGAACAAACCCATGCAGACACGTGGAGAACGTGCAGACTCCGCACAGACAGTGACCTGAGGCCGGAACTGAACCCGGGTCCCTGGCGCTGCGAGGCAGCAGTGCTAACCACTGTGCCACCGTGCCATCCCACGTTGGCAGCAAAGTGTTTGGGAAGGCATTCAGTGTAACGCAAGTCTGTCTTTTCCTCAGATTCTGACCTGGGGATTGAGGAACATTAAGAGTTACAACATGCTGAGGGTGACTAGCCCCAGCCTGGTGGTGGAGTGCTGCGGGGAGATGATCCAAACGGCTCCCATCAAGAACTACAAGAAGAACCCAAATTTCCTGACCCCCATCCACTTCATCGCAGTGGTAGGTTCATGTGTTAATTCTCTCCATATCCTTGCGCACCCAATTTGGAGGCCACTCTCCTGCTGGTCCACTGTTGAGTGTAGGCTCGGTAGACATTGGAAGGTTCCTGCTTCACCATCTCAGAGACTGACCACACTGAGAGGTGCCATGTTCAACCCAATTTTGTCCCCGGCTGCTCTCGAACATTGGGCTTTCCAGATGTGGGAGGGGTTCGGGGAAGGAGGGGCAGTAGATTTAATAGACAGGAATCAGGAGCAGGAATCCTGACTGATTTCCCCTCTCTCTCTCTCTAACCCAGGGATCACTGGACAGTGATCAGGAGCAGGAACCCTGGCTGATTTCCCCTCTCTCTCTCTCTAACCCAGGGATCACTGGACAGTGATCAGGAGCAGGAACCCTGGCTGATTTCCCCTCTCTCTCTAACCCAGGGATCACTGGACAGGGATCAGGAGCAGGAACCCTGGCTGATTTCCCCTCTCTCTCTAACCCAGGGATCACTGGACAGGGATCAGGAGCAGGAACCCTGGCTGATTTCCCCTCTCTCTCTAACCCAGGGATCACTGGACAGGGATCAGGAGCAGGAACCCTGGCTGATTTCCCCTCTCTCTCTAACCCAGGGGACAGGGATCAGGAGCAGGAACCCTGGCTGATTTCCCCTCTCTCTCTAACCCAGGGGTGACGCTCTCTGCGTGAATCACAGAACCCGGACCCAAGCTGAAGTTGTGTCAGAGTCCCATCGCTCTGGCGAGAGAACCCGCTTGCCTTGTGACTTGTCATTAGTTGCTCAGAAGCGATAACTGTGAGTTGTGACTGTCACCTTGCCTCAGTTGCTTCCTGTAGATGCCGCCTACAGCCCTCCCATAACGCTGAAAGTGCTGGATTACCGAGCGTTCGGGTACAAGCCGGTGGTGGGGCAGGCGACGGTGAAGTCTCTCAGCGAGTTCTTGTGCGACCCTTTCGCTGGCTCAGCTGATTCCGAAGGTAAGCAGCGCAAAATGTGTGTGAATGTTTCATGCCAGCCACACACCCCGTCACGTGGAGTTCCAATAAAAACGTCACTGGAACATAGAGTCATAGAGGTTTACAGCATGGAAACAGGCCCTTCGGCCCAACATAGAAGAGTACAGCACAGGATGAGGCCGTTCGGCCCACCATGTTGTGTCTAACATGATGCCAAGTTAAACTCATCCCTCCTGCCTGCCCCTGCTCCATATCCCTCTATTCCTTGCATATTCATGTGCTTATCTAAAAGCCCCTTAAACACCCCTATCGTATCTGCCTCCACCACCACCCCCGGCAGCATGTTCCAGAGACCTGCCATTCTTTGTGTATAAAAAACATGCCTCTCGCATCTCCTTAGAACTCCCCGCCCCACCCCCCCCCCCAACTCCCGCACGCCCGACAGCGCCGGGAACCTGGGTTTGATTCCCAGCTCAGGTCACTGTCTATGTGGAGTCTGCACGTTCTCCCCGTGTCTGTGTGGGTTTCCTCCGGGTGCTCCGGTTTCCTCCCACAGTCCAAAGATGTGTGGGTTAGGTGGATTGGCCATGCTAAATTACTCCTTAGTGTCCAAAGATGTGTAGGTTAGGTGGATTGGCCATGCTAAATTACTCCTTAGTGTCCAAAGATGTGTAGGTTAGGTGGATTGGCCGTGCTAAATTGCTCCTTAGTGTCAGGGGTACTAGCTAGGGTAAACGCATGAGGTCACGGGGATAGGGCCTGGGTGGGATTGTGGTCGGTGCAGGCTCGATGGGCCGAATGGCCTCTTTCTGTACTGTCGGGATTCTATGCCCCCAAGTATTAGACATTTCAACTCTGCAAAAAAAATTCTGACTGTCAACCCTATCTAAGCCTTTCATAATTGGACTGGAAACTCTATTGATGCTGCCAAATGTGTTGCATTGTGCCAACATTTCTGTTTTTATATCAGATCTCCAGTATACACCGTGTTTTGCTTTCATGCTAAACCATACCGTACACCTTCCTTTTTGTGCTTCATCCCAGCACCCCACTTTTTCCTGCCTCTGAAGTTACCTAAACCTGTAACATCTCTGAACACTTCCTTTGATTTGATTTGATTTTGATTTGATTTATTATTGTCACATGTACTGGGATACAGTGAAAAGTATTGTTTGATTTATTATTGTCACATGTACTGGGATACAGTGAAAAGTATTGTTTTTTGCGCTCTATATAGACAAAACATACCGTTCATAGAGAAGGAAACGAGAGAGTGCAGAATGTAGTGTTACAGTCATAGCTAGGGTGTAGAGAAAGATCAACTTAATGGAAGATAGGTCCATTCAAAAGTCTGACAGCAGCAGGGAAGAAGCTGTTCTTGAGTCGGTTGGTGCGTGACCTCACTACTTCTCCGAGGGTGGTGAATTTGTGGAACTCACTGCCCCATAGCGTGGTGGGGTCTGAATCATTGAATGGTTACAAGAAGAAGATGGATATATTTCTGATAGAAAAGCGGGTTAAAGCGATATGGGGAAAAGGTGGGGAGGTGGATTTGAGACCAGGGAGAGATCAGCCATGATCTGATTGAATGGCGGAGCAGGCTCGAAGGGCTGAATGGCCTACTTCTGCTCCTAATTCCCATGTATCCCTGGTGTCCTGTCTAGTCTTTTTTCCTCAGCCGAAATGATCTGGTTGCCATCACATTGCCGTTTGGACGGCTTGCTGTGCACAACTTAGCGGCTGCATTTCCCATATGGTCAACGGGACTACATTTCATTGAATTATAGAATAGAATCCCTACGGCACATTCGGCCCATCAAGACCGCCCTGACCACAATCCCACCCAGGCCCTATTCCCGCAATCCCACGCATTTACCCTGCTAATCCCCCAGACACTAGGGTCAATTTAGCCCACCCAATCAACCTAACACACACACATCTTTCGGAGTGTGGGAGGAAACCGGAGCCCCCGGAGGAAACCCACGCAGACACGGGGAGAACGTGCAAACTCCACACAGTCACCCGAGGCCGGAATTGAACCTGGGATCCTGGCGCTGTGAGGCAGCCGTACTAACCACTGTGCCACAGTGCAACCGTTTCAGAAGTGCTTCAATGGATGTAAGGTACTTTGGGGGGCTCTTGAGACTTTGAGAGCCATTTCGTAAATGCAAGTTTTACTTTTATAACCCTTTTAAAGGAATTAGCATCATAACTAGAATCGGAGAATGGCACAGAAAGACCGCACAGAAAGAGGCCATTCGGTCCACGAGGTCGGCGCCAACTGTCTGCAAGAGCAAATCACTTAGGCCCACTCCTCTGCCTCTTCCCGGTTGCCTTGCAAAAGTACAGTTTAAGGAATGAACTTAAGGAGGGAGAGGCTGGCGGAGGCAGGTGTGATCGAAATATCTGAAAAGCAAGAACATGGAAGGTTTATGGAGATAAGGCAAGGCAATGGGACTTTCCATTGTGAAATGGAAAGGGAGCGGCACGGTGGCACAGTGGTTAGCACTGCTGCCTCACAGCGCCAGGGACCCGGGTTCAATTCCAGCCTCGGGTCACTGTCGGTGTGGAGTTTGCACATCCTCCCCATGTCTGCGTGGGTTTCCTCCCACACTCCAAAGATGTGCAGGTTAGGTTGGTTAGCCATGCTAAATTGGCCCTTGGGAGGATTAGCAGGGTAAATTTGTGGGGTTTCGAGGATAAGGCCTGGGTGGGATTGTTGTCAGTGCAGACTCGATGGGACGAATGGCCTTATTCTGCCTGACAGGGATTCTATGATTCTATCAAAATGAAAAATGCACTTTCAGAGATCCAGTGCAGACTCGATGGGCCAAATGGCCTCCTTCAGCACTGTAAGGATTCTGTGTTTCACATCTGCAAGATCTAAACCCCCAAAGTAAATTGGAGATAGAGTCATAGAGTCACGGAAACAGGCCCTTTGGCCCAACCGACCCCATGCTGACCACGGGGTCCTCCCAGTCAGTCCCAATTACCCGCGTCTGGCCCATATCCTTCCCCATCCATGTATTTATCCAAATGCTTTTGAAACGTTGCTATTGAACCTGCCTCCACCACTTTCTCTGGCAGCTCATTCCATACACATACCACCCTCTGCGTGAAGAAGTCACCCCTCAGTCCCCTTTCCCCTCTCACCTTTAACCTACGCCCTCTAGTTTTCAATTCCCCTTCCCTGGGAAAAAGACTCTGTGCGTTCATCCTAACCATGCCCTCCATTATTCTATACACCTCAATAAGGTCTCCCCTCATTCTCCTACGTTCCAAGGAATAAAGTCCTAGCCTGGCCAACCTCTCACTATAACTCAGGCCCAATAGTCCTGGCAACATCCTCGGAAATTTAACTTCTACACAGTATAACGAACATATGCTACCCTAGATCAGAACTGAGTGGTTATAAATATCGGGAAAGACTGAACAGGCGGGGTGCTATTCTCCAGAAAAGAGTAGACCGAGGGATGATCTGAGAGTGAACTTAAAAATGTTGAAGGAGTTTGACAAGGGAGACATGGAGAGCTTGTGGGCAAAACCAGAACTAGGGGCAGCACGGTGGCACGGTGGTTAGCACTGCTGCCTCACAGCACCAGGGACCCGGGTTCGATTCCCGGCTCGGGTCACTGTCTGTGTGGAGTTTGTACATTCTTCCCGTGTCTGCGTGGGTTTCCTCCGGCTGCTCCGGTTTCCTCCCACAGTCCAAAGATGTGCGGGTTAGGGGGATTGGCCATGTTAAATTCCCCCTTAGTGTCAGGCGGACTAGTTCAGGTAAACGCATGGGGTGATAGGGCCTGGGTGGGATTGTGGTTGGTGCAGGCTCGATGGGCGGAATGGCCTCCTTCCGCATTGTAGGATTTTATGATAAGTGCTGAATAATTAGTCAGAAATCCAATGGGGAATTCAGGAGAAACACCTTTGTCCAGAAAGTGGGGGGGGGAATGTGGAACTCGCGACCACAGGGAATGGGTGAGGCGAACAAAGGGGAAGCTGGATAAACTGGGCGGGAAGGGATGACAAAGGATCGGGTGAGATGAAGAGGGGTAGGAGAAGGCTTGTGTGGAATTTAGACACCAGCACAAGTGGGTTGGGCCGAATGGCCTGATTCTGTGCTGCGGACCCCGATGCTCCATACAAGCCTGGCCCCACCCTCGCCAGCGCATATAGAACCTGACTAACAGGTTTTCCCTTTAAGTCGGGGTGAATCTCGGTACCATGAAGTTCCCCAATGATCCACTGGAGGCAGCACACTTGGGAATGTTTGGTTGTCTTCTGAACTTAAATGAAAGTAGAGTTTATGCATCTTTTTAATTGAAAGTTCTCTTCCTAAGATGCCAATGTGACTTCTACCAAGAGTTTCAATGTTGAAACGCCCAACATTGCGGTAAGACTTTATGTGTGCAATAATTCAGAGGTGTGAGGAAAAATAGGTGATGGGAGACATCAATGATGTGGGTGGCAAATCATTTCAGACAGGGATTTTGGTCCCACCCACCTCCCAAACCATTTTAATTTCACATGCGCCCTATCGTATTCCCATGTGGCAGCATCTGGGGACCAGGGTTGTACAGATCTACATTTCAGAATCTCTTCAGCTGTCCATGCGATTAGCCGATGCGGTGTGCTTTGATGGGTTAACCACGATAGATCATTCAATTCATAACATGTGACAGTAGTAATACTCTGATTAATTAACACTGGCCCCACCCAGGGAATATTTGATGGGACAATGTAAAGCAAGCTTTACTCTGTATCTGTCCTGGGAGTGTTTGATGGGGGACAGTGTAGAGGGAGCTTTACTCTGTATCTAACTCCGTGCTGTACCTGAACTGGGAGTGTTTGATGGGGACAGTTTAGAGGGAGCTTTACTCTGTATCTAACCCCGTGCTGTACCTGTCCTGGGAGTGTTTGATGGGGGACAGTGTAGAGGGAGCTTTACTCTGTATCTAACCCCGTGCTGTACCTGTCCTGGGAGTGTTTGATGGGGGGCAGTGTAGAGGGAGCTTTACTCTGTATCTAACCCCGTGCTGTACCTGTCCTGGGAGTGTTTGATGGGGGACAGTGTAGAGGGAGCTTTACTCTGTATCTAACCCTGTGCTGTACCTGTCCTGGGAGTGTTTGATGGGGGACAGTGTAGAGGGAGCTTTACTCTGTATCTAACCCTGTGCTGTACCTGTCCTGGGAGTGTTTGATGGGGGACAGTGCAGAGGGAGTTTACTCTGTATCTAACCCCGTGCTGTATCTGTCCTGGGAGTGTTTGATGGGGGACAGTGCAGAGGGAGCTTTACTCTGTATCTAACCCCGTGCTGCATTCATCCTGGGAGTGTTTGATGGGGGACAGTGTAGAGGGAGCTTTGCTCTGTATCTAACCCCGTGCTGTACCTGTCCTGGGAGTGTTTGATGGGGACAGTGTAGAGGGAGCTTTATTCTGTATGTAACCCCGTGCTGCACCTGTCCTGGGAATGTTTGATGGGGGACAGTGTCGAGGAAGCTTTGCTCTGTATCTAATCCCGTGCTGTACCTGTCCTGTGAGTGTTTGATGGGGACAGTGTAGAGGGAGCTTTGCTCTGTATCTAACTCCGTGCTGTACCTGTCCTGGGAGTGTTTGATGGAGACAGTGTAGAGGGAGCTTTACTCTGTATCTAACCCCGTGCTGTACCTGTCCTGGGAGTGTTTGATGGGGGACAGTGTAGAGGGAGCTTTACTCTGTATCTAACCCTGTGCTGTACCTGTCCTGGGAGTGTTTGATGGGGGACAGTGTAGAGGGAGTTAACTCTGTATCTAACCCCGTGCTGTACCTGTCCTGGGAGTGTTTGATGGGGGACAGTGTAGAGGGAGCTTTACTCTGTATCTAACCCCGTGCTGCATTCATCCTGGGAGTGTTTGATGGGGGACAGTGTAGAGGGAGCTTTGCTCTGTATCTAACCCCGTGCTGTACCTGTCCTGGGAGTGTTTGATGGGGACAGTGTAGAGGGAGCTTTATTCTGTATGTAACCCGTGCTGCACCTGTCCTGGGAGTGTTTGATGGGGACAGTGTAGAGGGAGCTTTACTCTGTATCTCACTCCGTGCTGTACCTGTCCTGGGAGTGTTTGATGGGGGACAGTGTAGAGGGATCTTTATTCTGTATCTAACCCCGTGCTGTACCTGTCCTGTGAGTGTTTGATGGGGGACAGTGTAGAGGGAGCTTTACTCTGTATCTAACCCTGTGCTGTACCTGTCCTGGGAGTGTTTGATGGGGGACAGTGTAGAGGGAGCTTTACTCTGTATCTAACCCTGTGCTGTACCTGTCCTGGGAGTGTTTGATGGGGGACAGTGTAGAGGGAGCTTTACTCTGTATCTAACCCCGTGCTGTATCTGTCCTGGAAGTGTTTGATGGGGGACAGTGTAGAGGGAGCTTTGCTCTGTATCTAACCCCGTGCTGTACCTGTCCTGGGAGTGTTTGATGGGGACAGTGTAGAGGGAGCTTTATTCTGTATGTAACCCCGTGCTGCACCTGTCCTGGGAATGTTTGATGGGGGACAGTGTCGAGGAAGCTTTGCTCTGTATCTAATCCCGTGCTGTACCTGTCCTGTGAGTGTTTGATGGGGACAGTGTAGAGGGAGCTTTGCTCTGTATCTAACTCCGTGCTGTACCTGTCCTGGGAGTGTTTGATGGAGACAGTGTAGAGGGAGCTTTACTCTGTATCTAACCCCGTGCTGTACCTGTCCTGGGAGTGTTTGATGGGGGACAGTGTAGAGGGAGCTTTACTCTGTATCTAACCCTGTGCTGTACCTGTCCTGGGAGTGTTTGATGGGGGACAGTGTAGAGGGAGTTAACTCTGTATCTAACCCCGTGCTGTACCTGTCCTGGGAGTGTTTGATGGGGGACAGTGTAGAGGGAGCTTTACTCTGTATCTAACCCCGTGCTGCATTCATCCTGGGAGTGTTTGATGGGGGACAGTGTAGAGGGAGCTTTGCTCTGTATCTAACCCCGTGCTGTACCTGTCCTGGGAGTGTTTGATGGGGACAGTGTAGAGGGAGCTTTATTCTGTATGTAACCCGTGCTGCACCTGTCCTGGGAGTGTTTGATGGGGACAGTGTAGAGGGAGCTTTATTCTGTATGTAACCCCGTGCTGCACCTGTCCTGGGAATGTTTGATGGGGGACAGTGTCGAGGAAGCTTTGCTCTGTATCTAACCCCATGCTGTACCTGTCCTGTGAGTGTTTGATGGGGACAGTGGAGAGGGAGCTTTGCTCTGTATCTAACCACGCGCTGTACCTGTCCTGGGAGTGTTTGAGGGGACAGTGCAGAGGGAGCTTTACTCTGTATCTAACCCCGTGCTGTACCTGTCCTGGGAGTGTTTGATAGGGGACAGTATAGAGGGAGCTTTACTCTGTATCTAACCCCGTGCTGTTCCTGTCCTGGGAGTGTTTGATGTGGACAGTGTAGAGGGAGCTTTACTCTGTATCTAACCCCGTGCTGCACCCATCCTGGGAGTGTTTGGTGGGGGACAATGTAGAAGGAGCTTTACTCTGTATTTAACCCCGTGCTGTACCTGTCCTGGGAGTGTTTGATGGGGACAGTGTAGAGGGAGTTTCTCTGATCCAACCCCGTGCTGTACCTGTCCTGGGAGTGTTTGATGGGGACAGGGAGCTTTACTCTGTATCTAACCCCGTGCTGTCCCTATCCTGAGAGTGTTTGATGGGGACAGTGTAGAGGGAGCTTTACTCTGTGTCTAACCCCGTGCTGTACCTGTCCTGGGAGTGTTTGATGGGGACAGTGTACAAGGAGCTTTACTCTGTATCTAACACCGTGCTGTACCTGTCCTGGGACTGTTTGATGGGGACAGTGTAGAGGGACCTTCACTCTGTATCTAACCCTATGCTGTGCCTGTTCTGGGAGTGTTTGATGGGGGACAGTGTAGAGGGAGCTTTACTCTGTATCTAACCCCGTGCTGCACCCGTCCTAGGAATGTTTGGTGGGGGACAGTGTAGAGAGAGCTTTACTCTGTATCTAACCCCGTGCTGTACCTGTCTTGGGAGTGTTTGATGGGGACAGTGTAGAGGGAGCTTTACTCTGTATCTAACCCTGTGCTGTACCTGTCCTGGGAGTGTTTGATGGAGGATAGTGTAGAGGGAGCTTTACTCTGTATCTAACCCCGTGCTGTACCTATCCTGGGAGTGTTTGATGGGGACAGTGTACAAGGAGCTTTACTCTGTATCTAACACCGTGCTGTACCTGTCCTGGGACTGTTTGATGGGGACAGTGTAGAGAGAGCTTTATTCTGTACCTAACAGCGTGCTGTACCTGTCCTGGGAGTGTTTGATGGTGACAGTGTAGAGGGACCTTCACTCTGTATCTAACCCCATGCTGTGCCTGTTCTGGGAGTGTTTGATGGGGGTCAGTGTAGAGGGAGCTTTACTCTGTATCTAACCCCGTGCTGCACCCGTCCTAGGAATGTTTGATGGGGGACAGTGTAGAGAGAGCTTTACTCTGTATCTAACCCCGTGCTGTACCTGTCCTGGGAGTGTTTGATGGGGACAGTTCAGAGG
Organism: Mustelus asterias; assembly: GCF_964213995.1. Taxonomy (NCBI): domain Eukaryota; kingdom Metazoa; phylum Chordata; class Chondrichthyes; order Carcharhiniformes; family Triakidae; genus Mustelus; species Mustelus asterias. Next base: position 56,768,909 of record NC_135822.1, read on the forward strand.
GAGCTTTACTCTGTATCTAACCCCGTGCTGTACCTGTCCTGGGAGTGTTTGATGGGAGCCATGATGTGGAAATGCCGGCGTTGGACTGGGGTAAACACAGTAAGAAGTCTCTGAACACCAGGTTAAAGTCCAACAGGTTTATTTGGCAGCACAAGCTTTCGGAGTCTGAGTGTTTCGGAGTGTTTGATGGGGACAGTGTAGAGGGAGCTTTACTCTGTATCTAACCCTGTGCAGTACCTGTCCCGGGAGTGTTTGATGGGGACTGTGCAGAGGAAGCTTTACTCTGTATCTAACCCTGTGCTGTACCTGGCCTGGGAGTGTTTGATTGGGACAGTGTAGAGGGAGTTTACTCTGTTTCTAACCCCGTGCTGTACCTGTCCTGGGAGTGTTTGATGGGGACAGTGTCGAGGGAGCTTTAGTCTGTATCTAACCCCGTGCTGTACCTGTCCTGGGAGTGTTTGATGGGGACAGTGTAGAGGGAGTTTACTCTGTTTCTAACCCCGTGCTGTACCTGTCCTGGGAGTGTTTGATTGGGGACAGTGTAGACGGAGTTTACTCTGTACCTAACCCCGTGCTGTACCTGTCCTGGGAGTGTTTGATGGGGGACAGTGTAGAGAGAGCTCTACTCTGTATCTAACCCCGTGCTGTACCTGTCCTGGGAGTGTTTGATTGGGACAGTGTAGAGGGAGCTTTACACTGTATCTAACCCTGTGCTGTACCTGTCCTGGGAGTGTTTGATTGGGACAGTGTAGAGGGAGCTTTACACTGTATCTAACCCTGTGCTGTACCTGTCCTGGGAGTGTTTGATTGGGACAGTGTAGAGGGAGCTGTACTCTGTATCTAACGCAGTGTATTACCTATCCTAATGCTATGATTTTATGTCTGATGAGTTGAAATGTGTTGTCCTTTAGAGTACATCCGCAGAGGGTGAAAGGAACCCTGAGCAGGACGCCACAGAAGGATTGCTGGTGAGTCACCGTGGAGCGGTGCGTAAACTCTTCCCCTCGTTGTTCCCATCTCCGGCAAGAGTAACTTTCTTTGCTGCTTCCCTGAACTCCAAAACTCATCCGCAGGTGTGTGGCCCCCACAAGAGCCGGAAGACACAAGGCAAGTTGAGAATGATTATCACTCTCCACCTGTAAGCAAACCATGTTTGCCCTCTTTTCCTGAGCAGCATAGCTAAGATAGGAAACCATGCTATGGAACTGGTGCTTGCTGCAAAGCCAGCATTTGTTGCTCATTCCTAGTTGCCCTCGAGAAGATTTAAAACACTGTATTGTTGTGAGTCAGGTCAGAAACACCACAGTGTTTTATGAAGCCCACCTGAACCACAAGTTTTGCCTCTTGAATTTGGCTAGAGGAAGCATGAGGTGTTTCACTTCAGGTATGATTCCAGTGACCCATTAGGGAGCTTTTATCTCAGTTAATGGTAGGGCGTTGGGGAAGGTTACAGAACAAAGAGATCTAGGGGTACAGGTTCATATCTCCTCGAAAGTAGAGTCACAGGTGGACAGGGTGGTGAAGAAGGCATTCGGCATGCTTGGTTTCATCGGTCAGAACATTGAATGCAGGAGCTGGGACGTCTTGTTGAAGTTGTACAAGGCATTAGTAAGGCCACACTTGGAATACTGTGTACAGTTCTGGTCACCCTATTATAGAAAGGGTATTATTAAACTAAAAAGAGTGCCGAAAAGATTTACTAGGATCACAGAATCCCTACAGTACAGAAGGAGGCCATTTGGCCCATCAAGTCTGTACCGACCACAATCCCACCAGGGCCCTATTCCCGTAACCCCACACAGGATGCTACCGGGACTTGATGGTTTGAGTTATAAGGAGAGGCTGGATGGACTGGGACTTTTTTCTCTGGAGCGTAGGAGGCTGAGGGGTGATCTTATTGAGGTCTATAAAATATTGAGGGGCATAGATCAGCTAGATAGTCAATATCTTTTCCCAAAGGTAGGGGAGTCTAAAACTAGAGGGCATAGGTTTAAGGTGAGAGGGGAGAGATACAAAAGTATCCAGAGGGGCAATTTTCTCACACAGAGGGTGGTGAGTGTCTGGAACGAGCTGCCAGAGGTAGCAGTAGAGGCGGGTACAATTTTGTATTTTAAAAAGCATTTCGACAGTTACATGGGTACGATGGGTATAGAGGGATATGGGCCAAATGCAGACAATTGGGATTAGCTTAGGGGTTTTTTTAAAATGGGCAAGTTGGGCCGATGTCTATGACCCTAAACAAAGTTTATTTAAGAATATAGTTAACATATATAGTAAGAAATTAGCAAGAACTTCTAACAATTACAAGCAAAAACAAAATAACCACTTTAATGTATAACCCTTTAACCAATATATATATAAGATGTTCTAATCAAAACCAATAGCCAATAAACAAAACCCTTCAAACTGATTTATCACTGCACAGGCGGAAGCTCACATGATGCTGGAATCTATTCCAGGGGCGGCACGGTAGCACAGTGGTTAGCACTGCTGCTTCACAGCTCCAGGGTCCCGGGTTCGATTCCCGGCTCGGGTCACTGTCTGTGTGGAGTTTGCACATTCTCCTCGTGTCTGCGTGGGTTTCCTCCGGGTGCTCCGGTTTCCTCCCACAGTCCAAAGATATGCGGGTTAGGTTGATTGGCCAGGTTAAAAAATTGCCCCTTAGAGTCCTGGGATGTGTAGGTTAGAGGGATTAGCGGGTAAAATATGGGGGGGTAGGGCCTGGGTGGGATTGTGGTCGGTGCAGACTCGATGGGCCGAATGGCCTCCTTCTGCACTGTAGGATTTCTATTTCTATTTCTAATTCCCTGGGTTGAATGCTGATTTCAAATGATCTTGAAAACCCAGAGCAGCTTGTGGTCTTCAGCTCTCCAGAAACACAGACTTTTTTACTGCAGGAAGGCAAACAAGATTTACCAGCTAACTGGTAAAACTTTCAAAACAGAGAGAGAGAGAGAGACTTTTTTCAGCCATGCTTCTGACACTGCAGCCAAAACGAAACTAAAAATCGCCTGAGGCTGGGAGCATGATTTTTTAAAAAACCTTTCTTAAAGGGACACTAACATCATAGTATGTACACCCACAGTGCTGTTAGGGAGGGAGTCCCAGGATTTTGAGCCGGCGACAGTGAAGGAACGGCCGATATATTTCCAAGTCAGGATGGTGAGTGGTTTGGAGGGGGAACTTGCAGGTGGTGGTGTTCCCCATGTGTCTGCTGCCCTTGTCCTTCTAGATGGTAGAGATTGCCGATTTGGAAGATGCTGTCACAGGAGCCTCGGTGAATTCTGTTTACAAATGCGCCATTTCCAAGTGTAAAGTCTGCCGCTTCCGACATCAAGACTTAAAGTGGAGGGATTGGCAGAACTGAAATTTCTGAGAACTGAAAACAAAGGCGGCACAGTGGGTTGGCACTGCTGCCTCACAGCGCCAGGGACCCGGGTTCGATTCCCGCCTCAGGTCACTGTCTGTGCGGAGTCTGCATGTTCGCCCCGTGTCTGCGTGGGTTTCCTCCCGCACTCCAAAGACGTGCAGATTAGGTTGATTGGCCATGCTAAATTGTCCCTTAGTGTCAGGGGAATTAGCAGTGTAAATATGTGGGATTACGGGGATAGAGCCTGGGTGGGATTGTGGTCGGTGCAGGCTCGATGGGCCGAATGGCTTCCTTCTGCACTGTAGGGATTCTATGAAAATTGTTCCCCTCACAGCAGAGAAGCTTTAGAGGGGATTTGACAGAAGTGCTCAAAACCGTGAGGGAAGTTTGATCGAATAGGTACTGAAAAACCGTTCCTCTGGCAGAAGTGTTGACAGGGGTGACGAGAATTATTTTTGACGCAGTGAATTGTGATGTGGAAGGCACTGCCTGAAAGTGCAGTGGAAGCAGATTTAATAATAACTTTCAAAAGGACAGTTGGAAAAATAGTTGAGAAGGAAATGTTCCCTAAACGTGGTGGCCAAGGTGATTAAGAAGGCGTATGGCATGTTTGCCTTCATCAGCCGGGGTATTGAATACAAGAGTTGGGAAATCATGTTGCAGCTATATAAAACCTCGGTTAGGCCACATTTGGAATATTGCGTGCAGTTCTGGTCACCGCACGATCAGAAGGACGTGGAAGCTTTGGAGAGAGGGCAAAGAAGGTTCACCAGCATGCTGCCTGGTCTCGAGGGTGTCGGCTATGGGGAGAGGTTGGATAAACTGGGATTGTTTTCACTGGAAAGACGGAGGTTGAGGGGAGACCTGATAGAGGGTCTACAAAATGATGAGAGGCACAGACAGGGTGGATAGTCAGAGGCTTTTCCCCAGGGTGGAAGTGTCAATTGCAAGGGGGCACAGGTTCGAGGTGAGAGGGGGGAAAGTTTAAGGGAGATGTGCGGAGGGAGGTTTTTCACGCAGAGAGTGGTGGGTGCCTGGAACGCGCTGCCAGAGGAGGTGGTGGAAGCAGGCACGTTAGCAACATTTAAGAGGCATCTGGATGGGTCCATGGATAGGGAGGGAATAGAGGGATACGGACCGAGTAAGGGCAGAAGGTTTTTTTTGTTTAGTTCGGGCATCATGATCGGCACGGGCTTGGAGGGCCGAAGGGCCTGTTCCTGTGCTGGACTTTGTTCTTTTTGAAAACCTTACAGGAGAGAGCTGGGAGAGTGAGACTAATTGGAGAACTCTCTAAAAGAGCTGGCACAGACACGGTTGGCTGAATGGCCTCCTCCTGCATGCTTGAGATTCACTGAGAATGGAATCTGACAGCTTTGTTCTGTATTCAAACCCTGCTTTGGAAAGCCTTTGCCGCAAACATAACACCGATAATATGTTTCTGTTTGCTTTTTTCAAGGAAGACCACATTGTCGATTGGTGGTGTAAGTTCTACGCCTCGACTGGGGAGTACGATTACACGGACTACGTGACGCAGGGTTACGATACGATAAAGGCAAGAGGATTTATCATCTGTGGGCCGCGCTATTCCTCTGACTGTTGGGGCATTACAATGGTCTTGGCCAAATGTCAGCAGTCAACCCCTCACCCTGCGTTCGTTGACTCACGAGGGCCCCTGATCTTGCGACGCCCCGTCTTTGGAAATCCTCATCCTCGATTTCAAATCCCTCAGCAGTCTTGTCCCAGCCTAGGGCAGGGAGATTTAACAGAATAATTTTGGGTACCATTCCCCTGCAGTGGCGGGGAAATCCCCATACGTGGGACTCAAGACTGGCTACAGAGAGAGGGATGGAACTGTTGAGGATGAGAAGCATCCAACTTTCTTTTCTTTGCCTCTTTATTAGTAAGTCCCAGTTTTCAGCTTTTAAAAGGCCCATTAATTCTTAACACCAACCCTTATGGGCATAAACCGTGTATGAAACAGTGGTTTTCCCTCAACTAGAGTATTGTATCCGGTTCTGGGCACCACACTTTAAGGATGTGAAGGCATTGGAGAGAGAGTGCAGGAGAATGGTTCCAGGGAAAGATGCTATGGTTCTTTTTTATTCATTTGTGGGACATGGGTGTCGCTGGCTGGCCAGCATTTATTGCCCATCTCTAGTTACCCTTGGAGGGTAGTTGAGAGTCAACCACATTGGTTCTGGAGTCACATGTAGGCCAGACACGGTAAGTACGGCAGATTTCCTTCCCTGACGGACATTAGTGAACCAGATGGGTTTTTCTGACAATGGGTCATCTTAATTCCAGATATTTTTTATTGAATTCAAATTCCACCATCTGCCGTGGCGGGATTCGAACCTGGGTTCCCAGAACATTAGCTGGGTTTCTGGATTAACATTCTAGCGATACCACGAGGCCATCATCCCCCCAAGAGGGTCTTCAGTTATGTAGATAGATTGGAGAAGCTGGGACTGTTCTCCTTGGAGTTAAGACGGTTGAGAGCGGATTTGATGGAGATGTTCAAAATCCCGTGGGGTTCCCGGCACAGTAGAGAGAGAGAGAGAGAGACAAACTGTTCCTGTTGGTGGAAGGTACGAGAATTGGAGGGCAGCCATTTAACTGATTGGCAAAAGAAGCGTTTACACAGCGAGTGGTTGGAATACGGAACGCGCTGCCTGAGAGAGTGGTGGAGACAGAATCATAGAAACATAGAAGATAGGAGGAGGCCATTCGGCCCTTCGAGCCTGCTCCGCCATTCATCACAATCATGTCTGATCGTCCAACTCAACAGCCTAATCCTGCTTTCTCCCCATAACCTTTGATCCCATTCGCCCCAAGTGCTATATCCAGCCGCCTCTTGAATACATTCAATGTTTTGGCATCAACTACTTCCTGTGGTAGTTCAAAAGGGGAATTGCCAATTATCTGAAGGGAAAAGAATTTCGCGGCTCCAGGCGAAAGGCAAGTGAGTAGGAACACAGTGTGCTCTGACAGAGAGCCAGCACAGACATGATGGGCCAAATGGCCTCCTCCTGTGCTGCACCAATCCTATGAGGCATTGGGGTATGTCTATCTTCCATCAATGCCAATGAGTTACCAATCTGCAATGTTGATCGGATGAGACAGTTTTGTCCACTGAGGCCAGGTACACTCCTCACATTTCCCAGAAGTTCTCCACACAAACTCCTCCCCTTGCATGTGAGTAAGTTAATGCTTCCTGAGCTATGAAGGAAGAGGGGGTGAGGGTCCCTGGTCTGTGCGCTGTGCTCATGGGGTATTTGAACCCCACAAGCTGAGGCAAACTCCACACAGACAGTGACCCAAACCGGGAATCGAACCCGGGTCCTTGGAGCTGTGAGGCAGCAGCACTAACCCACTGTGTCACCCTCGTCTCTCGCGCTCTCACTGTGTTTAACATCTCTCTCTCTCTGTCCATCATCTCTCTGTCTCCCATATGCAGATTTATCCATGCCCTCTTGAAGATGTGCCTCAATTCAAGGGGCTTCAAGACTTCTGCCACACCTTCAGACTGTACCGAGGGAAAGTGTATGGGGAAATCGAGGACCCGATGGTTGTGGGTGAATTTAAGGTAATCAGTAAAGGAGCTTGGGTGACCATTCAATCACCCCTTTCAGCCGCTGACAGTTCTAAAGATGCCGTGGGTGGCTGGGGGAAGAGGGGGGTCTTCAGCCACTCTGCCTGAGATCAGTGGGGGGGGCGGTATCTGGGTGGCGGGGGATAGGAGGGTCAGTAGTGTTGTGGGGGTGGGGCAATGTCTGTGGGGGCCAGGGGGAGGCATTATCCGGCCCGGGGGAGGGGATGAGGCAGGGGAGCAGCATTCTATCACTTTCTTTCTGCACAAGCGCAGTTGGAGACTCCAATCGGAGCTGCAGGATTTCGGGCGTGTTAAACCCCGCCCACAGGCTTCCGCAGCGCGATTCGGAATCGCTGATATTTTCACAGGGCAGAGTGCGTGTGGGGGCGCCTGAGAACGGGTCTAAAAGTCGGATCTGAAACACTCCCAGTTTCAAATCCGCCCAGCAACTGGAATCAAAATGATAAAATAGGGCCCTCAGAGTCCCAGAGGAACTGCCACTCTCGGTTAAGTACAAAGCAAGAGGCTCCCTCATTGACCCATCAATTTGGCCCTTAATCAGGGAATTCATATTCTAACAGGCCCACCTCAATTGCCTGATTAAAGTCATTACAATTATTGTCACATGTACTGGGATACAGTGAAAAGTATTGTTTGATTTATTATTGTCACATGTACTGGGACACAGTGAAAAGTATTGTTTGATTTATTATTGTCACATGTACTGGGATACAGTGGAAAGTATTGTTTGATTTATTATTGTCACATGTACTGGGACACAGTGAAAAGTATTGTTTGATTTATTATTGTCACATGTATTGGGATACAGTGAAAAGTATTGTTTGATTTATTATTGTCACATGTACTGGGATACAGTGAAAAGTATTGTTTGATTTATTATTGTCACATGTACTGGGATACAGTGAAAAGTATTGTTTGTTGCGCGCTATACAGACAAAGCATACCATTCATAGAGAAGGAAAGGAGAGAGTGCAGAGTGCAGTGTTACAGTCATAACTAGGGTGTAGAGAAAGATCAACTTAAAGCGAGGTAGGTCGATTCAAAAGTCTGACAGCAGCAGGGAAGAAGCTGTTCTTGAGCCGGTCGGTACGTGACCTCAGACTTTTGTATCTTTTTCCCGACGGAAGAAGGTGGAAGAGAGAATATCCGGGGTGCGTGGGGTCCTCGATTATGCTGGCTGCTTTTCCCGAGGCAGTGGGAAGTGTAGACCGACTGTGTTGAAGGTGCTATATAAATGCAGCTGAATGTTTGTACCTTGGGACGATAGCATGTCACACTTCAGCCCAGTCAGCTCCTCCAGCCAGACATGTAATATTGTCTCTTTTTTTTTCTCCTGGGCTAATCCAATGTGGCCCAGAGTTTAAGAGGTTGTTTTTGAGATTGAGTAACTTGCCAGGCGTACAGGGCACTCCCATTGTGTCCATCCTATTGGGAAGTCTCGGGTACTCTCCGTGTTACCCGTGACTCAGCTGGTCACAGTCTCACCCCGCAATCAGAAAGTCATAGAGTCAGAGAGGTTTACAGCATGGAAACAGGCCCTTCGGCCCAACCTGTCCATGCCACCCAGTTTTTACCACTGAGCGAGTCCCAATTGCCCACATTTGGCCCATATCCTTCTATACCCGTCTTACCCATGTAACTGTCCAAATGCTTTTTAAAAGACAAAATTGTACCCGCCTCTACTACTACCTCTGGCAGCTCGTTCCAGACACCCACCACCCTCTGTGTGGAAAAACTGCCCCTCTGAACCCTTTTGTATCTCTCCCCTCTCACCTTAAACCTACACCCTCTAGTTTTCGGGCACAAGTTGCGGATCCTGGGTAAATGAAAGTTCATTTTTCATTGACATTGTTTTTGGCTCCCCCTGGTTGACAGAGCGCTGCCCTTTCCCCTTTTTCAGAACCAGTCCAAAGCTCCGTCTGCCCTCTCAGCTGGGCCCTGGAATCCCGGGGCCACCGTTTCAGCCTCTGCCACGCATTGCTGTTTGTGGGATCTTGCTGTGCGCAAATTGGCCGCGTCTCCTTCATGGCTTCAAAAGTGCTTCAGTGGTGCCTTTAAAAATCCCGAGGCCGCAAAAGGCACTGCATGAATGCAAGTTGAGTTTGTTACCTGCCAATCCCCTGTTACAGGCTGAAAAACAAAGAACCCCGACAGCGCAGAAGAAGGCGACTTGGCCAATCGAGCCTGCACCGACTCGCCGAAAGAGCATCTTACCCAGGCCCTCCCCGCCGTGCTATCCACACAACCCCACACATTTAGCATGGCCAATCCACCTAACCTGCGCATCTTTGGACACTAAGGGGCAATTTAGCATGGCCAATCCACCTAACCGGCACATCTTTGGACACTAAGGGGCAATTTAGCATGGCCAATCCACCTAACCGGCACATCTTTGGACACGAAGGGGCAATTTAGCATAGCCAATCCACCTAACCGGCACATCTTTGGACACGAAGGGGCAATTTAGCATGGCCAATCCACCTAACGTGCGCATCTTTGGACTGTGGGAGGAAACCAGAGCACCCGGAGGAAACCCATGCAGACACGGGGAGAACGTGCAAACTCCGGCCTTGTGTCACTGTCTGTGTGGGGTTTGCGCGTTCTCCCCGTGTCTGCGTGGGTTTCCTCCGGGTGCTCCGGTTTCCTCCCACACTCCAAAGCTGCGCAGGTTAGGTGGATTGGCCATGCTAAATTGTTCCTTAGTGTCAGGGGATTAGCAGGGTAAATACATGGGGTTACGGGGATAGGGTCTGGGTGGGATTGTTGGCGATGGAGGCTCGATGGCCACTTTCTGCACTGTAGGGATTCTACGATTCTTTTGGAGGTTCAATTGTTTGAATCTAGGTCGGGAATGTTGGTGGGAGAGCTTGATTTTTAAAATCCTTTCGCAGGATGTGGGCGTCACTGGTTAGTCCACCATTTATTTTCCATCCTTAAATGCCCCATGAGAAGGTGGTGATGGCCTGCCTTCTTGAACCCCCTGTAGTCTGTGTGTTGTAGGTGCACCCATGGTGCCGTTAGGGAGGGAGTTCCAAGATTTTTGACCCAGCGACAGTGAAGGAACGGTCGATATATTTCCAAGTCAGGATGGTGAGTGGCTCGGAGGGGAACTTGCAGGTGGTGGTGTTCCCCATGTGTCTGCTGCCCTTGTCCTTCTAGATGGTAGGAGACAGGGGTTTGGAAGGTCTTGTTCAAGGACTCTTGGTGGGTTACTGCAATGCATCTTGTAGAATAGATGGTACACACTGCTGCCAGTGTGTGTCAGGGAAGAGAGTGAAAGTTTAACATGGTGAATGGTGCCAACCAAGTGTGCTGCTTTGTCCTGGATGGTGTTGAGCTTCTGGAGTGTTGCTGGGGAGTATTCCATCACACTCCTGACTTGTGCCTTGGAGATGGTGGACAGGCTTTGGGGAGTCAGGAGGTGAGTTACTCGCCGCAGGATTTTATATGGCTGGGTCTAGCTCAGTTTCTGGTCAATAGTAAAATCTAGGATTGTGGTATGTGATCCAGCAATGGCGATGGCGCTGAATGTCAAGGGGAGATGGTTTAGATTCTCTCTCTTGTTGGAGATGGTCCTTTCCTGGGCACCTGTGTGGCGCGAATGGGCCTTTGATGGGCTTTGATGATGGGCTGAATAATCTTTTCTTGTGCCATACTGTCCTTGGGAATTTTATGTCATCCTGCTTGGGCGGCACGGTGGCACAACGCCAGGGACCCGGGTTCAATTCCGGCGTTGGGTCACTGTGCGGAGTCTGCACATTCTCCCCATGTCTGCGTGGGTTTCCTCCGGGTGCTCCGGTTTCCTCCCACACTCCAAAGATGTGCAGGTTAGGTGGATTGGCCGTGATAAATTGCCCTTCAGTGTCAGGGGGACTAGCTAGGGTAAGTACATGGGGTTATGGAATTGTTGTCAGTGCAGACTCGATGGGCCGAATGGCCTCCTTCTGCACTGTAGGGATTCTATGATTGTGATTTTACTGTCTCCGAATTTTGATTTTTTTTTTAGGGGTCATTTCGAATCTACCCTCTTCCAGAAGATCCTTCAAAGCCTCTCCCTCCATCGCAGTTCCGACAACTTCCTTCCAGTGAGCCTCAGATCTGCTTAGTGAGGGTTTACATTGTCCGTGCTCTTAGCCTCCAGCCAAAGGATCGGTCCGGGACGGTATGTGTTAGCCGCTTTTACGCATATTACTCAGCTATTAATTTAAACACCCTCCAAACATCCCAGTATAATGAGACTAACAAGAACAGGAACCGATTCTTTAATTCATTCAACAATCTCCCTTTATTTAACACATTAGGTACCAACTTGGCACAGTGGCACAGTGGTTAGCACTGCTGCCTCACAGTGCCAGGTTGAGTCACCGTCTGGCTGAATAATCAGTGTAAAATTGTTGTATTATTCCGAACATTTCAATATCCTGCCCAGCCTCGTCAATCAGACTGGAGGATCCAATCACAATATTACACATTATTACCTTAGCCAATAACATTCCAGCTGTCAACAGGCGTGGGAGACCATTGGCTCATTGCCCATGTAGGTTCCTCCCCCGTTACCCATGAAACCTAACCCACGTCAATTCCGGTAACCAAGGCCACTGCTTGCAGCTGTGAATCTTTAATCGGCAAAAGGAGTCATTCTCTGTCCGAATCTGGCCTCTCCTTAGCAGATTGCAAGACTTCTCCGGCCTCGCTATCCATGAATGAATCCACTCCCTTACATACCGGGCCTACTAAACTTGCTTTCGCGTATCCAAAAACAGAAGCTGCCTTTCTGTGCTCCATTGTGTTAAAAGAGTTTGCACGTTCTCCACGTGTCTGCGTGGGTTTCCTCCCACAGTCCGAAAGATGTACTGGTTAGGTGCTAAATTCTCCCTCAGTGTACCCGAACAGGTGCTGGAGTGTGGCGACTTGGGGAACTTTCACAGTAACTTCATTGCAGTGTTCATGTAAGCCTACTTGTGACACTAATAAATAAACTTAAAAAAACACTTAAACAGATGCAACTCTTCAACTCTTTTATTGAACTTTAAGTCTTAGCTGGACATTAACTTGAACTGAACTTTCACTTTAATTATTTAAGAAAAATAGATACTACTGAGTCAGAAATATTCCCAATGTAGAATCTATCTTCATAGTTTTCTCTGAAGAGTTCCTTCAGGGCACACTTCTTACAATGGTGAATTTCTATTGAGTTACGTTGGTAAACAAAGGATTGCACATGTCTTTTTTCTACAAATTCCTTCTTGTTCCAGAAGATTCCCTGTCATCCAGCCAATTGTGTAATCAGAAACCGATCACATGGCTTGAACAGCCAATGAAATTACTTGTAAACTATGCAATTATGCTTAGTCCAAACTGCACGTCTCTCATGTAAAGGCAATAAAATGCAATGCCACCAAGTTGTCGAAAGGTAGCAACTTCCCATATTTGGTCAGCACAGGAAGCTTCAGATCCCAGTTCCAGTTCCAGACCAGATCCCTGACTCGGACTAACTTTACGACCAACATCTGGTTTTAATTACAAGTTGACCAAAAATCCCAGCATGCTTAACTCTCAGCCAGATTAGCCATTTTAAAACCACTTGGAAGAGGAATTTTCTGAGGTGTCCCACCGGGGTGCCCTGTATTTAGTTGACCTCACTCAACCAATACATAGACATAAAAGCAGTGTATAGTTAAAGAATGAAAAGGAATTTATTTGCTAACGCATGCATCAGGAGAGAGACACAGTCAATGAGGGTTGACTGTGAGCTCGTTTCACAATTGTGAAATTGTTGTATTATTCTGAACATTTCAATATCCCGCCCAGCCTCATCAATCAGACTAGAGGGTCCAATTACAATATTACACATTATTACACCTTAGCCAATAACATTCCACCTGTCAACAGGAATAAGAAATCGTTAGCTCATTGCCCCTGTAGGTTCCTCCCTCGTTACCCAGGAAACCTAACCACGTCAATTCCGGTAACCAAGGCCACTGCTTGCAGCTGTGAATCTTTAATCGGCAAAAGGAGTCATTCCCTGTCCGAATCTGGCCTCGCCTTATCAGATTGCGAGACTTCTCCAGCCTCGCTATCCATGAATGAATCCACTCCCTTATATACCAGGCCTACTAAACTTGCTTTCGCGTATCCAAAAACAGAAGCTGCCTTTCTGTGTTAAAAGAATAGGCCCGGGTTTCCCATCATGCTGCATTCAGAATGAAGTTGGCCAAGGCTCACAATATTGAAAATACAGTTAAAGTTTATAATACTTGGTTAATTTGTGGTTACAGTTTATAATACCTTTGCAGTTTATAATATCTTTGTATATTTTGTTCCAGGCACATTGTGAATTCTCACTATATATAAGACACTTTATAATTACCTTAACCTAGTCTACTTATTGTAATAAAATTAAAATGAAAGGCCTCATACTAAGAATTCTATACAACCCCTATTATTGCCATTATTGTTATAGAATCATAGAATCCCTACAGTACAGAAGGGGGCCATTCAGCCCATCGAGTCTGCACTAACCACAATCCCATGCAGGCCCGATCCCCCTAACCCCACTCATTTACCCTATTAATCCCCCTGACACTAAGGGGCAATTTAGCATGGCCAATCAACCTAATCTTTGGACTGTGGGAGGAAACCGGAGACATTTTTTCGTTGAATTCAAATTCCACCAGCTGCCGTGGCGGGGATTCGAACCCAGGTTCCCCGGAACATTAGCTGAGTTTCTGGATTAATAATCTAGCGATAATACCACTAGGCCATTGCGTCACTTGTGAAGTGCCATGGGGCCTTAGGAGTTGGATTGGTGGACTAATCTGCTAGTATTTGCAGGTTGAGGGAGCTCTGATGAAGGAGGGAGCTCTCAACAAGAAGAACTCATCAACGATGTTTTACATTGACTGTACCTCTTTTTTTTTGGCAGTGTGACCCCTACATCAAAATCTCTCTTGGAAAGGTGCGAGTCGATGATCGCGAGCATTACATCGCCAATACCCTCAATCCTGTGTTTGGCAAGTAAGTTGTTTCTTCAGTTTTTAATCCACAAACCAAGCTGAGAGGATGTGATGGTTCTCCCTGTCCTTTCTCACTCCCTTTTCCTATTTTACAATCAGCCCTGGTACACTCTCGCAGGCAGTGCCAGTCTCCTGGTCTCTCTCCTAATCGTAGAATCCTACAGTGGAGAAGGAGGCCATTCGGCCCATCAAGTCTGCACTGACCACAATCCCACCCAGGCCCTATCCCTATACAGTCCACAGATGTGTGGGTTAGGTTGATTGGCCATACTAAATCAACCCGAGTGTTAGGGGGGGTTAGCAGAGTAAATATGAGGGATTAAGGGAATGGGGCCTTCATGGGATTGTGGTCGGTCCAGACTCGATGGGCCAAATGGCCTCCTTCTGCACTGTAGATTCTATGATTCTGTAACCCCATGCATTTACCCCAGCTAGTCCCCCTGGCATTAAGGGGCAATTTAACCTGGCCCATCCACCATCTTTCGGACTGTGGGAGGAAACCGGAGCACCCGGAGGAAACCCACGCAGACATGGGGAGAATGTGCAGACTCCACGCAGACAGTGACCCAAGCCGGGAATCGAACCCGGGTCCCTGTCACTGTGAGGCAACAGCGCTAACCTCTGTGCCACCCTCCTCACTCTTGCTGGGTTCAGTTTCGTACTGACAGCAGCAGACCCTGTCCCGATATCACCACCACCACCCCACCCCCCCCCCCAACCAAGTAGCTATTCCACTGTCTAAGTCATCACAGTTGAATTCGATTTTCATAATAACTGTACGGAGATATGGATACAAATGGACACGTATTTGGCCATGCTAAATTGCCCCTTATTGTCCAAAGATGTGTAGGTTGGGTGGATTGGCCATGCTAAATTGCCCCTTAGTGTCCAAAGATGTGTAGGTTGGTGGATTGGCCATGCTAAATTGCCCCCTAGTGTCCAAAGATGTGTGGGTTGGGTGGATTGGCCATGCTAAATTGCCTCTTGGTGTCCAAAGATGTGCAGGTTAGGTGGACTGGCCATGCTAAATTGCCCCTTAGTGTCCAAAGATGTGTAGGTTGGGTGGATTGGCCAAGCTAAATTGCCCCTTAGTGTCCAAAGATGTGTAGGTTGGGTGGATTGGCCATGCTAAATTGCCCCTTAGTGTCCAAAGATGTGTAGGTTGGGGGGATTGGCCATGCTAAATTGCCCCTTAGTGTCAGGGGGACTAGGTAGGGTAAATGCATGGGGTTACGGGGATAGGGCCTGGGTGGGATTGTGGTCGGTGCAGACTCGATGGGCCGAATGGCCTCTTTCTGCACTGTAGGGATTCTATGACTGGGGATTTTAAAAGGAGAGATTGTTTCTAACAGTGGAAGTTCTTTCCCCAGAATGTTCCAACTCCAAGCCACCATTCCGCTCAACAAAGATCTCAAAGTTGCTGTCTACGACTACGATCTGGTGAGCCAGGATGACAAAATCGGAGAGACGGTGGTCGACTTGGAAAACCGCTTCCTGTCCCGGTTCGGGGCGCATTGTGGGCTGCCGCGGACATACTGCACGTGAGTCAGTGCAAGCGTCAGAGTGAGCGCAAGACCCACACACTGCTGCGCAAGAACAACTGGCATTTATATCAAAGGAAGGCTTGTATTAATATAGCGCCTTCCATGACCACCAGCCAGTGAACTGTGATCCCGATTGTAATGTGGGAAGGGAATGAGGGAGTGCTGCACTGTCAGAGGGTCAGTACTGAGGGAGTGCTGCACTGTCAGAGGGTCAGTACTGAGGGAGTGCTGCACTGTCAGAGGGTCAGTACTGAGGGAGTGCTGCACTGTCAGAGGGTCAGTACTGAGGGAGTGCCGCACTGTCAGAGGGTCAGTCCTGAGGGAGCGCTGCATTGTCAGAGGGTCAGTACTGAGAGAGTGCCGCACTGTCAGAGCGTCAGTACTGAGGGAGTGCCGCACTGTCAGAGGGTCAGTACTGAGGGAGTGCTGCACTGTCAGAGGGTCAGTACTGAGGGAGTGCTGCACTGTCAGACGGTCAGTACTGAGGGAGTGCGGCATTGTCAGAGGGTCAGTACTGAGGGAGTGCCACACTGTCAGAGGGTCAGTACTGAGGGAGTGCCGCACTGTCAGAGGGTCAGTACTGAGGGAGTGCTGCACAGTCAGAGGGTCAGTACTGAAGGAGTGCTGCACTGTCAGAGGGTCAGTATTGAGGGAGGGGCGCACTGTCAGAGGGTCAGTACTGAGGGAGCGCCGCACTGTCAGAGGGTCAGTACTGAGGGAGTGCGGCATTGTCAGAGGGTCAGTACTGAGGGAGTGTTGCACTGTCAGAGGGTCAGTACTGAGGGAGTGCGGCATTGTCAGAGGGTCAGTACTGAGGGAGTGCGGCACTGTCAGAGGGTCAGTACTGAGGGAGTGCGGCACTGTCAGAGGGTCAGTGCTGAGGGAGTGCGGCATTGTCAGAGGGTCAGTGCTGAGGGAGTGCGGCACTGTCAGAGGGTCAGTGCTGAGGGAGTGCGGCATTGTCAGAGGGTCAGTGCTGAGGGAGTGCGGCACTGTCAGAGGGTCAGTGCTGAGGGAGTGCGGCACTGTCAGAGGGTCAGTGCTGAGGGAGTGCGGCATTGTCAGAGGGTCAGTGCTGAGGGAGTGCGGCACTATCAACAGAAATATAAGTTATTGTCTTCGAGGCTGCATCTGGATGGCACGGTGGCACAGTGATTAGCACTGCTGCCTCACAGCGCTAGGGGGTCTGCGTGGGTTTCCTCCGGGTGCTCCGGTTTCCTCCCACAGTCCGAAAGACCTGCTGGTTAGGTGCTAAATTCTCCCTCAGTGTGACCCAAACAGGCGCCGGACTGTGGGAGATTCTCACAGTAACTTCATTGCAGTGTTAATGTAAGCCTACTTGTGACATTGATAAATAAAAAATCTCGTTCCTTTTAGAGGTGTATGACAGGGAGGACAGGAGATTTGGGGGAGCAAAGTTGTCTGAGGTCTCTCGGTGCGTGTTGCGGGGGGAGAAGGAATGCGCACTTTTTTTCTCAAGGCAAGAGGGAGGAAGTGGTTGTATTTGGGATCTTTCTTTCTCTCCACAGAGCTGGCTCGACTCAGTGGCGTGACCAGTTGACCCCGATAAAGCTGCTGAATAACCTGAGCAGCTTGAAGAACTACACCATGCCCGTCTTCCGTAGCAACGGGCAAAAGATCTCCATCGGTGACAGGGAGTTCTCCCTGAGTGACTTTGGTAAGGAGCTTGGGACGTGACGCGGTTGTGGTTGTTACGGGGGCACATCATGTGGCAGAACTCAGAATCTGAGCTCATTCCTGTTAAGGTTCAAGACAGAAACTCCAAAGTGTTTTATGAGCCCCGCTTGAATCATACGTTTGGCATGAGGTGTTTCACTTCAGGTATGATTGTTCCACTGGAGCAAGCTGAGAGGGAGTGATTGGAGGCAGCAGTGCTGGTGAGAGATTAATTGAATTGTTTATTTATTTAATTAGTCAGCTAGTGTGTGTTTTTTTTTGGCCTTTACTTTTGCAGTAGAATTTTAAGTTTAAAGTGAAAACTGGAAGTGGGCTGCTAAGGAGTCTGGGAAGGGTTTTTTAAGCGCGCGAAGTATAAAAGGTAGGCTGCAGTATACAGCGGCAGCAGCATCGGGAGCGGGCAGGGGAGTGAGTGGGAAGCAGAGTGTGAGCTATAAGGCTTTGGCTCACAGGGCTTAGGCAGTAAGGGCGAGCAGAGGTGAGTTTAAATTCATTTCTGCACTTTCTACCTGGTACTGGCAAGGTATCTAGAGGGGATGGGTGTGCAGGCAGTGCTATGTTCCTCTTGCACTATGTTTGAGGTGAGGGACGATGACAGTGTCCCTGCTGATTACACCTGTGGGAAGTGCACCCATCTGCAGCTCCTCCAAAACCGTGTTAGGGAACTGGAGCTGGAGTTGGATGAACTTAGGATCATTAGGGACGCAGAGGTGGCCATAGACAGAAGTGTTAGGGATACAGTTACTCCGAGGAATGAAAACAGATGGGTGACGGTGAGAGGGGCTGGGAGGAAGCAGTCCGTGCAGGGATCCCCGGTGGTCGTTCCCCTTAGCAACAAGTATTCTGCTTTGGATACGGTTGAGGGGGATGACATACCAGTGGTGAGCCGCAGTGAGAGGATCTCCAGCACTGTGTCCGTCTCTGTGGCTCGGGAGGGTAAGGGGCAGAGCGGGAGGGCAATAGTTATTGGGGACTCGTTAGTTAGAGGGATAGATAGGAGGTTCTGTGGCAGCAAAAGAGACTCACGGATGGTATGTTGTCTACCGGATGCCAAGGTCCGTGACGTCTCAGACTGTGTTTTCCGGATTCTGAAGGGGGAGGGGAAACAGTCACAAGTCGTGGTACACATTGGTACCAATGACATAGGTAAGAGAAGGGACGGGGATTTAAAGCAGGAATTTCTGGAGCTGGGCTGGGAGCTGAGAGCCAAGACAAAACATGTGGTCATCTCTGGTACGTTGCCGGTGCCACGTGATAGCGAGTTGAGGAACAGGGAGAGAGTGCAGTTAAACATGTGGTTGCAGGGATGGTGGAGGAGGGAGGGTTTCAGATACGTGGATAATTGGAACACATTCTGGGGAAGGTGGGACCTGTACAAACAGGACGGGGTGCACCTGAACCAGAGGGGCACCAATATCCTAGGAGGGAAATTTGTTACGGCTCTTCAGGGGGGTTTAAACTAATTTGTCAGGGGAGTGGGAAAAGGAGTTGTAGTCCAGAAGTCAGTGAGGGTGGTGAGGTATTGGGGAAGGTATCAAGGTCAAGGGTGGGTACCGGTAGACAGGAAGGTGGGTTGAAGTGTGTCTACTTCAATGCAAGGAGCATCCGGAACAAGGTAGATGAACTTGGGGCGTGGATTGGTACTTGGGACTACGATGTTGTGGCCATTACGGAGACGTGGGTAGAACAAGGACAGGAATGGTTGTTGGACGTTCCGGGGTATAGATGTTTCACTAAGTGTAGGGAAGTTGGTAAAAGAGGTGGAGGAGTGGCATTGTTAATCAAGGATAGTTTAACGGCTGCGGAAAGGCACTTCGAGGGGGATCTGCACACTGAGGTAATATGGGCTGAGGTTAGAAATAGGAAAGGAGCGGTCACGTTGTTAGGAGTTTACTATAGGCCCCCAAATAGTAATAGAGATGTGGAGGAAGAAATTGCTAAGCAGATTATGGATATGTGTGGGGATCACAGGGTAGTTGTCATGGGGGACTTTAACTTTCCAAATATTGATTGGAGCCTTTGTAGGTCAAATAGTTCGGATGGGGCAATTTTTGTGCAGTGTGTGCAGGAGGGTTTCCTGACACAATATGTGGATAGGCCGACAAGAGGTGAGGCCACATTGGATTTGGTACTGGGAAATGAACCGGGCCAAGTGTTAGATTTGGTTGTGGGAGAGCACTTTGGAGATAGTGACCACAATTCGGTGTCTTTTGTTATTGCAATGGAGAGGGATAGGGCCGTACGGCAGGGCAAGGTTTACAATTGGGGGAGAGGTAATTATGATGCAATTAGGCAAGAATTAGGGGGCATAAGTTAGGAACAGAAACTGTCAGAGAAAGGAACTAATGAAAAGTGGAACTTTTTCAAGGAACAAATACTGGATGTCCTTGATAGGTATGTCCCTGTCAGGCAGGGAGGAAATGGCCAAGTGAGGGAACCATGGTTCACGAAAGAGGTGGAATGTCTTGTGAAAAGGAAGAGGGAAGCTTATGTAGGGATGAGGAAACAAGGTTCAGATGGCTCGATTGAGGGTTACAAGTTAGCAAGGAATGAGCTGAAAAAGGGGCTTAGGAGAGCTAGGAGGGGACACGAGAAGTCCTTGGCGGGTCGGATCAAGGAAAACCCCAAGGCTTTTTACTCTTATGTGAGGAATAAAAGAATGACCAGGGTGAGGTTAGGGCCGGTCAAGGACAGTAGTGGGAACTTGTGTATGGAGTCAGTAGAGGTAGGCGAGGTGATGAATGAATACTTTTCTTCAGTGTTCACCAAGGAGAGGGGCCATGTTTTTGAGGAAGAGAAGGTGTTACAGGCTAATAGGCTGGAGGAAATAGATGTTCAGAGGGAGGATGTCCTGGCAGTTTTGAATAAACTGAAGGTCGATAAGTCCCCTGGGCCTGATGAAATGTATCCTAGGATTCTTTGGGAGGCAAGGGATGAGATTGCAGAGCCTTTGGCTTTGATCTTTGCGTCCTCGCTGTCCACGGGGATGGTGCCAGAAGACTGGAGAATGGCAAATGTTGTTCCTCTGTTTAAGAAAGGGAATAGAAATGACCCTGGTAATTATAGACCGGTTAGTCTTACTTCGGTGGTTGGTAAATTGATGGAAAAGGTCCTTAGAGATGGGATTTACGACCATTTAGAAAGATGCGGATTAATCCAGGATAGTCAGCACGGATTCGTGAAGGGCAAGTCGTGCCTCACAAATTTGATAGAATTTTTTGAGGAGGTAACTAAGTGTGTTGATGAAGGTAGGGCAGTTGATGTCAATACATGGATTTTAGTAAGGCGTTTGATAAGGTCCCCCATGGTCGGCTTCTGATGAAAGTGAGGAGGTGTGGGATAGAGGGAAAGTTGGCCGATTGGATAGGTAACTGGCTATCTGATCGAAGACAGAGGGTGGTGGTGGATGGAAAATTTTTGGATTGGAGGCAGGTTGCTAGCGGAGTGCCGCAGGGATCAGTGCTTGGTCCTCTGCTCTTTGTGATTTTTATTAATGACTTAGAGGAGGGGGCTGAAGGGTGGATCAGTAAATTTGCTGATGACACCAAGATTGGTGGAGTAGTGGATGAGGCGGAGGGCTGTTGTAGGCTGCAAAGAGACATAGATAGGATGCAAAGCTGGGCTGAAAAATGGCAAATGGAGTTTAACCCTGATAAATGTGAGGTGATTCATTTTGGTAGGACTAATTTAAATGTGGATTACAGGGTCAAAGGTAGGGTTCTGAAGACTGTGGAGGAACAGAGAGATCTTGGGGTTCATATCCACAGATCTCTAAAGGTTGCCACTCAAGTGGATAGAGCTGTGAAGAAGGCCTATAGTGTGTTAGCTTTTATTAACAGGGGGTTGGAGTTTAAGAGCCGTGGGGTTATGCTGCAACTGTACAGGACCTTGGTGAGACCACATTTGGAATATTGTGTGCAGTTCTGGTCACCTCACTATATGGGCGGCACGGTAGCACAGTGGTTAGCACTGCTGCTTCACAGCTCCAGGGACCTGGGTTCGATTCCCGGCTTGGGTCACTGTCTGTGTGGAGTTTGCACATTCTCCTCGTGTCTGCGTGGGTTTCCTCCGGGTGCTCCGGTTTCCTCCCACAGTCCAAAGATATGCGGGTTAGGTTGATTGGCCATGCTAAATTTGCCCCTTAGTGTCCTGGGATGCGTGGATTAGTGGGTAAAATATGTAGGGATATGGGGGTAGGGCCTGGGTGGGATTGTGATCGGTGCAGACTCGATGGGCCGAATGGCCTCTTTCTGTACTGTAGGGTTTCTATGATTTCTATGATTTCTAAGAAGGATGTGGAAGCGCTGGAAAGAGTGCAGAGGAGATTTACCAGGATGCTGCCTGGTTTGGGGAGTAGGTCTCATGAGGAAAGGTTGAGGGAGCTAGGGCTGTTCTCTCTGGAGCGGAGGAGGCTGAGGGGAGACTTAATAGAGGTTTATAAAATGATGAAGGGGATAGATAGAGTGAGCGTTCAAAGACTATTTCCTCGGGTGGATGGAGCTATTACAAGGGGGCATAACTGTAGGGTTCATGGTGGGAGTTACAGGAAGGATATCCGAGGTAGGTTCTTTACGCAGAGAGTGGTTGGGGTGTGGAATGGACTGCCTGCAGTGATAGTGGAGTCAGACAATTTAGGAACATTTAAGCGGTTATTGGATAGGCACATGGAGCACACCAGGATGATAGGGAGTGGGATAGCTTGATCTTGGTTTCAGATAAAGCTCGGCACAACATCGTGGGCCGAAGGGCCTGTTCTGTGCTGTACTGTTCTATGTTCTATGTTCTATGATTCAAGTGATAGAGTATAAAAGTTGGGGTCTGATGTTGCAGATGTATAGAACGTTGGTTCGGCCGCATTTGGAATACTGCGTCCAGTTCTGGTCGCCACACTACCAGAAGGACGTGGAGGCTTTGGAGAGAGTACAGAGGAGGTTTACCAGGATGTTGCCTGGTATGGAGGGGCTTGGTTATGAGGAGAGATTGGGGAAACTGGGGTTGTTCTCCTTGGAAAAACAGAGGATGAGGGGAGACTTAATAGAGGTGTATAAAATTATGAAAGGCATAGATAGGGTGAACGGTGGGAAGCTTTTCCCCGGGTCGGTGGTGACGTTCACGAGGGGTCATAGGTTCAAGGTGAAGGGGGGGAGGTTTAACACAGATATCAGAAGGACATATTTCACACAGAGGGTCGTGGGGGCCTGGAATGGGTTGCCGGGCAAGGTGGTGGAGGCGGACACACTGGGAACGTTTAAGACTTATCTAGACAGCTATATGAACGGAGTGGGAATGGAGGGATACAAAAGAGTGGTCTAGTTTGGACCAGGGAGCGGCGCGGGCTAATTGTTCTTTGTTTCTCGTTCAAGGTTTCATTCTATGATCATCTTGCTGGTGCCAGTACAGAGCGAGACTGCGGATAGTTGGGAACCTGTCTCGGGGGCAGGGAATTCATATGGTGTTCGTGGAAGTGGAAATGAATAGGGTTGGGAAGCATTTTCCGATCAGGGCCAGTGTGATCTCCTGGACTCGTTTCGATCGCCTCAGGGGGTCGGAGAGGAATTTCCCAGATTTCTTTTCCCCATATTGGCCCTGGGGTTTTCACTCTGGGTTTTCGCCTCTCCCTGGAGATCACATAGTCTGGAATGGGGGGGTGGGGGTGAGTTACTAGGTTGTGATGAACAAAGCATCGTAGCTGTGAGGGACAGCTCGTTGGATAGGATATTAGTATGTAGATAGGCTGGAAAATTGGGCGGGGATCCTGGATTCAGGATTCAATCCTGGACCGAGGAGCGGCGCGGACTTGGAGGGCCGAAGGGCCTGTTCCTGTGCTGTATTGTTCTTTGTTCTTTGTTCTTTGTTCTTGACCCATTAGGGAGCTTTTATCAAATAAAGTCTATTTAAGAATATACTTAACATGTCTCGGAAGACAATTAGCAAGAATTTTTATCACTTATAAACAGGAAACAACCTATTATGATCCTGCTTAACCCTTAATGGACATATATAAGCTGTCCCAATCAAAAACCAAAACCTCCCATCGACAAAAGACCCTTCTCACAGGTTTAACACAGCAGAGACTAATGCTCACGTGATACCGGGATCGAGGCCATTAGTTGAATTCTGCAGTCAAATGCTCCGAACAGTTTGAAGGCAAGACAGCTTCCCAAAACACCAGAGAAACTCTGGTCCAGCCCCCAACAACAGCAGGTTTTCACCCTTCAGTTCTTGTTCTCAGCTAACCAACAGAATTTTCAAAAACAACAGGGAGAGAGGGAAAACATTTCTTTTTGAGCTTGCTGTCCCTTTCAAAACTCAAACTCAACCCCAGCTCAGAACTGAAAATGAAACCTTAAACTAACTGGGGGGAAAAAAAAACTGTCCAAAAACACATGACCGTCCACCTAACAATGCAGGATCGTAAAACTAATCCCAGAGTAAACACAAACAACCCCATTTAAGCCACTTAAGTCGCAATAAAAGGACTCATCGTAGTCAGCCCGCTAACAGTGACATCAGTGAGGCTGTGAGAAATCATGTTTTAAATAAAAAATCTCTTAAAAGTACACTAATGTCCAAACTGAACAAGATATAGACTGGAGGTCAATTCTGTCACTAAACGTGGGAGTGGGGGAGGTGCGTTCCGTATTTCCTATTTTAACTTCAAGGGATGTTACAAAGAGTTATTGTGATACAATATGTAGCGTCCCTGCCCTGGAACTCCAGGACTTGGGGCGGATATCTTATGGGCTTGTCCGCCAGAGGTTCGTACGATCCCGCTCCCAGGCTAACAGAAAATGCCGTTCTCCGAGCCTCGCCCGCCCCCAGAATCGGGGCCAAACGTGCCGGTAAAATTCCAGCCCTGATGGCCAAGGAAGGTGTGTCCATAACGCAGCCAAAACAGGTTGAATATCAATCTGTAAA
This sequence comes from Mustelus asterias, assembly GCF_964213995.1. NCBI lineage: Eukaryota > Metazoa > Chordata > Chondrichthyes > Carcharhiniformes > Triakidae > Mustelus > Mustelus asterias. The sequence continues at coordinate 56,793,068 of NC_135822.1, forward strand.
CTCTTCGACACCCATCATTGACGGGTCGGCAGAGTGGTGGGGGGATGGATTCCATGCAGTGGAATAAAAGGTGGAGACTCCACCATCACTATCCAGAACTTCAGACTTGAACATGTTGCCACAGCAGTTTCGACACCTTGCTGGGCAGTGGGGGCGGTGCAAGTTGGCCGGACGGCCGTTGTGAGTCAGGTTGGTGCCAACAGCATGGGGGTCCGACACCTATTCCGGCAAGAGAGGATTTGGGACCTGCCCGTGATGGAGGTTGTGCCGTTACGGGTTGAACTGAGGATGAGGGATGCTACATACCACCGCAGGACGCCATTCGGCCTGGCGTGCCTGTGCCAGCCCATTGAAAAAGCTATCCAATTTGTCCAACCTCCCCCGGGCCTTGCTCCAGAGCCCTGCACATTTACCCAATTCTGGTCTGAAGGATCTACTGCCCTTTCAGGCAGCGCATTTCAGACCAGAAAAACTCAATCATAGCCCAGTCCATCACTCAAACCAGCCTCCCATCCATTGACTCTGTCTACACTTTCCCGCTGCCTCGAGAAACACAGCCAGTATAATCAAGGACCCCACGCACCCCAGACATTCTCTCATCCATCGAGAAAAAGATATAAAAGTCTGAGGTCACGTACCGACCGACTCAAGAACAGCTTCTTCCCTGCTGCTGTCAGATTTTTGAATGGACCTACCTCGCACTAAGTTGACCTTTCTCTACACCCTAGCTATGACTGTAACACTACATTCTGCACTCTCTTCTTTCCTTCTCTATGAAGGGTATGCTTTGTCTGTATAGCACGCAAGAAACAATACTTTTCACTGTATCCCAGTACATGTGACAATAATAAATCAAACAAGACTTTTCACTGTATCCCAGTACATGTGACAATAATAAATCAAACAATACTTTTCAGTGTATCCCAGTACATGTGTCAATAATAAATCAAACAATACTTTTCACTGTATCCCAGTACATGTGACAATAATAAATCAAATCAAATCATTTCTCTTCTGATTCTTTCCCAGTTATCTTCAGTCTGTCTTCTCTGCTGTCTGACTCTCCTGTCTTCTTATTTACTTTTACCTTAACCTTCTCTGCTCAAGGAGAACAGTCCCAATAACTCTCTTCTTGATGCATTGCGAAAAGTCTTTAAATCCCTGCTATCATTCACCATCTATTGAATGCAGTACTGCAAACCTGATTTGATTTGATTTATTATTGCCACATGTACTGGGATACAGTGAAAAGTATTGTTTGATTTGTTATTGTCACATGTACTGGGATACAGTGAAAAGTATTGTTTCTTGCACGCTATACAGACAAAGCATACCGTTCATAGAGAAAGAAAGGAGAGAGTGCAGAATGTAGCGTTACAGTCATAGCTAGGGTGCAGAGAAAGATCAACTTAATGCAAGGTACCCATTCAAAAGTCTGACAGCAGCAGGGAAGAAGCTGTTCTTGAGTCGGTTGGAACTTGTCCTCAGGCTTTTGTATCTTTTTCCTGAAGGAAGAAGGTGGAAGAGAGAATGTCTGGGGTGCGTGGGGTCCTTGATTATGCTGGCTGCTTTGCCGAGGCAGTGAGAAGTGTAGACGGAGTCAATGGATGGGAGGTTGGTTTGCGTGATGAACTGGGCTACATTCACAACCCTTTGTAGCTTGTTGTGGTCTTGGGCAGAGCAGGAGCCATATCAAGCTGTGATACAACCAGAAAGGATGCTTTCTATGGTGCATCTGTAAAAGTTGGTGAGAGTTGTAGCTGACATGCCAAATTTCCTTAGTCTCCTGAGAAAGTAGAGGCGTTGGTGGGCCTAAATTGTGGCCCAACCAATACTTAAATGTTTCACAAGATGCAATTTTTTTTCCCCTTTTAAACAACGTATTCATTTTTTAAATTCATTCCCGGGACATGGGCGTCGCTGGCTGGGCCAGCATTTATTGCCCATCCTTCATTGCCCTTGGAAGGCAGTTGAGAGTCAACCACATTGCTGTGGCTCTGGAGTCACATGTAGGCCAGACCGGGTAAGGACGGCAGATTTCCTTCCCTGACGGACATTGGTGAACCAGATGGGTTTTTCCGACAATGGTTTCACAGTCATCAGTAGATTCTTAATTCCAGGTATTTTTTTTTATTGAATTCAAATTCCACCATCTGCCGTGGCGGGATTCGAACCCGGGTCCCCAGAACATTAGCTGAGCTTCTGGATTAATAGTCTAGCGATAATACCACGAGGCCATTCGCTTTCTTGCACAGTTTAACAAATTACCCGGGGCAGGGCCATTCCCTACGAGAGTGGGTTCCAGGCAGTGATAGACTCCAGTCCATTCAGGGAGTATGAGTTGGCGTGGCAGCACTCTAACACGCATGTGGTGATCTGCACTCTGGGTAGTGCTAATGAAGTCTCCGACTTTCTTTGCATCACGTGGCAGTCCAGGAATCCGTCTGCTCTTCCAGCCTGCCATTAGTGTATGTCGGAGCCTTTGTAGATTGATAGCCAACCTATTTGGCCGTGTTATAAACACCTCTCCCTTGGCCTTCAAGTCCTGAATTGGCACTGGAACTTGGAGCTTCTGGCTCAGAGGCAGGGACACTAGGCACCACAGCACACGAACAGCCCCACATCGAGTCAGTATCTAATCCCTTAAGATCCAAATTGCACAAATTCCATTGCTTGCTCTTTTAGAGGCACATTAAAAAAGGCCATTCAACCCATCATGTCTACGCCAGTCAAAGACAAGCCACTCAGCATTCCACCATATGGGACGGCACGGCGGCACAGTGGTTAGCACTGCTGCCTCACAGAGCCAGGGACCCGGGTTCAAATCCAGCCTCGGGTCACTGACTGTGCGGAGTTTGCACATCCTCCCCGGGTCTGCGTGGGTTTTCTCCGGGTGCTGCGGTTTCCTCCCACAGTCCAAAGATGTGCAGGTTGGGTGGATTGGCCATGCTAAATTGTCCCTTAGTGTCCAAAGATGTGTAGGTTAGGTGGATTGGCCATGCTAAATTGTCCCTTAGTGCCCAAAGATGTGCAGGTTAGGTGGATTGGCCATGCTAAATTGCCCCTTAGTGTCCAAAGATGTGCAGGTTAGGTGGATTGGCCATGCTAAATTGTCCCTTAGTGTCCAAAGATGTGCAGGTTAGGTGGATTGGCCGTGCTAAATTGTCCCTTAGTGTCCAAAGATGTGTAGGTTAGGTGGATTGGCCATGCTAAATTGTCCCTTAGTGCCCAAAGATGTGCAGGTTAGGTTGATTGGCCATGCTAAATTGCCCCTTAGTGTCCAAAGATGTGCAGGTTAGGTGGATTGGCCATGCTAAATTGTCCCTTAGTGTCAGGGGGATTAGCAGGGTAAATATGTTGGGTTACAGGGATAGGGCCTGGGTGGGATTGTGGTCGGTGCAGACTCGATGGGCCGAATGGCCTCCTTCTGCCCAGTAGGATTCCATGATTCTTTTCTAATTATTCTGATCCCATTTTCCAGCCTGAGAGAAGTCACCGAAGAACTGACATAACCAATAGTGGGAAGACACTTACTTGGAAATTCAGTTATCTTTCAGTGTGGCTGATTAATTCCCTCCCCTCCTTTCTGTCTTACTGTACAGAGCCGAAGAAGATTCCTTACAGCTTCCTCGGGCCCCCAGAAGAACGACTCGCTCTGCACATTCTCCATCTGCAGAATCTGGTGCCAGAACACGTGGAGACCAGGACATTGTTCAACAGCATTCAACCAGGGATTGAGCAGGTAGAAGCCACCAGAGTTTGCTACTGTTCGCAGATGATACCAAGCTGGGTGGGAGGGTGAACTGTGACGAGGATGCAGAGATCCTTCGGCACAATCTGGGCAGGTTGGGTGAGTGGGCAAATCGATGGCAGATGCAGTATAATTTGGATAAATGTGAGGTTATTCACTTTGGTTCACTAATGCCCTTTAGGGAAGGAAATCTGCTGTCCTTACCCGGTTTGTGCGGAGTTTGCACGTTCTCCACGTGTTTACATGGGTTTCCTCCGGGTGCTCCGGTTTCCTCCCACACCCCAAAGATGTGCGGGTTAAGTAGATTGGCCATGCTAAATCGCCCCTTAGTGTCAGGGGGACTAGCTGGGGTAAATGCATGGGTTATGGGGATAGGGCCTGGGTGGGTTTGTGGTCGGTGAAGACTCGATGGGCTGAATGGCCTCCTTCTGCACTGTAGGATTCTATGAAGATTACTATCTGAATGGTTGTAAATTGGGAGAGGGGAGTGTGCAGAGGGACCTGGGTGTCCTTGTGCACCAGTCGCTGAAGGTAAGCATGCAGGTGCAGCAGGTGGTAAAGAAGGCAAATGGTATGTTGGCCTTCATTGCGAGAGGTTTCGAGTACAGGAGCAGGGATGTGTTGTTGTAATTATACAGGGCCTTGGTGAGGCCACACCTAGAGTATTGTGTGCAGTTTTGGTCTCCTTTTCTGAGGAAGGATGTTCTCGCTCTCGAGGGAGTGCAGTGAAGGTTTACCAGGCTGATTCCGGGGATGGCAGGACTGATGTACGAGGAGAGATTGACTAGGTTGGGATTGTTTTCACTGGAGTTTAGACGAATGAGGGGGGATCTCATAGAGACTTATAAAATTCTAACAGGACCAGACAGGGTAGATGCAGGGAGGATGTTCCCGATGGTGGGGGGAGTCCAGAACCAGGGGTCACAGTCTGAGGATTCGGGGTAGACCATTTAGGACGGAGGTGAGGAGACATTTCTTCACCCAAAGAGTGGTGAGCCTGTGGAATTCATTACCACAGGAAGTAGTTGATGCCAAAACATTGAATGTATTCAAGAGGCGGCTGGATATAGCACTTGGGGCGAATGGGATCAAAGGTTATGGGGAGGAAGCGGGATTAAGTTACTGAGTTGGATGATCAGCCATGATGGTGATGAATGGCGGAGCAGGCTCGAAGGGCCGAATGGCCTCCTCCTGCCCCTATCTTCTATGTTTCTAAGTTCAGAAATCAGCAGTTTGTGCAGAATGAATAACCTCTTCCCCCCCACCCCCCCCTATAAACCTGAAATGCAGAGCCATAGAAGTCACAGAATGGTTACAGCACAGAAGGAGGCCATTCAGCCCCTCGTGTCTGTACTGGCTCTCCAAATGAGCAATTCAGCCGGTGCCACTCCCCGCCTTCTCCCCATCACCCTCCGCATTCAGATAACAGTCCATTTCCTTTTCGAATCCCCCGATTGAACCTGCCTCCACCACATTCTGTCAGCACTGCCCGAATCCTAACCACTCACTGCATGACAAAGTTTCTCCACATGCCTCTGTTGCCTTCAATCTGTGTCCCCCTGGTTCTCGATACTTCCACTAAGGAACAGTTTCTATCTCTCGACTCTGCCCAGGCGCCTCATGATTTTGAACAATTCGTTCAAATCTCCTCTCAACCTTCTCTTCTCCACGGTGGCACAGTGGGTTAGCACTGCTGCCTCACAGCGTCAGGGACCCGAGTTCGATTCCCGGCTCGGGTCACTGTCTGTGAGGAGTTTGTACATTCTCCCTGTGTCTGCGTGGGTTTCCCCCGGGTGCTCCGGTTTCCCCCTACAGTCCGAAAGACATGCTGGTTAGGTGCTGAATTCTCCCTCAGTGTAACCCGAACAGGAGTGTGGGGACTAGGGGATTTTCACAGTAACTTCATTGCAGTGTTAACGTAAGCCGACTTGTGACTAATAAATAAACTTGAACTTTAGAAGAACAATCCCACCTTCTCCAACCTCTCCGCGCAACTGAAGTTCCTCATCCCTGGAAAATCTTATAGAACTAAAGTTCCAAGCCCTGTAAAGTTAAAATTGGTTTTGACCCTTGGTGAGGCCACACTTGGAGAACTGTGCACAGTTCTGGTTTCCACATTGCAAAAAGGATATGGAGGCACTGGAGGAAATCTGAGCAGTTTTACTGAAATGATGCCAGAACTGAGAGGCTGTAGCTATTGGGAAAAATTGTAGGACCTTCTACTTTGGAAAAGGGAAGCTGGAGAGGTGACCTAATGAATCTCTTTAAAATTATGAAGACAGATTTGAAGAAATTGATGCCATTTGTAAGGGAGATCAAAACTAGAGGCTGTACATAGAAACTAGAAGCAGGAGGAGGCCATTCGGCCCATCGAGCCTGCTCCACCATTCATTTTGATCATGGCTAATCATCCAATTCAGTACTCTGATTCTCCCTTCCCCCCCATATCCCTCGATCCCTTTAGCCCCAAGAGCTATATCTAATTTCTTCTTGAAATCACACAATGTTTTGGCCTCAACTACTTTCTGTGGGAGTGAATTCCACACATTCACCGCCCTCTGGGTGAAGAAATTTCTCCTCACCTCAGTTCTAAAAGGTTTACCCCTTATCCTCAAACTATGACCCCTAGTTCTGGACTCCCCCCACCATCGGGAACATTCTTTCTGAATCTACCCTGTCTAACCCTGTTAGAATTTTATAAGTTTCCATGAGATTCCCTCTCACTCTTCTAAACTCCAGTGAATATAATCCTAACCCACTTAGTCTCTCCTCATATGACAGACCTGCCATCCCAGGAATCAGCCTGGTAAACCTTCGCTGCGCTCCCTCTATAGCAAGGACATCCTTCCTCAGATAAGGACACTAAAACTGCACACAATACTCCAGGTGTGGCCTCACCAACGCCCTATACAACTGCAGCAAAACATCCCTATCCCTATACTCAAATCCTCTCACTCACATATCATTTGCCTTCTTTACTGCCTGCTGTACCTGCGCGCTTACTTTCAGCGACTGATGCACGAGGACTCCAAGGTCTCGCTGAGTATCCACCTCTCTCAATTTACACCCATTCAAATAATAATCTGCCTTCCTATTATTGCTACCAAAGTGGATAACCTCACTTTGATCCACATTATACTGCAAATTATAAAATATTTTTGGTGGGGTTGTGGATAGTCTGGAGGGATGTCAGAAGTTACAGAGGGACATAGATAGGATGCAAGACTGGGTGGAGAAGTGGCAGATGGACTTCAACCCAGATAAATGCGTAGTGGTCCATTTTGGCAGGTCAAATGGGATGAAGGAGTACAATATTAAGGGAAAGACTCTTAGTACTGTAGAGGATCAGAAGGACCTTGGGGTCCGAGTCCATAGGACTCTAAAATCGGCCCCGCAGGTGGAGGAGGTGGTTAAGAAGGCGTATGGTGTGCTGGCCTTTATCAATCGAGGGATTGAGTTTAGGAGTCCGGGGATAATGATGCAGCTATATAAGACCCTCGTCAGGCCCCACTTGGAGTACTGTGCTCAGTTCTGGTCGCCTCATTACAGGAAGGATGTGGAAATGATTGAAAGGGTGCAGAGGAGATTTACAAGGATGTTGCCTGGATTGAGTGGCATGCCTTATGAGGATAGGCTGAGGGAGCTCGGTCTTTTCTCCTTGGAGAGACGTAGGATGAGAGACCTAATAGAGGTATATAAGATGTTGAGAGGCATAGATTGGGTGGACTCTCAGAGGCTTTTTCCCAGGGTGGAAATGGCTGCTATGAGAGGACATAGGTTTAAGGTGCTGGGGGGTAGGTACAGGAGAAATGTTAGGGGGAAGTTTTTCACACAGAGGGTGGTGGGCGAGTGGAATTGGCTGCCGTCAGTGGTGGTGGAGGCAAACTCAATAGGGTCTTTTAAGAGACTCCTGGATGAGTACATGGGACTTAATAGGATGGAGGGTTATAGGTAGGTCTAAAAGGTAGGGATATGTTCGGCACAACTTGTGGGGCCGATGGGCCTGTTTGTGCTGTAGTTTTTCTATGTTTCTATAAAATGGGTACTAATAAATCCAACTGGGAATCCAGGAGAAACGTCTTTACTCATCCTATCTATGTCCCTCTGTAACTTCTGACATCCCTCCAGACTATCCACAACCCCACCAAAAATATTTTATATTTTGCAGTATAATGTGGATCAAAGTGAGGTTATCCACTTTGGTAGCAATAATAGGAAGACAGATTATTACTTGACTGGGTGTAAATTGAGAGAGGTGGATACTCAGCGAGACCTTGGAGTCCTCGTGTGGTGAGAATGTGGAACTTGCTACCACGCAAAGGGTTGAGGTGAATAATCTAGATTCATTGAAGGGGAAGCTACATGAACACATGTAGGAGGAAGGACAAGAGGATGGACTGATGGAGGCTCGTGTAGAACAGAAACACCAGTGTGGACCAGTTGGGCTGCACGGCCTGTAGCTGTGCTCACGATTTGAAGTAACTGAAGGAGACCAATCCACTAGCTGGATCGGTCTGGTTGAAGGGTCATCCTAATCCCATGAACCCCATGGAGTTGGTCCCCAAAACCAACCTCTCTTTCTCCACTGCTCACACCCTTCAATCTCTGTGCCGTCCCTTCCGTGAGGTTTTGCAAACCCTTCAAGCAGTCTGGGACATCTGTTCTTTGCATTCCCGAGGCAGCATTCCTTCCCCTCTTGCAAGGTTGGAGCCCCTGATGGTAGAGTTGGTCATCATATCCCACTCTCTCCTGATGATGCCGGCACCTCCCGAGTGTGGCTCCACATGTGATGGCCAGGGTTGGTTAACAACTCCATCGCGCAATGATCGGGGAAGAAGGCAAACTGGATGGACTTTATTCTTTTCTCATATTGCCTTTGTGCCTGGCTTCTCAAGAGTTATGCATATGCGAGACCAATGTTTGTGTGTGCACATTCTCCCCCTGTCTCCGTGGGTTTCCTCCGGATGCTCCGGTTTCCTCCCACAGTACAAAAGATGTGCAGGTTAGGTGGATTGGCCATGCTAAATTGTCCCTTAGTGTCCAAATATGTGTGAGTTAGGTGGATTGGCCATGCTAAATTGCCCTTTAGTGTCCCAAGATGTGTAGGTTAGGTGCATTGGCCATGCTAAATTGCCCCTTAGTGTTAGGGGGACTAGCTAGGGTAAATGCATGGGGTTATGGGGATAGGGCCTGGGTGGGATTGTGGTCGGTGCAGACTCGATGGGCCAAATGGCCTCCTTCTGCACTGTAGGATTCTATGATTCATAAGGCTTCCGGTGATGCCAAGCACGGTGACACAGCGGTTAGCACTACTGCCTCACAGCACGAGGGACCCAGGTTCGATTCTCGGCTTGGATCACTGTCTGTGCGGAGTCTGCACATTCTCCCTCGTGTCTGCGTGGGTTTCCTCCGGGTGCTCCGGTTTCCTCCCACAGTCCGAAAGACGTGCTGGTTAGGTGCTAAATTCTCCCTCAGTGTAACCCGAACAGGCGCCGGAGTTTGCTGACTGGGGGATTTTCACAGTGACTTCATTGCAGTGTTAATGTAAGCCTACGTGTGACTCTAATAAAATAAACTTTAAACTTTACTAGTCGGACTCGCAATGTGGCTTACTTGTGCTTTGTAGAAGCTACATCTATTCATGTGTAGGGAATCTGTCCTCTGCAGGCAAAAGGAACATGTCCAGGCATTGCATCTTTTTCGAATGAAACAAAAACCTCGGCAACAGTCGCTCCCTGGAGCATTCTCCATGGCAACACTTTGACCAATCAGAGTTGACTTGTCAACCAATCAGCACCCTTTTCCCACACAGTTCAAATTATTGCTCCCACTGAGATTTGGTATTCTTGTGAATCTGTCCTGATGAGTGTAAGACAAAAACTTCGACGGTCTGTCTCTTTTTTTTGTCCCTCGCCCCCCCGCTCAACTTAACCTTTTGTTCCTTGTGCAGGGCAAGCTGCAGATGTGGATCGACATTTTTCCCAAGAGGTTGGGCACCCCTGGCCCACCCTTTAACATCACCCCTCGGGCCCCTGTCCGGTAAGTGTGCTAGCTAGCCTGTGATAGTAGTAACCGAGGTGGTGGGGTTGCATGTGACTGCGTGTATGGAATGAGCTGCCAGAGAAAGTGGTTGAAGCAGATGCAATAGCAACATTTCAAAAGCATTTGGATAAGTACATGGAGTGGGAAGGATTAGAGGGATGTGGGCCAAGCGTGGGCAATTGGGACTTGCTGGGAGGGCACCATGGTTGGCATGGACCTGTTGGGCCGAAGGGCCTGTTTCCGTGCTGTGTTGCTCTATGACTCTTGCCAGTCCGGAAGGCAAGTTCCATTCATTCTTTCCTCAATGTTCCTCCTTTCCTCTTCCTGAAGGTGCTGACTCGCACTGGGTCAAGGTTCAGCTGACCCGTTGGCCAGGTGTAGGCCAAGTCCCCTTTTGTACCTTCCCCCAAGAGAGCGCAGGCATGGAAGTCTCTGGTGGTCTGTGTGACTCAGGTTGTAGAGTTAGTGCAATGGGAGACTGTAATAAATCCATGGAGGCGAAGGTCCTTCACCAAAAGTTCCTTTATTTACAAGACACACTACACAACAGAGTGCTCCCTGCTTCAGCAGGCAGAGAGACTGACACACCTGCTTTAAATAGGGAACATGAGACTCCCTGACTGGGCCATCAATGAGGACTCAATCGGGGACATCTTTTGTTGCAGGATTCAATCAGGGATATATTTTTGTCCAACCAAATAAATGAAATCAAACTAACTTAGGGACAACTCAAAAAGGGGCAGTTCCCTCAAAGAAGGGGAACCGCCCGAAACAAAAAACAAAGCGGAAAGGAAACTTAAAACATCAAATTAAAATGTGATTATAGGTGTCAATAATGCACCCCACTCCCTGCGGTGCCCAGCGGGCACGGATGGCACAGACAGTGCCCTCGGACAGCGCATGCTCCCTCTCCAAGGACACCCAGCCGCGAATATAGCCGCGGTAGAGGGGCAGACAGTCAGGTTGTACGACCTCCTCGATCGCCTGCTGCCTGGACCTGCAGGTGGCATGCCTTGCCAGGCCCAGGAACGGGTTAGGACTCAACCAGGGAGTTCATACTCTGCCAGGCCAGTCTCATTTGCCTGACTGAAGTCATCACAGAGACCTGGTCACTGACCAGCCTTTGACCTGATAAACATATCCTGCCTGTCTGGTAAAGGGGTCAATTGACAACTGGTGCGGCCGTACAGTCTTGTGTCGATTTCTGAGTTTTCTGTTCCTTTAGGTACGTCCTACGCTGCATAATCTGGAACACCAGTGATGTCATTCTGCAGGAAGCCAATATCATGGGAGAGAAAATGAGTGACATTTATATTAAAGGGTAAGGAGAATGTCGGCTCATTAAGTTCTTGTGTCACCCTGGGTCAGAGATTTCTCAAGCACATCAGTTAGTCTAGCGCTCGAGTGTACTTGGAGTACTGTGCTCAGTTCTGGTCGCCTCATTACAGGAAGGATGTGGAAAAGATTGAAAGGGTGCAGAGGAGGTTTACAAGGACGTTGCCTGGATTGAGTGGCATGCCTTATCAGGATAGGCTGAGGGAGCTCGGTCTTTTCTCCTTGGAGAGACGTAGGATGAGAGGAGACCTAATAGAGGTATATAAGATGTTGAGAGGCATAGATCGGGTGGACTCTCAGAGGCTTTTTCCCAGGGTGGAAATGGCTGCTACGAGAGGACACAGGTTTAAGGTGCTGGGGGGGTAGGTACAGGGGAAATGTTAGGGGGAAGTTTTTCACACAGAGGGTGGTGGGCGAGTGGAATCAGCTGCCGTCAGTGGTGGTGGAGGCAAACTCAATGGGGTCTTTTAAGAGACTCCTGGATGAGTACATGGGACTTAATAGGATGGAGGGTTATAGGTAGGCCTAAAAGGTCAGGATAAGTTCGGCACAACTTGTGGGGCTGAAGGGCCTGTTTTGTGCTGTAGTTTTTCGATGTTTCTACGTTTCTAATTAAAAAAGAGCCATTGCCGTAATTTGGGGATTTGCAATATCGGTTACACATCTAGACAACAGCAGCGTGCCAAGAATTATTTATTGGAAGATTATACATAGTCCTCTCGCTCACCATGGTTAACTTAAGAAATAGGAACAGGAGTAGGCCCATATGGCGCCTAAAATGTGTAGTCCAAAATGGCTGATGTCTTACTGTGAGACAGTGACCCCCTAATTATAGATTCTCTAGGCAGAGAGGAACAACCTCTCAGTATCTACCCCGTCAAACCCTCTCAGAATGTCATATGTCTCAATTGGATCTTTTTAAAAATTCATTGGATGTGGACATCATTGGCTGGGCAAGCATTTATTGCCGAAACCTTAATTGCTTACGAAGCCACTTCAGAGGACATTCCCTCTTCCACCTTCTTCCGTCAGGAAAAAGATACAAAAGTCTGAGCTCACGTACCAACCGACTCAAGAACAGCTTCTTCCCTGCTTTCGAATGGACCTATCATACATTAAGTTGATCTTCCTCTACATTCTAGCTATGACTGTAACACTACATTCTGCACTCTCTCCTTTCCTTCTTTATGAACAGTATGCTTTGTCTGTATAGCGCGCAAGAAATAAATCAAATCAAATAGTCAAACAGATTGCTACAGGGCTGAAGCCAAATGTAGGTCAGACCAGGTAAGGAAGGCAGATTTCCTTTCCTAAAGGCAAAACCATTTTTATGACAATAGTCATCATTAGACTTTTAATTCCAGATTTTTTCTTTAATTGAATTAAAATTTCCCCATCTGCTGTGGTGAGATTTGAACCTGTGTCCCCAGGGCATTTTCCTGGGTCTCTAAATTACCAGTCCAATGACAATACCACTACGCCACTGCCTCTTATTCTTCCCATGTTCTAGGGAACATAGGTCCATCCCATTCGATCTCTCCTCATAGGACAACCTTCTCAAGCCAGGAATCAATAAAGTTTATTTATTAGTGTCACAAGTAGGCTTGCATTAACACTGCAATGAAGTTACTGTGAAAATTCCCTAGCCGCCACACTCCTGCGCCTGTTCGGGTACACTGAGGGAGAATTTAGCACCTAACCAGCACGTCTTTCGGACTGTGGGAGGAAACCGGAGCACCCGGAGGAAACCCACGCAGACACGGGGAGAACGTGCAAACTCCGCGCAGACAGTCGCCCAAGCCCGGAATCGAACCCAGATCCCTGGTGGTGTGAGGCAGCAGTGTTAACCACTGTGCTACCGTGTCCCCCTTTATATAATGGACCTTTGTTGCAGTGTCGCCAAGACATGAGGCCTGAAACTGCTCCCTGTAAGCTTGATGTCTCATCAAAGCCCCATATAAAACTTCCTTCTTCTTATACCCCCAAACACTTTGCTATAAAAGCTAATGTACCATCATGATTAAAGGCTTCCTCCCTCTGCACACTATTCCACTCCACTTCCGCCCCACTCCAACTCAACACAGTTAAGTGCAAAAAAAGAGACGCAGAAGGGGGAAAAAAGCACTTTGGAAATGTTTTGAGGCCTCTCTGATTGTTAACTGAACCTGTTGTTCCTTCACTAGCTGGATGGTTGGGTTGGAGGAGCAGAGACAGACCACCGATGTGCATTACAGATCGCTGGATGGAGAGGGCAACTTTAACTGGAGGTTTATCTTCCAGTTTGAATACCTAACAATGGAGCGAGTTCTTGTTGTCAATAAAAAGGTGAGGAGGCAATTTATAGCGCAAAACGTGAATGATTTATTCCAGCAGTAGATGTGGTCTGATTCAGGTAGAATTCTACCACAAACTCTGATAGATTAAACCCATTCCTTTCCAGTTCCATGTGTATAATACCCATGCATCAAATCCCTTTCCTTTAACATCAGTTTCGTCCAGTCCCAATGGATCAAACTCCTTCCCATTCACTCCCACTAAACACAATCCCAATGGATCAATCTCCTTCCCATTCACTCCCATTGTCTCCAATCCCAATGGATCAAACTCCTTCCCATTCACCCCCATTGTCTCCAATCCCAATGGATCCGAACGCCTTCCCATTCACTCCCATTGTCTCCAGTCACAATGGATCCAAACCCGTTCCCATTCACTCCCACTATCTCCAATCTGAATGGATCAAACCCCTTCCCATTCACTCCTATTGTCTCCAATCCTAATGGATCGAACCCCTTCCCATTCACTCCCATTGTCTCCAATCCCAATCCCAAACCCCTTCCCATTCACTCCCATTGTCTCCAATCCCAATCCCAAACCCCTTCCCATTCACTCCCATTGTACACAATCCCAACGGATCCAAACCCCTTCCCATTCACTCCCATTGTCTCCAATCCCAGTGGATCCAAACCCCTTCCCATTCACTCCCACTGTCTCCAATCCCAACGGATCCAAACCCCTTCCCATTCACTCCCACTGTCTCCAATCCCAACGGATCCAAACCCCTTCCCATTCACTCCCATTGTCTCTAATCCCAATGGATCCAAACCCCTTCCCATTCACTCCCATTGTCTCCAGTCCCAATGGATCAAACCCCTTCCCATTCACTTCCATTGTACACAATCCCAATCCCAAACCCATTCCCATTCACTCCCATTGTACACAATCCCAGTGGATCAAATCCCTTCCCATTCACTCCCATTGTCTCCAATCCCAACGGATCAAACCCCTTCCCATTCACTCCCATTGTCTCCAATCCCAATGGGTCAAACCCCTTCCCATTCACTCCCATTGTACACAATCCCAATGGACCCAAACCCCTTCCCATTCACTCCCATTGTACACAATCCCAATGGATCCAAACCCCTTCCCATTCACTCCCACTGTCTCCAATCTGAATGGATCCAAGCCCCTTCCCATTCACTCCCACTGTCTCCAATCCCAATGGACCCAAACCCCTTCCCATTCACTCCCACTGTCTCCAATCCCAATGGACCCAAACCCCTTCCCATTCACTCCCACTGTCTCCAATCCCAATGGATCAAACCCCTTCCCATTCACTCCCATTGTACACAATCCCAATGGATTCAAACCCCTTTCCATTCACTCCCACTGTCTCCAATCCCAATGGACACAAACCCCTTCCCATTCACTCCCATTGTCTCCAATCCCAATGGATCAAACCCCTCCCCATTCACTCCTGTGTCATACAATCCCAATGAACCAATCCCCTTGATACAATTGCAGTAAGACCTCTTCATTGTTGTACTTCCGGGTCATGTGTACAATCTCACACTCCTCCACAGTACAATGTATCTGCCTTGCTCTTGCCCACTCCCTTGAACCTGCCCATCCCGCTTTGCAGTCTCCCCGCTCCCTCCCA